>NW_019416774.1:428033-746544 GCF_000390285.2 Anoplophora glabripennis
TTTTTGTTTTTTAAATCACAAGGAACCTATCCTGAAAGAGGTATAGATCATAAGGTTTTGTTGAATATGTTCAATGTAATTCCCTTAGGGGAAAGGAGAAATTGTAGTGCCATAACGTTTTTATATAATTTAGTTCATAATAATGTTGAGTGTATGTTTCTCGTTAATAAGCTCTGTTTTTTGGTTCCTCGCAAAAATTCTCGTGGAAATTATTGTTTTTATTCTCCCATTTGTCGCACAAACATTATGCGTAAATCACCAGTATTCAATATTTGTAATGTATTCAATACTGTTTCAAATAGCTGTGATATTAACTTTGACACGTTGAACAATATAATTGGTTTATATATTGAAAGATTGCAAACTAATGCATGAACCTATTCATGATTTATGCCAGGTTCACGGTTTCTTTTTTCTTTCTTTTTTATTATCGTTAGTTTTTAGTGTTTAGTTGAAGGTATATTATTTCTGTATGTTTCCTGTAATTGGGTATTTTATTACCTGTTGGAAATAAAGGTATTATTATTATTAGGTATTATTATTATTCTCGCATTGTATCTAAGTAGCTACTTTACACACTGACAGTATTCATTTTGGGGTACTTGCAAAACACAATGACCTTCAAATTCCTTAAAATTTTTTGCCTGGGGCGCTAAGCGGAGTGCTGCCGCCCCCCACACCCCCCGCAGCTCTTATGATGTACGTCCTCTTTTCAAAATGCGCCCCTCCTGTATTCAAACCCACGGGCCGCCACTGACCCTAGCCTTCTTTTAGTCTTACTAGTATTAGATTATACCAACATAAATTATAAGGAAGTATCTCGGGTCGCATAAAAACAATTTCAAAGGCCTTCATTTTCGTTGAATAAATGAATTTATTTACAAAAAAAACGCGAAGATAGAACTTTTTCGTATAAAAGTTTTCTATTACAAATATCATCAGGAAGCTGTAGTTTAATTTTTGTAGATTATACACACCACACCTTGTATAGTTTATATTTAAGCAGTTGTGCTAAAAAATACTTATCTTGTTTCAGGTAAGCACCACTTTTGCACTAGAGAAGCAAACAGCAATTTCTCCTTTGATAAGGTAAATAATTTTCATTACAAACTTCTTTTTATTGAAAATGAATAATTAAATAATTTGTAACGATTATTGGTTGTAATATACTACCATATACCATACTAATAATATATTTATAATTATATTTTAAAATGTAATTGCAAACAATATTTGGATCACTAGGAATGATAAAAATTCATATTACATAGTAATAAAAGAACTTATATTTTAATAGTAATACTTTAGAAATTTGTTAATGATATGGATCAAACATGAATTTGGTCACTGATTATGAAATATATTTTTTGTACCTACCGTGAAACAAGAAACTATTTCTAATTCAGACATAAAAAAAATATGAATTCCAAAAATACCGATCCATATTCTATATATTTATATTACCTTAACCCAAACTAACCCGAACTATCCTAACCAACCTGACCCACTTCATTCTTGGACTTGTATAATAATCTCGCAGGATCAATCGAATTTAAGCTAACCCAACCCATCTGAAATATTTAACGTCTCCAATCCGTGTGCGATATACCTTGTCGTTATTTCCGATTTTGTGTAAACCGTTGCTCCGTCCTGCCCTTATTTCCTTTATTTTAATCCGCTGTTTCGCCGTTCCCTTAATTTATTTCGTCGTGCTAGAGCACATACTAAAATGTTTTACTACGGTACATTTGCTCTTCCCCGCAGTTCATACCTTCGACGTAACTTAACGGTTTCTTACCACGTAAAGTTCACCTCAGATGGGTAATATATTTAACTTTAATGTTATACATTTTTTCTTGCCCTTAAAAATTTTATATCCACATTATTAATTTTATGTATTATTGGTCCCTGTCACCTTCAAAATATGACCAGCATTTCCTGAGGAATAGTTCAATCCGTAGTGGAATCAGAAATAAGAAGCAAAATCACTATCAGGGTAGCCTACAGTTCTGATAGCTGGTGGCCCCCAGAGCCCAGCCCGAGATGTGCAACGTAAGTCTGTAATTGGCGGCGACCGGGTACATAGGTCAAAGCAACCCAATAGAAGTACGGTACTTAACCACTGAAACACCATGTGTTATTATCTGGTGCACTGACGTGTATTCTATGTAGTAAAATATTGACAGCCAATGTTGTCCACGGAGCAATTTAAATTTTAATCCGGGAAGCAATATGTTATCTCTACAACGTGCCTCTCTAACTGGGGTATCAAGGATGAATGTTTTATGCAATATACTGAAGTAAAGGCGGCTCTTACGGCATACCTTTTGTGGAAGCCATTTGGCCGAATGAAATATTTAGGTAAATTGTCAAGTTGCTACTGATTCTTTATTTATAGACTAAACATTGAGCTCAAAGAAGCCTTTTTCTACATAAATGAAGCCCCACTGCAATATCTATATTTGCATCTTTACTATTATTTTTTGCCGAGCATTTGCCAAGTTGCCTGGTTGAGTATTGAAGTAAAAAATGTGAATAAACGTTTGCTGGAATCTTTCAAAGAAGCTCGTTCATATCTCTGAGGAGTATAGAGGCCGGGATATATTGAATATTGGTGTTCGCATCAATATGAAAGATGGAAGTAAGGGATTTCGAGTTTAAGAAAGAAATTTGCCATCTCGCATATATTTTTATATTTTTATAAATGACACCGAATATCTTTTTTACATATTTATGGGATAAAGGAACATCTCTTATGAATGTAATATTTGCGAGTTTATAAGGAATAGTTTCTTCGCTTGGAATTTTAATAAGTTCCGCTTCCACAAGCAAAAGAGAATATCTATTGCCTGAAACAATTTGCTAGCTCGATATTTATGTAACAATATAAACACGATTTAGAGATATTTTTTTTATTCTATTCCACACAAAATTATTACATTTTTAGAAACAAAAAATATGCAGGGTAGCCCATCGAAAACGTACCGCAAGGCATTACAGGGTAGTAAAGAACTTTTCGGCAAAATCCAAAAACAGGTCAAATTTGTTTCTGAGGGGGACAACTTTTGGCTCAAAAAGCATACCAAAATCTTCAACCCCCTAAGTGGGGGTGCTATCCCCTAAATTTTTTCAAATGGGAATGGGGGTCAAGTGGGGGGTCATTAGAAAGGGCTTTTAATTCTCTATACATCGATTCTTACTTTTTGAAAATCGATTCATTATTTTAGAAAATATGCAGCTTTGAAAATACGAACAATATTTTTGACGAGAAATGCGAAAATCGATTTAATTTTACTTCAAAACTTACGGTATTAGTCAAGTAAATGCTGAAAATGTTGTCCGCCAACTTGCATACAATGATACAGGTTGTCTTCAAACCGTTGTCGAACATTCTGGAGCACTTGCGGTGTTACTTCGCGACATACATTAATGATTCGTCCTCGCAGATCTTCCAAGGTATCAGGTGGAGTGCTGTAAACTTTGCTTTTAATGTGCCCCCAGAGAAAGAAATCTAAAGGATTTAAGTCGGGTGACCGAGGGGGCCACTCAATTGCACCTCTTCGTCCTATCCAGCGTCCTGGAAACGTCTCATTTAGGTAATTGCGCACATTGAGCGAGTAATGTGGAGGAGCTCCGTCTTGCTGGAAAATCAGTTCGTGTTCATTGTAAGCAGGGTCGTCCTCTATGATATTTGTTAGAGCTGGGTCGATGACATTTTGTAGTAAATCCAAGTACATATCGCCTGTCAAATTTCCAGGAAGGAAAAAAGGACCTACAATGGAATTTCCAAAAATACCTGCCCATACATTCAACTTCTGGGGGTGTTGGGAGTGTGTCTCATGGAAAATCCTTGGATTGGTATCAGCCCAGTAACGACAATTATGGCGATTCACTAAACCATTCAAGAAGAACGTACACTCGTCCGAAAAACACACATTAAAGAGGAAATTATCGTTTATCGCTCGTTCAGTCATTATTTCGCAAAATTGCAAACGACGATCAAAATCGTCTTCATTTAGCTCTTGCACTAGCCGAATCTTATAAGGATGGAATTTGTATTTTTTTAATATTCGTTGGACACTTGTACGACTCACTCCTGTCGCAGTAGCCAATTGCATTGTACTCAGCGTACTATCCATTGCCACTTGCCCCAATACCGCTATTTCCGTAGGTTCATTTAGTACCGGATTTTCAACCTGCCTCTTTTTGTTATGAACGGAGCCAGTTTCGCGAAATTTGGCCACCAATTCGCGAACAATTTTTCCAGACGCATGTTTCTCAGGATGCCGTTGGTTGAACAGTTCGGCGACCCGATTTCCGCATTCATTGTTTTTGAAAAAAAGCTCAATAATTTCTACTCTTTCTGGAATTGAGTACACCATAATTAATCAATTTAAAAGACTCGGCAGTATTGGTACTCTTCAACTACAAGTCACAAGACAGTTATCTAGCAACTTCTTGTGGCCTATCTAAATACGAAACAAAAAGCGGACAATTTTTTGCTCACCAAAATCAGGCTAAAGAATTCGCAAATCAGAAAAAAAAAACAGCGAATTCTTTTGAAGGAATTTACCAAGCTAATACCGTAAGTTTTGAAGTAAAATTAAATCGATTTTCGCATTTCTCGTCAAAAATATTGTTCGTATTTTCAAAGCTGCATATTTTCTAAAATAATGGATCGATTTTCAAAAAGTAAGAATCGATGTATAGAGAATTAAAAGCCCTTTCTAATGACCCCCCACTTGACCCCCATTCCCATTTAAAAAAATTTGGGGGATGGCACCCCCACTTAGGGGGTTGAAGATTTTGCTATGCTTTTTGCGCAATATCTAATGCATCATTTCATAAATTATCCCAAACGTTCCATATGTGATATCGGGTATCTATTTCAGATCAATCTTACTTAATTTAAATAGAATATCTAGACGATATTACATTTGCCTGACATAAACGTGGACGAAATGATTACGGCGCTTCATTTTTAACCTTGATATCATTTTGAATGCTTGGGTTCACGTTCAAACTCCAATAACTTGCTCGTCGATATATTAGCGTAGCTGAAACTGCACTGGCATTTTCTAATTTAATTTTTTTGCAAACTTTCTTGTCATTCTTGAGTTTGGCAATAATAAGGTAATAAAATTGAAGAATTCTCTGTTTTATTTGAAGTTTATTTTTAACTTATACAGGGCTACCAAGAGACATGCGTGTGCCCAAAAAGGGTAGTACGAAAAGAAAAGCAGAAAAGGGCGTGCACGCAAAATTCATTCATGTTTCTAAAATAATTTGTTTCAAAAAGCTCCATACAAACAAGGCGCAGCAATACTCTAAATCTGGCGCGAACCTCACTACGGAATGCCTTGCCTTGGAAAACATCTAATTTATCTCTCATTAGCATATTTGAATAATTTCGGTAAAGAAAGAATAGAAGATAGAATTTTGAAATCTATACATTTCAAACTAGCTTCAAAGTAAAGGTTTGGAAAGTTGTTTTTAAATGCCGTGTACTATTATTGTAAAATGAAAAAAATATATAGACCTTATCATAATAGAAATGGTGAGATAGAGGCGTAATTCAACGTAAGCAAAATATTATTAATACAAACACGTGCGAGTGGAGTATTGACTTATGGTTGTGTTGATATAGATTTTGAGTTACATAATTATGTCACTCACAGGCCTTCCAAATATATCAATCGTAATATCAATTTTAATAAAGTAAATACATTAAGTACTCGTATATTACAAATTATTTATTAGTTTTTTTACGACTATTTATAACTATTCTCCTAGTTTGTGTTGTAAATGAGAAATGTGTTTTTTTTGCAGGATAATATACCTAAATACATTTCAATATTGGCCATAAAATTCAAATAATGTATATTTTCGACGATCAACATTAAAGGCGGAGTTTTAGTGACAGCTGTGAGGCACTAAGGTGTCACATTTACTGCTGCTAAATTAAAAATTAAAATTTTTTCACAAATGAAAATAATTTTATTTATTGTACACATTTATAGTGAAATTAGAACAGCCTGTAAGTGATCTTACAGGCTTACCTCTTGTCCTGTTTGTTTTGAAAAATTTACTTCTTGTATGTAGGTTGAATTGTTTCTACTTAGATGGTTTATGAACTACTGAATCCTCCAAAGTAGAGAAGATTTCTTTGCTATCAACTGATTTACGAGTTATGGAGTCCTCAATGTAGCCTTCAGCTACCCTTGAAGGTTTCCATCCACCATGTATTTTTAAAGGAGTGATATCTGCTCTTAAATTTATAAATACATAGTGTAACTAAAGTTCTATGGAAACAATGTCCGTCATATTCGTGAGCATTCTTTATTTTGAATTCCTATTAATTGGTTATATGCTTTACCGTTTGAATATTAAAAAAAAAAATCTGTCACTATCTATTTGTGTACTATATTTCCGTTGTATTTTCTAAATATTCGCTTACATTAAGGGATCTTTTTTCTATGTTTCTGTAGTTGGCAGAGTGATCAGCAATCTATTTCCCATATCTGTAATTTTTGTTTGATTGCTTAATTGAGAAAAATATGCCGATAGTACATTTTCTGAAAAACACATAATGTTATCCTCAGCTCAGTAATCAATTAATTTGTTATATGTTAGCTGATATATCTTCTCCGATTTTTCTGGTAATAAATTACACTCTATTTGCAATAATTTCTGGCGGAGTTAATGTGAATTATTCCATCTCAAATAATAAATTGTTATTTTTACGGATTTAAATAGGAACAATATAGCGATTACTGTGTATCCCTGATTTATTTACTTCATAACGCTTGTCTCATAGCAACCACACACGACCTGGGGGACTTTCGTTTTGGCAAAAATAGAACCTATTAGCAACTAATATCAGTTCAGAGTAGCTCTAAGTTGCCATTAGCTACTAATAGCTACTATTTTTGCCAAATCGAAAGGCCTTCTGATGAAATTATTATTATTCATGAACAATTTTAATAATATAAAATAAATAGGTTTGTTTGCTACTATGATAAAATTAAAACTGACCCGCGAAAAAATTATGTGTTTAAATTGACAGTAAAGTAAATTTAATGTCTTGGCTGCTTTATTAGACTCGGCTGCGCCTCGTCTATTAAATACCAGCCGTAGAATTAAATCTTGTGGTTTACTTTAGTTAAACAAATAACTATTTCGATTCGTATATGCGAAAGTAAGGATTTTCTCATTGCTACTTATTTGATGTCGTTTATGGGCAACAAAGAAATTAATAATGAAATATATAAAAATATGAAGTTTCTACAATTCTACAATTAACCTTTGCGCAGACGCATTATATATCTTGATACCTCATATTGGTTGTTAGCGAAAAATAGATTTTTATTTACAAATTCGTGTATAAAGCAATTTCCATTTACTTTCATATTACTTGGAAAATGAAGTTCACTTCCCCGCAAAGGTGGTGCAGCACTTTTTCCCTGAGAAAATTTGCCACTCGGCCAAACGCGGTCGTGCTTTATTTTACCAGCAAACGGCTCCTAAATTGTTAGACTTCAAGACCTTCGCAATCTAAGGAGGGTGGAAAAGGGTGCCAAGCAATTCGTAGTAAATTTGACCGCCCTTGGAAACTGATCGGCCCTCAAGCCATAACGCTACGAGCATTCGCTATATGCGGTTTCCAAATGGACCATTTACCGCTTTTCCCTTCAGACGTTGTTCTAGGCGACCCGGCCGATTCAATAATTCTGAATATTGCGACTAGTTTTACATTTAATTAGACGATTGTGTAAATATTAGCTTTATTTCATTAGAGAGTTTTGTAGATCTTATTTGTACTACTAAAATGGTGAACTAGACGTTGGTTTTGGAAATAATGAAATAATAGTACGAGGGCCTGCTGAAAAGTAATGCTTCCGAATTCTGTATGTGAAAAAAAATCGGAGGTATTACTTTTCAGCATGCCCTCGTAATAATTGAAATATAAACCTATAACCTATATTAATAACTTTGATTAAATAATTAAAATTTTCAGTAATTTAGACGTTAAAACTGTAAATATCTTCCAAATTCAAATTCTACCAACAGTTATCAGTCATATCTGTGAGGAACAATAGGCAGCTGTATGAAATTCATTTCCAACTTAAATCTGCGTAATGATAAATTTAAATGAGACACAGCATTTCTAATTTGCACGACAAACTCTGTTTATAATACAGAAATTGGATCAATTCGCGCTTCCGTTAAGGAAAGTTCCAGCGGAACCGAAGTCATAAATATTTATTTATTAATAAAAGAGTAGCTATATCTTCAAAATCTATTTAAAGGAACTGCGTAAAAGGAATTATAAAAATTTCGTTCCAGATCCGTTCAGAAACAGCCGGTATCCGTTTTGTGTGGGATTATTCAAAGTGAAGTTAACTTCGGCAAACCGATCCTTGTCGCTTGAATATTTTCCCTCACTTGCCACTTGCAGGTGCGTCCTCCACTAAGAGTTTTGAATTACAGAATTATATGGTTGTACCGCGTTCTCGACATCTTTACCTACTTCCTTTAATTATTTATTAATGTTACAAATTCTGACAACAAATATGGGTAGTTTTTTATTCTAACCAGTTGTTTTCAAATTAGTATTACTATTTACTCTTTATGATCTATTTAAACTAGTATTTTGTTTTTTTTTCGTAATTGTAGTTTAATACAGCTGTACCCATAAAAAGTCATAAGAACTTAACCATTATTTTTATAAAAACATTAATCCCTTTAATTTCTTGCCCATAGTTTCCGGACATCCTGTATAAACCTGGTCAAAACACAGACAATTAATAAATTTTCGCTTTATAGCCTAGAATGAGTTCAGAAAGGTTTGTTAATTTGACTTTATGATTGATTACTTTTATTTCCAGAAATTCCACGCTAATTTGTAATCACTTCATTTCTGTGGTGTGTTAACTAACAGGCCTTATATGAGCCTTATTTATTAGACTAATTTTTCTTAAGATATTTCATAACACAAATATAATTCTGGAATCGTATAACACATATCAATTTTGTAAATGTTTCCGGTAACAGAACACTTACATTTGTTATATAATTTTACATGTTAATAAACATACTCTGAATTAAATATTGAATATGTATGTTCAACATTTTTTATATTCAAAGAGTACAAAGGTTTGTCAAGAACATGAATCTACACACACGTTTTAATGTTTTGTTAAATTACAAAAATACATCTCACACAATATATTTTATGTCTCAAATTAATGGAAATTTATTTCAGTTATATCTAAATAATTTAAACCATATACACTTTGATTTTTGAATACAATTTCTATTTAGAGTTTAATGGAACTTGAATGTAATTGTTGTAAGTTAAAGTACCTGTATTTTTTTTAAATATGTACAGTCGACCACAAGCAATTTCTATATATTTTTCTGATTCTAAATATACATAATGAGGTTTATTTAGTAACTGTCATAATGTTCATTAATTTTTTATTCAAACTACAATTTAATGTAACAATAAAACTATGTGGAGGGAGTAGCAACACATAATAGTGATATTGGTAGTATATAAAATAACATAGTAAAAAATGTACAATGGTACTCACTATAGATACATTTAATTCAATAATTAGAATTATATTATAAAGATTGTTTCTTACATATTTGTAGTTTTAATTTATGTATCTTTGTAATGCAACTTTAGACCTCAAAGAGGAATATTAATATTATTAAAAAAAAACAGTAGGTATACTGAGATAATTGCAGGAATTTAAAGTTCAAGTTTTCTAAATGAAAAACATCTTTGAAGACATACTATTCGTTCATTTTCTTCACTAAACTGAATTTAGTTTCTGCTTTTACAGCTGGGGAGCAAAATTTGAATTTGAGGTTAAAAAACGTTTTTTTTTAAATACATTATGTATCAGTTTCTTTTCTGTATTCAGGACATAAATATTTTATCAGCAAGAAGAATATATTTCAAGGAAATATCATGAGAACATTTGAATTTTCTGTTATTCGGAATATGTTTAGCTACCGTAAATATTATTACAGCAATATTTAAATATGTTTATTTTTTATTAAATGTCATAATACACAAGGGAGAGTTCTTATAAAAAAAAGAAATAAGCTTTACAGTCGATAAAATGACCTTTGAAATAATAAGAACAGGTGATTTTTTGATTAAGTATAATTTATATTTTGGTCGAACCTGCTCAACTGCTATAAATTTAATTAATATAAATTATACTAATTGCACATGATTTCCCATCGAAATTAATCAGAACAGTAAGTTTTTATTGTTGGCTTTAAGAAAAAAGCTTCCTGTCAAAATTAGAAGCTTTTGGAGGCTTCAATATCAGCATTATTTTAAGAAAACGAAAGCGCAAGCAGTTCTACATGTAAGTTATATATTTTTGTATGAAACTGTATATTTTTATAAGTCGGTTTTTCTAATTTCAAATATATAAGTAAATGTAATATATTTGCGTTAGTAAATTTTCCTGGATAAGACTTTTTAGCTAGTCTTTTACCATTTTTAAATATTTGACAAAATTGTCGACTATTGTCACACTTGATATATTAACCTTTCGTGACCAGCTTGCTGAAGACTGAATATTGACAGTTAGTAACGTAGGGAACATTTTCAATGTTTTAAATGTTCAATAGATATAAAGAGGTGGATTTAATAGAGAAACTGGGGCTGACTGATGCGACGTCATTGGCTTGTATCAGCTATGGAGCAGTCAACTATAAAAGATACGGGAATGTTAATGTGTTGCGACAGCGACATCATTCATGCACCATCCACCAACCCTTTACTTTGCGCCTCATTGTTCAACTTGGAACCGATTATGTGTTCATATCGCCCCCAACTTGCGATCTATAAGTTTTTGTAACAACCATAGTCTGTGTTCATCGAGTCTAATATGTAATAACATGTAAAATATGTTTGAGGGTATGCAGAGATTAATCTCGCAAACTTGAGGCAATTTGGAATTATCGTCTTCTCTGATCGCTGGTTATTTTCGAGGAAAATGGATTTGCTTACGTTATAAGAAAGGCGAAAATTGTTCCCACAATTTTATTATAATATTTCTAGCGGAAATTGTGTGTCTAGATGGGTTTTAACTTTTTTAGGAATTTACTGCTTATTAGAAGAAATTTGCTACGATAGAGCAATCATCACTTTTATACTTAAAAATCGTTCAAAAAATTAATTAAATATGTTACTATTTCTATTTCACTCATTGTGTAACATTTGTTTTTTATAAAAAGGCCCTGAAAATCAAGTTTGCCACCCACTCTTTTTTTGTATTTTCATGAATGAATCTGTCGAAGAATTTAAATGATAGCACGCGAAAGTGACAATCATTAGTATCATTAAAATGAAACTGTCACCATGAAAGACGCCATGTGAAAATGTTAAAAAAAGTTACTGTTATGAGTCATACATTATTTAAAGAATAAACTACGCTGAATTAAAAAAAAAAGTAGATAATTTTTTCTTCAAAAAAGTCCAATTCATTAAAAAATAATAATGTGGAACAGGTTAGTTATGAAAATGTAGTTAGGGAAGATTATAGTGCAGGTATACAGCGACATCAACGTATAGGCAAACCACCAAATCGTTAAATTTATTAAAAAAATATATAATTGGTGTTCCCAAATTGACCGTGGGGAATTATAGTATTATGGCGGCTGCGCATACGTTGTTTTTGGTAGTTATTGATTTAATATTAATCAATGTCAATTAAAAAGGTTTATGTACAATATTCTCAAAAACATGTTAATATTGGAAACACCGTTTGTATGAGTTCTAATCGAGTACTTAACAAGTTGTGAGGTGCACAAGGACATCACAATTACTTTCAATTTTTATTCCATTATCTTAATCAGAAAAAAAATTATTTTAAAAATATCCAAATGACAAGACCCCTTTGGAGGGCCATATTGCAGTAACGGTGCTCCGAAGGACCAGTGTTAATAGAAACTTTTTTTACTATTTTTGGCTCTACTTTCACCTCCTAAAATTTTATACTAACTTTTCCAAACACCTTGTATTTCTATTGACTGAAGGTTAAACTTCGATTAGCATCATGTTATTCAAAACACAGTTCAAATATTACTGAAAAAGTCGAACGAAGACTTGAATTATATGACGCTTTTCTATTGTCCACATTTAATTGCGAAATTTAATTACGAAAACTTGAATTACATACATATATACAGTGGTTTTCTATTCATATTTAATTAGCATGTTAGAGATGCATATTCACTCGTTTAATAGACTATGTATTATGTATAGAACTATACATACTATGAAGTTAATTTAATTAGGTACTTACCAGTTTCCATAACAAAGGGTGTAAAGTTCCCGCAAGAAGTAATTTTGATATAAAAAAACAGGTTTTTAATTAAAAATTGTAATTTTTTTATTGATTTACAAAGTATACTACTGTATACTTATGTATGGAATAGCATACGGGTAAATGACCTCCACAAACTTGTTGGAATGTACGCACTTTTTTGTCGAAACTTTCCAAAACCGTTTTGCATAAATGCGGGCTGAATTTCATTGATACTCCGCTCAATTTCCTCCATCAAGGCGTGGATGATCGTGGGCTTGTTGGTATAAACGTTAGACTTCAAAACCCCCCAAAGAAAAAAGTCCAACTACGTTAAATATCATGATCTAGGCGGCCAATTCTGATCACCAAAACGGGAAATTACACGACCAGGAAATAACCCATGCAGTAATTTGTTCTCAAAACGTCTAATAGTCACCGCCCATTTCGCCCTTCCACAACTAATAAGTGGATCTTATTTGTGGAAGGGCGAAATGGGCGGTGACTATTAGACGCTTTCATTATAGCCATCTTTCTCTATTGCACGGATTTCTATGACTTTCTTTATCGCTCTCACGCAACGGCCGATGAACCATGGGGACATACCGACCCTGTATATGTACATATAATAAGAATGATTAATTTTACGTATAAATGGGACAGATGTTATGGCGCAGAAGTAGAAACTTTTCCCAAAAGAGAAATAATTGAGCTTCCGCTTCATTTGAGGAAAAATTCCATTCCCGTAATAAACTGACTTTTGCTCCCGTTCTATTATGGTGAGGAAAATTCCTCCTTAAGGCTATATATCGGAAATCTATAAAGCAAATTAGATCACTGTGGGAGAAATTGTAGCTAAGTTTAGATGAAAGGCGGTAATAACACTGTCAAATTTACTAAACTCAATGGGGTGTCTGCGCCTGCCGTTTTCAACCACAGGAAAAAGATATTTATGTTCTCGGAGCGCTACCTGCTAAGGACATTCCTGGCTCCTGCAAACACCTTCGTGCATGGCAGGAACCTGTCCATGTTTATTATGTCATAATAAAACAAACATAAATTCATCTCCGAACTAAATTACTCCTTGGGGTTCGCTCCCTGCATTATATTCGAGGTACACGGCGGTTGTTTATCTGCATTGCAACTAAAACTATTTACATGGAAGTAAACCTGGCGTCACAGAAGTGTAAATCGTTGTACTTTGCATGTAACCCACGAGGCGAAATGTAAATCTGTTTTGTTATACTGCATTTCATTATTTTAATCTGGCCATTACCACTTTGAGATTAAAATACGTCTATTTACGTGTACTGTGTGCTCGTATTCTGGTGGACACAGTCTTTTATATTATACAGAGAAGTCAGGAATATCGCACTAAGCTCCATACATTTTTTCTACACGTCATATAATAAGAAAAAACTTTCGAAACCGAACGAGTTGCACTAACCAAATATGGACAGGACATAGCTAATACAATGCGAAACATCGCCTTAATATTAAAAATGTTGTCACCGCCGTTCTTGGTGGTAAACATTCGAAATATTTGGAATTATTCAATTTTGATGGCTGAAAACATACATAGGTATGTATTTTCGAAACCGAGAAAGTTGCACTATCGAAATTTGATCAGGACATAGCTAATACAATGCGAAACATCGCCTTAATCTTAAAAATGTTGTCACCGCCGTTTTTGGTGGTGAAAATTCGAAATATTTGGAATTATTCAATTTTCGTGACTGAAGACACACATAGTAGAAGCTATTCAATCTTGCGGTACAGTGTTAATACTGACATTTCTATTTTTTTTGATGTTGTCTGTCTTTTGTCTATAATGTATTGTTTGTGATAGTTACACTAATATACAGGGTGCCCCATTAATATTGCGAAAAAATTCAGGGGGAGTTTCCTTGGGCAAAAATAAGAAAGAAAGTTCCTACAAAACTATGTCCGAAAATGCTTCGTTTCGGAGTTACAGGGTGTTGAAATTTAGAGAAAATACAAGGTTTTTACCAATATCTGGAGAACCCTAATTCCGATTTTTTTTAAATTTGGTATGTTTGTTTATAAAAACGGTAGATGTCTTCTGCCGTAATTTGATTTATTTTATCTATTCCAGCAGCGTTCGAGGACTCACTCTTGTTGACATTAATAAGTAAACATATGAGACGTCACTGTTTTTTCTTAGGTGTCATATGTTTTTCTAATTATGCGATAAAAAATACAACTTTTTTGTCTCTTTACTTTTTTGATCTTGCTTCGTTTTCGAGCAAAAAATTAATAGCTTAAGTGTATGATTTTAATAAGTACTTGAACTGTGTAGTTATCAATTCCTGCTTGTCAAAATCAATTGCACAAATAGTGAAATGTGCGATATGCATTTTCTTTATGGCCTTGCCAACGGTAATGCATTAGCCGCCAGGCGGCTCTATGAGCAGAAATACTCTAATCGTATAATTCCTCATCATACTATCTTCACCAGTCTTCATCAACGTCTTAGTGAAACTGGAAGTTTTCGAAAACTTACCGCAGGAAACGGGCGACCCCGCACAGCAATAACCCTACAATTGGAGGAAGATGTACTTCATGAAATTGAGGACACTCCAACAACAAGTACTAGACAGATTACTATAAACTTAAATTCTACAATTTTCAGAATTTTAAAAAATAATCTTCTATACCCTCACATCCAACGGGTTCAGGCACTTTTACCGACTGATATTTCGTTAGGATTAGATTTATGTCGATGGATACGACAAAACATTGGGGAAAATCCTCAATTTTTAGCAGAATTACTATTCTCGGATGAGGCGAATTTTTCTAGAAAAGCCATAATGAATTTCCATAATAATCATGTATGAGCGGACGAGAACCCAAATGCAATATTAGAAAGCCGTCATCAACACCAGTTTTCACTTAATGTATGGGTCGGAATTGTAGAAGACCACTTAATAGGCCCATTTTTTTACCTCCGAGACTTACTGGAGATGTTTATCGCCGTTTTATTGAGAATGAATTGCTCGTACTTTTGGAAGACAGCCCATTGCCATTAAGGTTGCAAATGTATTTTATGCACGATGGTACTCCACCCCATTTCAGTTTAGCTGCACGTGAATATTTAAACAATATCTACCCAAATCGCTGGATAGGTCAAGGAGGCACTGGCCCTCGAGGTCTCCCGACTTAAATTCGTTGGACTTTTTCCTTTAAGGTCACCTCAAATATTTGGTTTATACGACTCCAGTGCAAACCATAGACGAATAATTAAGAAACCGCATTGTCGCATCCTGTGAAACAATTAGACACACAGCCGGAATTTTGAACGGGTTCGCCAATCAATGTGTCGTAGGATAGATGCTTATATTAGAGTTGAAGGTGCACATTTGCAACAACTGTTGTAACGCCTGTGTATGTAAAGTATTTTTCATATCATTGCTGTTTGTTAAATATTTTTTCTTATATTTCTGTTAATATTAATTATTTAAAAAAATATTAGTTAGTGAGTTATTGTTTCTCAGCGTGTTACATCGTTTTTCCTTCAAATGTATTGTTAAAGTTGATTAGTAAATAATTAAAACATTGAATTTCTATTTTTGTTTTCTACTTCCTTTAAGAATGTGCCTATGAAAGGATATTCATTTTTTGCTCGAAAACGAAGCAAGATATCAAAAAAGTAAAGAGACAAAAAAGTTGTATTTTTAATCGCATAATTAGAAAAAAATAGGACACCTAAGAAAAAGCAGTGACGTCTCATATGTTTACTTATTAGCCGCTGGGATAGATAAAATAAATCAAATTACGTCAGAAGACGTCTACCGTTTTTATACAAACAAACATACCAAATTTCAAAAAATTCAGAATTAGGGTTCTCCAGATATTGGTAAAATCATTGTATTTTCTCTAAATTTCAACACCCTGTATCTCCGAAACGAAGCATTTTCGGACATAGGTTTATAGGAACTTTCTTTGTTATTTTCGGTCAAGGAAACTCCCCCTGAATTTTTTCGTAATATTAATGGGACACCATTTTATTTTGTTTTATATAGTTTCTATATTTTTATTATTTTTTTCTTTGCAATTTCTTTCGTGCTCTGTAACTGGGGCTTATTCTGTTGAGCACAAGTATGTAAATAAATTGATAAATCAATTTAAGTAAGAATAGTAAATAGAGAGTAGCTAGTAAATTAGTTATAAGTAGAATATACTTTATTATTTACTCACCTACAACTATAATTTCGGTGAGCTTATAACGAAAATGAAATAGAGTTTCCTGTAAATCATTCGAACGCCTTCCCCTTCGAGCAAATAAAACAGCTTTTTGCGAACCACTATCTCTCTATTTACACCTGCAAATTAGATTTGAAAATACCATTTTCAGAGTGATAAATATGCTTATTTAAAACGGCAATTTATATTACGGTATTATTTCTGTTTGTTTGGAATCATATTAAATTTACAAGAGACATAAAAGTAAATTGAGTTTATGAATGATTTACAGTTCAAAGTTTGAAGAGAAATTTCAGCTGGCACTAAAACGGGCCGACTTATTTGCTCGCCTGAAAACGACCTGTCAAGCGACGCACTAATACCTCCAGATTTTTTGGTTCGTTTCATTTATTTTATACAAGAAACAAACAGGTGACAAGAAACCTAATTACATGTTTCTGCCTAAAAAATTGCACTCAGTTTTACTTAATAATGTATCAATTTCTGTCCACATCAGATTAAGTGAAATTTTCTCTCTATTAGTATGAGTACAACTGAGTGAAACTATTGCATCAGAAATGAGTGAGTTTTACTCAAATCCGAGTTACTGCTAACTCTCAATTGAGTGACTTTTGACTCTATTTTGAGTGTATAAAACCAATTTAGAGTTGACTTTTTCTCTAATATGATTTAAATTTAACTATTATTGTGTCATTTTTTACTCAGACTTGATTTTTAATTAACTAAAAATTAAGTGCAAAAATAAGTCATAAATATCCTAAATTAATCAAATTTAGGATATACAGTGTTGAAATTAATTTTGAATTTTGTAATTTGTTTGTTCTTTTGTATTTTGTAATAACTTTTTGTAATTTATTAAATTTGTATCTATAATTTGGGTAAAAGCCATGTTATTTGAAATTAGGTCTACTAATATGTACAATTTACTTAATAAATGCGTCCTTATTATTAACGCTTGGAGTGGTTTTGCATCACTTTATAATTTCCTGAAATTTTAATTAAATATCATTGTAATACAGATAAAGACAATGCATCTGGATATGAAAATGAGTGGGATGGCTCAGTAATGAGGACATTTACGCTGATTTAGGTACAAGTGCACCAAATACGAGTTTATGTGAAGAATTTATTTAAGAAGTACCTATATTCAAGTGAAAGTACTCAGCTTTAGTTAAATATAATCACAAATGAGTAAAATGATCAACATTGAGTGAAAATGTACACATTCCGAACCTTTATTGCTTTCACTCACATTTTTTTACAGTGTAATTGTATAATTTTTATCATCTTACACTAAAGACATATTTATTTAGATAAAAAATGCTGGGGGACTACTTGGATAAATGATATGATCGTTGTTAAAGTATAATCAACTTTCTTAAAACCAATGTTAAAAATTTTATTGATATCAGAAATATGTTTCTGGGATCGCGTTCTTAAACTGCACTAGTGGAATATCAAAGATATCTACAAATATTCTATTTCTGTTTATTAGAAATTTCGTCTAGTTTCTCTGTATTCCAATTTGTAAATATTAAATTCTGTAAGAAAAAATTTGATGCGACGCACATCCAACAAAACAAAATATTTAAGAATGTACGAATAAAAAAAACTAAACAGCAAAAAAATTCAAAAATCTCCAAATTTTTCTGGTGATTTTTGAAATGCTGTAACTTCGTGAATAATAGTTGTATTGAGAAAAATAAAGAAAAACATCTTGAAGCTTGAAGATTCTAGTTTTGAAAATCTTGAGATGAAACATTTTTTTGAGCAAGGTAAAAATTTTACAATTTTGATTTTCAAAGATGCACAAGCGCTTAGAAATTTTTTTGTTGGTTAGTTAATACCAGGGTCATTTAGCGTGTTTCCTCAGCTTCAATTTAATTTTTTTTTAATTTTCAGTACAATTTTTTCTCATTAAGATATCGGCTATTGAGTGAAAAATCACCTTTTTTGTTGATCATCGATATCACATGAACGGAAAGTGGGTTTTGGAAACTTGAATCAATCGTCTTCAACGACTACTTTGCAAATATTGCGAAAACTACCACAATTTCGTATTAAATACTCATTAAATATCGAAATAAAAGCAAATTTTTCCAAATTTTTTTTCGTTATTTTTTTCACAATTCACTTACTTATCAATAATGTTAAATGTCGAAAAAATAAATATGTTAATAAAATTTAAGATTTTTTTTTTAATGAAGAAATTGGTAGTTTTGAAAGGCCTAATAACTTTCGAAAAAAGGATTAGTAAATCGTATAACGATGTGTGTAAAAAATTCATGAAGATTCACTTGGGGGTATCAATTTAAATTAATGCAATTTTAACTCGATGAAATACGGCGTGCGAAAAAAAAATGTAACAAAACTGAACAGAAAACTATTCAATATAATTTTCTGAATATTTTGAAGTAAATAAACAAAAATTTTTGAAAATTTCAAAAATTCTTTTAAATTTCAAAAATGTTTTTTTATGATATTTGAAATATTCAATGTGACGTTATAAAAATGATAAAGCAAAAAATTTTGAAAAAATTGATTTTTTTAAATTGAACTATTTTTTTTTCAATGTTTGATGAGTATTTATTTTCATCTTAATCATCATTAATTGATGTTTAAGGAGCAATAAATCTACTCCTTTAATTATTTAATAAACTTTGACGATTCAAGAAAGGAAATTGGTTCCACCGATCGATTTCAAAATTTACAAGCCTCATGGGCATGTATTAAACTAAAAAAAAAAACTACAAACATTGGTACCTTTCGCAATATTGGCAAAGTAGTCGTTGATTCTCCAAAACAGCAGAAAAAGTAATTCTTTGCCCTTTCCCAAATTAATAATGTGTAATTTTTTTTTTCTCAAACATACCAAAAGGTCTTCTATTGATTCAAGTTTCCAAAACCCACCTTCCTTCGATTTCACTCAATGACCGATATATCAATGAGAAAAAATCGTACAGAAAATTTAAAAAAAAAGTCAGATTGAAGGTGAGGAATTAGGCTAAGTGATCCTGACATTGATTAAGCCAGAAAAAAATTTTTTGAGCCTATGAGCAGTTTTGAAAAAAAAAATTGGAAAACTCATCTCAAGATTTCAAAACTAGAATCTTCAAACTTCAAGATCCTTTTTTTTTCTCGTTTCGACCATTATTCACAAAGTTACAGTTACATCACTAACAAAAATTTGGACATTTTTAGGCTCCTTTAATTGTTTTTCTGAGTGTATTTTTTTTATTAGTACTTACAAATTTATTTGGTATTGTTTCTAGATTTTAGATAAAATACTGGTTTCTAGGATCCCGTCAGATGATATATCCATGTTCTAAATGACTAAGAACCAGCGAATAAGTTTTTTTAAGGTTTAATATGACTATAACTTAAACTTCATGAGTTCATAACACAAAATATATTTTTTATATACATGCTTATCATGTTTAGACAGAATATTACAATGCCTTCAAAAGAAATTTGCTCGCTTCAGATGCTATAATATTCCTGATTCAAAACTATTTCAGCGAATGCAATAAATATTAAAGTACCTACACAAGTATTTTAACCAACTTATAAATTCTCACATCTAGCTAAAATAAGCCTCTCCTGTTCCACCTTATAAATTAAAACAAACTCGAACCAGTTCCACAAAAAACTAGCGCAGTTTCATTACCTAAAATGAAAAATAAAGATAACGCGCTCCGAATAAGTGACTTTATATTCTATTAACAATTAAATCCTCTGCGGCCTGTACTACATAAAGCACAGATCCGCTACGCGAGATTTTGTGGGCTTTTGAATATTAAGCACACAATTATAAAGCGGCGGCGCTTTTAACGACCTACCTGTACATAACATCAACTAGGGCAACGTAAAATATTCCATCCTTCTTTTCATTCAAGTTCGATGGCCATGTAAACAGGGGTACGTGTTGGAAAAACAAGTTAGGATTCCCATTTGGAGCGCTCTACCATCTACGATATGATAACGTACACTTTACTTTGTTATAGTGTGAACCCGCCGAAGCCGTGTTTTTATCTTGATCGGGAAAACCTATGGATTACATCATATGAAGGGTGTACGAGGCATTAATTTAAATTTCCCACCCGTATAATGCTCTACGAATGTGCTGCATAAGGTTGATAAAGTTTATGGGCATTAAAATTGCGGTTAGTAAATAAGCCGTTATGTAAATTTTTTCTGGAATATGTACCATTTTAAAATTACTCACACGTTCGCTCATTCATATTGTTACGCGACTTGCGTGTAACATCTTAATGCCTATGTAATTAAACTAGCTCAGATAAAGGCAAAGTGTGAAAAATTTCATAAAACAACTAGAACTCAACTAATTGCAAGGCAGGTATTTCTACGTAGACGTCTTATTTACATTTAGTTTTACATACATTTTTTAAAGCTGAGGGTAAAATTCCGTAATTCTTACAGTGGTTATAATCTATGTTACAAAATATAACAAATTTAATATACATACAGGATGTCCCGGTATTTGATACAAAAAAGTCGCGTACAAATAGATGAGGTCAAAATAATATTAGTTATTCATAAAAATTTTTTTCTTCTTACAGGCCGTCGCCGTCGTTAACAAGTAGGTTTTTCAAAACTGCATAGTATTTTCTACAAGTCATAGTCAGTGGTTTTTGAAAAAAAAAAATTTTAGAAGTGAATATATTGTTTGGAAAAAACGTATAATATTACATAATTAGGCATATTGAATAACTTGGCATAACTGCAAATAATGGATAAATTAAGGATATTGACTATAACTTTTCAATTTCAAGGTGTCCTAAAGAAACCCTGATAGTTTCAAAGTCCTGCAACTTTTTTCCTAATGCCCTAAATGTTTGTCGTTTCTACTGAAAATCAATGTAACGAGTAATTTTTCACTTTTTATTCATTTTTTTAAAGATAAAAAGATTTTCTTGCCAGTAATCCATATTTTTTCCATCAAAAAAAGACTAGTGTATATTTAATATATTGTCTGCAGTTATTATTCTTATGGATTAGTTTTCGTTTTCTTTTTATTTATTTTTTCGGTTTTTGCCACCTGCGAGAAACTTTAAAAATTAATGAAATTCAATTAGGCAAAACTACTTTCATAAGAATAACCCTTTTCCAGATCCTTTTCGCGTACTTTTTTTCTCTAATGGCAAAATAAAGAAAAATAATGCATATTGGAACAAAATATCAAATATACAGGGTACCCCGCTACTTGATACAAAAAAAGTTCGAGTACAAATAGGTGAGGTCAAAATAATATCAGTTTTTCATATACATATTTTTCAAACGGGCATTCGTTAACAAGTTACGGGCCCTCAAAAGTGAAAATTTAAGTTATTTTTATTTACAACCTCTATTACCTTTTTGATGTTGTAAGTGAAACTTCATTATGCCCAGAACACCAGACACGGACTATGCCCAATGGTTAACAACCCAGAATTTTTGCATAGATGACGATCCTAATCTGCCTGCATCAAAAATAAGTTCCCTGAAGAATTTGCCAACGATAATACCCTCTTAGTTCTCGGTAAAATTAACAGTTAGAAAATAGATAGGAAATATTTGTAATTTTAGTGCACATCGAACGGCGCCGCTACCATTTTTCGTTTTTAATTTTTAATTGGACATAATTACTATATTAGAACCGTACATATTTTTAAAATAACAGCCTAGAAAATCATACTGACTGCTAATGTAATTTTCACTAAGAAACTTTGACAAACACACACTTTACACATAACACAAAATAGAAAAAAAAACTAGAATAAGTAAGTTACAAAAATAATTTAATTTAATAATAAATTAATTTAATAGAAAGAAAACTATCAAAATACGTATGGGCAACTTCCTCCTCCACACACTTCCTAAGTCTACAAATGTTATTTGTTTGTACACGAAATTACCTAATTCTTTGTAGCAATTCATCCATTATCCTTATCTGTACTGGGTTGAGTACACTAAACTTTCCAGGTATTTCCACAGGAAGTCCATCGGGTTAAAGTCTGAAGAACGTGGTGGCCATGAAATTGGGCCTCCTCTCTCAACCCATTTATTATTAAACACAATAAATAAATAATTTCGTACATCAATTATATGGGGAGGAGCTTCGTGCTTGAACCAAAAAGTTTCTTCGGGTGTCTAATGGAACATCGTCTAATAGTGGCTGTAAATTATTTTGTAAAAACTCCAAATATCGATGTCCATTCAGACGTTTCTCAAAAACGTATGGACCTATTAAATTATTACCCACTATTCCCGCCCATACATTAATAGTGGATAATAATTTAATAGGTTTATACGTTTTTGAGAAACGTCTGAACGGACATCGATATTTGGAGTTGAATACTTACTTACTTCTTGTTTTGTTTTTCTATTTTGTGTTTGTGTAAAGTGTATTTGTCAAATTTTGTTAGTGGAAATTACATTAGCAGACAGTAAAAATTATAAACAAAAAATGGTGGCTGCTCGATGTGCACACGATAAAATCACAAATATTTCCTGAACTCTTAATTTTACCGAGTTGAACCAAGAGGGCATTGTCGTTGGAAAATCCTTCAGGAAACTTATTTTTGATGCAGGCAGATTGTGATTGTCATCTAGGCAAACATTCTGGGTTGTTAACCATTGGGCATAGTCCGTCCCTGGCGTTCTAGGCATAATGAAGTTTCACTTACAACATCAAAAACAAGCTGAACGCATGTGTTATCGATCACCAAATTTGCATCAGGCTGAAGTTAATAGTTTAGAGATTGTAAATAAAAATAACTGTATAATTTTCACATTTAAGGGCCCGTAACTTATTAACGTAGGCCAGTTGGAAAAAAAAATGTATATGAAGAACTGATATTATTTTGACCTCATCTATTTGTACTCAACTACTTTGTAGTATCAAGTACCGGGAGAATCTGTATACAGGATGTTTATTAAGTACTTGTATAAACTTAAAAGGATGAATCATTGACTAATTTTGAGATAAAAAATATATATGAACATGGGTTCGCAACGGCTTGGTTCGTGAAATACAGAGCGACCACAAAAAAAAATTGTTTGAATAATTATTGTAGGTACCTATGTGTTATTAACTTATTTATAGAAGTAGTTTAGTCTTAGTCATGTAAATGACCTAAGTTTGTCACATCGCAAGACACACTTTTTCACCTGTTTTTCAAAAACTCGTAATAATTCAACTTACAAAATTCCAACGAAGGTTAACTTTAAACCAGTTCTTTTACAAATCGGCTGCTTTCAGCGACAAATACTAAGAATAAGTAAAATTGAATGGATAATAGGTATGTTTAGTCAAAAATGACATACAGAGCGACACAAAAATATTATGGTTATTTAAATCCAGGTACAACAATGTATGTGGCGCCCCCTAACGTTAAACAAAAAACTTTTCTCAGAGTTTCGCATCATTACTACTCCCAGTTTCCCGAATTTCGTCAAATTGCCATGTCATTGAACAATTATTGCCATGTTATTGAACAAAAGTATAATACGATATAATACGAAATCGAGACTATACAAACTGTGTCTTAAATTTTTTAATTTAGCAATAATTGATATAAAGACATTATTAAAATGTTTCCTTTATTTTCTGAAAACAGCAAATGCCGAAACAAACTTTCTTTTAGGTGTTACAAATGGATAAGTAAGCTGTTGTGAGACAGAGTACATAATCATTTAACTTTCGCTACGTTTTACTCTGGTTTAAACTCTAATTAAATCTATTTAGCTGAGGCAATCGAGTTCATGCTGCACGCCACAGACAAAACGTGAATAAAAACAAGGTTACTTACAACATTGTTATGTCAACAAGTTAGTAACAAATGTGAATTTTAATGAGAAATAATAAATAATTACCTCATAAAAGTTTTACAGTACAAATTTTATTGCCCATTAACCGCTTAACGAGGTGGAAATACCTGAAGTAAAACTTCCCTAAACATGAAACGACAATATCGCTTTTATTAAAAACGAAAACATGCAGCGACTGCGGGATGCATTTGTTAAAATGAGCAATATTTAACAACGGCTCGTGACAATTAATGTGCCGGAATAACTGATTTCGATAAAATATGGCGTGACAGCTATGAAATAAAAGCTGAACTTGAAACTCGGTATTGAAAATACGAATTGCATTTCGAATGCGGCGAACTGCAAGCTTTAGTTCCAGCAGCGGTGGGTCGTATCTTCGAATCGCCGGCTGCACCATCCGGTTTAATATTGCACGTGGAACTTGCAAATACACTATTTGCTCTAAAATCGATGAGATCCGGCTTAATAGAATACGCAAGCGAAAGATTAAAATATAATCGTCCCCAATTACAACTCTGACTTTATTACGTTATACATACATTACTGGCGTATTGTACCACTAAAACGGAAATCATCTTAGTAGATATATCAAACTGAAATTATAACGAGAAAAAATAATAAACCTCATACGGGGCCTGTTCAGAAAATACCTACTCAAAGTTTATTTTTTAAATGTTAATACAAAAACCGCACTTATATGTATATGGAAACTCATAAATATCAGTAGTGTTAGACTTATTTCTATCCCCGACTGGTTGCACGAAGTTTTTTAATATCCGGCAAAACATCTTATAAATCAATACTTCCATCGTCATCCGGCATTTTCTAGGATAAAGAGACTTAACTTCAGTAAATTTTAAACACTAACAAAAAATGTACATAAGAAATTAGTTGTCTTAGGGGATGAGGCAAAAATAATATAAAAAGTTTGAAATAGGGAATTAAGTCTGTTGATTCCCTTCATCGCCGACCAGATTTAGGACTTACGGAAGTGAAATACATCTGCGGATTCTTAATCATCCAGAGATATCTCGATTACACTTCGGAGCAGAAGTTTTACAGCGTCGTGTATTTTGGGTTCGCATACGAAAGTGAAACAGTATTCTTAACACTGTGCATTAGTATGATCACCATTAAGATCATTTATGGGAAAAAAATCGTCTTATTTTATTTATTTTTCCATAAAGAAGACAACATATCTATCTGTAACAGCTTATCAAAAATAAAATGATTAAGTTGAACCATATTATAAGCTCATACATTAGCAGCATATTAAGTTAAATTTAAAATTCGTACCAGCGCATTCGCCAAAATATACACTGACTTGAAGATTATTTTAATATTTTTTATATATTTGTTTTTGTTTGCACAGGGTACAGGTACGTAATGTTAAATGGGATGAGATAAGCTCCATTTTCAATCGAAAGTATTATCTTTGGGATTTGACAGAAACGATTAATATTTTTTTTAGCAACATACCCAAATTTTTTTCCTGTTAAAAAGCTCTCTTTTTTCTAATAAACTTTTATTAGAAACATTTTTCTATATTACTTTCTGTTTAAAAGTTATAGACAATTGTTTTTTAGAACACTTTTTACTTCAGAAGAAGTATTAAGAAATAAAGAAAATTTGTGCAAAATTTACATGTTCTGAATTGAAACTAACTCGTCTGAAATATATCTGGAGAAGATGCAAAAACAGCTTAAAAATGGTGGAAAGACACATTTAATTCAACTTTATTTTTATACAGCAGCATATTTTTAAATATTGAAAATATTTTGAACTGTTTTAAATTGATAGAAATTCCCTTCTTTTAGATAGTGACGCAATATATTGACAAAACGCTACAAACTAAAAAAAAATACGATTGTTATTTAAAAAAAAAATAGAATAATGTATGTATTCTTCAGGAAATAATTCTTCCTAATATTCCTCGTACTTAGCAGATTGCCTAATTTAATCGAAATGCACCTGTGATAACATTTTTGCTATTATTCCATTAACAATTTATGGTTTTTCGTTGGCACAATTTAAATAATACATTTTAAGTAACTGAATAAATTTTCAGCGTTTCCATTGTCCGCAGACAACAGTAAACTGGGAATCAAAGAGACCGGAATAATAAATTTACCAGAGTCTGGCTAAATAAAACAACAGTAACAACTATCGCCTGTGTAATATACATTCCGATTCATAAATTTTTACGGTTTCCAGGTTAGCGTGTTGCCTGAATTCGCATCTCTGCACATAACACGGGTCATTCGATGCCAAACGATCACGCCGAAATACATTCGTTTCTGGAAGTTTTGTAGAAATTGGAGGAAATCTTATAGAATTATAGCACATAAACTTTTTATGGATTGCACCTTGTTTTTCCAACGATATCTTTTATTTCAGTTTTTAATGTAAATCGATGTAATTTGTGACGTTACTACTGTATTGTCAATTTCGTAGATAAACGTTTATATTTATTTTTCTTGACGGAAATCTATTGTAATACTGAATGACTGTAGATGTAACGGGGTTAGAATCCTTTTTAATAGGTACTGTATATACATGTTTTATTTTCTCTCCTACTAATTTCGATTATTATGAGGGAAACATAAGTTTTATTTATGAGCAGTTTATGCAGTAGTTTGTTTTCCAAAGATTGTTATTTCACTTTTTTCCTGATAATGGCATAATAACCGTAACTAGCAGGAAAGAAAATAAAACGTTTTTTCACTGGTAGTTCAAATAAATAATATCAAGTGATGTTGTAGCTGCCAAGGGAAGAGGTGTAGCTAAATATCTGCTACTTTGCGGCAATTTTCTCTGCTTTTCTATGGTAAAATTGAAACGTTTGCGTAACCTATGCACTTGCGGTTTCTTTTAAGTTACCTATATTATGTTTCTTTAGCGTTAGATTGAAAATTCCTCTAATTAACTTTATATTGTGAATTTTTAGCCCAAAATTAAACATAATTTTTTTATTTAACTCTATATTCTGGCATAACATAAAAATAATTTCGTTATCTTCTCTCCAGTAATACAATTTTTAATAAAAATACAGCAATTTTAATTTCAAAGTCGTTGGGTAGTCTTCGGGTTGTAAAGGCCTTCAATCTCGGGGCTTACCCGCCACGATCTAGGAATATTGAGGGTTATCTGTCCGTTACATACGGCTTCACCTTAACTAGGGTTTATAATTAAAGTTTTTTTTTCATCTTGGTAATGTTATTTTGATAAATAATACTTAGTGTATATATTCAAGTATATTCACCTCGGTATTTCTAAAATCCGTACATTTTTGACATTGTTTAAATTTTAAGTTTTTGCTTCTCCTTATGATGTAGCATTACATTAAATTTTTAGAGGGTTTGAAATGGTTGGTTTTTTATAAAATGAGTGGGAAATGAGTAATGTCTGCACGTATCAATTCCTCATTAATTTCTGTAGTAATTAAGGTAAAGCTAGAAAGGTACAAAGCATTTTACCATTAACAACGTATTAAAAATCAGTGATCCATTTTTTCGATGTAATAAAAAACAAATATTTACCACATATGGAGCCTTGAGCGATTAATTAGAGCCATTTCCATTACGCACGAACATATACGCAAAATTTTTCAACAAATCATTTGAAATTTAATCTGTACGTACTGAGACTGTACCACTTTTGAGTTTTCATTTACATTTAAACATATAAAATAGTTGAAGTGGTTAATTAATGCTATTATTGCTATTTAGTAATCCCACTATTCGTGTCATTGTATAATAAATAGCATGTGCATGTCTGCCTCTGATCTGATGCTTCGCATCAATCAATTTATTCGATTGCTTGATCGAGTGTATTGCACATGTTTTTTCGGCAGCCAGTAGCATTGTGTATCGTGAGCATAGAGCGGCACACACCTTGACCACAGATTTAGCCTATTTATGCTACTACAACGCAGTTTGCTTATAGTACAGAAAATAAAGTAAAAGCTCCCAATTTTTTCGGATAGCATGGATTTTCCTGAAAATTTGCATACAAGCTCATCTAACCTCCCACTTTAAATGTTATATTGTCTAGATGTGTGTTTTTTCTATTTGGGGGTGAAAACTACCCTTGTACGAAAAAAATTGCGAAAATCGTAGATTTACATATTTTAAAGATTCAATTGATGTTCAAATATGTTGGATAAAGTTCCTTTCATGTTTTTTAATATAATTTATGAAATTTAATTACTTTTCAACCCTTAAAAATCTTTAAAAACTAACTTTCCATGAACAAAAAAAATTGAAAAAAAAATTTTTAACAGTTTAAAATATTCTTTTGGTGTATTCACAATGTATTGCATTTCTTTTGTTATTCATTATAAACTATAATTATAAACTTTTTATTGGTTTTCAAATGATCTCTGATATATTGCAACATTTCAGCTACCCAAAAATTCCTTATAGGAGATCCCTCATAAGAAACCCTACCCCTTATAGAAAAATTTCCTAAAAATTATATGGGAGTATGATGATATAATTAATTTTCTTTAATGTTATTGAATTTATTCTTAATATTTTTTTATTAAATTAATATAAAATCAAAAAAAAATTATTACATTACATTACATTATTATAAATGGATATGTGTGTGTATGTATATTATTAAAATACTTACTCAAATCAGTTCACAAGTGCTCCAAAATACACTAAGCTGATAGTAATTTACCCGAACTGAAAATTTTACCGAAAAAATGCGATTAATTTTTTTACCATAACTTTTGTAATTTTAATTATAAATTTACTCAAAAAATCTTTTTGTAGGCAATTTAAAGCACTTTAAGTTCTGTGATATGTAGTTTTTTTTGAGCAATTCGTTTTTTAGATTTGTAAGCTAAAAGGGCTTAGGAAAGGCAGTCTTGGAGCATAGTTTTGAGCTTCTCTAACGGTCATAACAGTCAAATTTTGTCCTACAAAAATTAAAAATAAAGCAAATTGTTCAGTAAGAAAAAACCTACAATTTCTTATTGTATCATTTTTTATAACTTTGTTTGTTTTTGAAATATTTTGAAAAAAGGCGATTTTTTGAAAAATTTAAAAATTTTTTTCAAAAGTAAATGATTTATTTTTAATTTAAGCTATAAAATGGTTTAAATTCCCAAAATCTACTGTTAATACATAAAGTAAATTGCAGAAGGAATACGTTTAATTTTTTTTCCGTCAAGTCATTAATTTTAATACCGATTTTTTTTTTCTCAAAAATCAAGACAATAATTTTATTTTGAATATAACTTCATTAGTTTTCATGCTAACGACTTCTACCACCACTCAATTTAAAGGTCTTTTCAAGAACTTTAATAGGTGTTACATAAGTTTTCCTCGAAAAACCTTTAATTTTTCCGCTACAGGACGTTGAACGTTTCGATTATAGCTATCTTCGAAATTGGCTTCAACTTCTGGAAATCATAACTCGGGTTCTATACCATCAACAAAAATAAAAAGAAGCAATCTCTTTGCTATTTAATTACCTTCATTTTTGCTTATGATAATTTTTTTGATAAAACTAGTTTTTGAGATATTCGCGAAAAATGGCTCAACAACATGCATTTTTTGTGCTAAAAACGAACATGTTTAGGCGCAAATAACTCAAAAAGTATTGACTGTACAAAAAATTCTTATAGAACATTTTTTGCTTAGAATTTGTCCCTGTATCAAATAGTGGGGTTATTTTTAATAAAAAAAGTACCACTCTCCAGAAGGGGTGGCATCCACATCGGCACTATATAACTTCTGTTTCTTGGGCTATTCCCTAGCTACGGTTCAAATTTCACGTCAATCCATTCCATCCGAAAAAATTGGTAGCCAAAATACTTCAGTGACTGGACTATTACTAGCATAATATAGATTACTATTGTTTATTGATTGGCCCCACAAAATTTCTGATGTTTAGTTAGGACATAACATTTTGCTTGTCTTATTTCTTTTCCTTTATAGGTTCCTAGAAGAATGTTAGAAAGACCGCAGTATTAGAAGATTATGTTTATCTTAAGTCAATACCCAAAAAATTACAATTTGACAAAATTTGTTGGATTATTTTATACTTATGTATAAAATAAAAGGTATAGTTTTATTAGAGAAAAAGAATTCGATGTTTTATTTTTCGTGACAGCTGAAAATCTAATTTAAATAAAATTTGAAATTAACTTAAGAAAACAAAACCTGTTTAGTGATTTCTCCTGAAACATGAGTTTGATCCTAGAATCATTAACTTATCTAATGAATTTGCTTAACAAAGTTCTAAGTCTTTTAAACATAAGTTTTGAATTTCCATGTAATTATCCTTTCAGATTTCTTAATTCACACAAAGTAAGTCAGCGAGCATACTGATTCCTTCCTTTTTCGGAATAATTTCAGCCTTCGGAAGTTGTCGGGTGAAAAGAACGTTACTGAAAAAGAAGGAAAAGTGAAGAGCCCTCCTTTTATTTTCAAAGCAACAACGTGAATTAATGTAGTGTTATAAGGAGCTTGACATATTAGGGTCTCTGCTGCAAACTTTATATACGAACCTTATATTTGTTGGATACTTACGAAAAGTTTAACTTATGTAATGTCACATAAATCTTTCACGGCTTTATGTCAAATCGGATTTGTTTGCTTCTATCGCTGTTTGAATGTATAGCTTAATTTGTAAATATACCGGATGATTTAAGCGAAGTGCTTTGGAATCCTGTCGTTTTGGGAATAGCTACGAATATAAAAGCAAATTGAATGGCATCAAGTAACATCTAACTGCCACTTTTCAGTGGAATTACCTCGCATATATAAGGATGAGAAGTGTGACACGAGGGTAAAGTTGCTTATTTATATATTTAATGTGCATTCTAAATGTATCGTTATTCTTTCATTCATACAGTGTGGTTCTTGTGACAGTTGTATCGATGATTCCATTTGAATAACTTTGATATCGAAATACATACGAAGTTTGATCAAAAAGTAAACGGAATTTTCAAATTGCACCTGTTGTCTCTTGTCTATCGAGTTGATTCTTTTTTGCGTATTGCAATCTGTCAATTGTTAGGCAGTTGCCACGTTTGTGTTTAACGACCGAATGAGTAAGACTTATGTCAGTATTTTTGGCGATTTTTTGTGTGGCGAAATGTCGGATCGGAGAGTTTGTCTGATATTTTTGTTAAAAACGGAATTATGTAAATACAGGAAAACGTTCAAAACGTTAAAGAAGGCCTTTGGCGGCGATACTATGACGCAACCATGAGTTTATCAATGGTACAAATGTTCTCAGGAAGGCCAAGAAGACATCCAACACGAAGCAAGACCTACAAGTTTTGCTTGTCAACAGTTCTTGGCAAAACACTACAATCAATGAATCATTATTAAAAATATGTATTAGGCAATGAACTAGTTTTTTGTATTTCTGATGTAATGTCATTCCATTCTAATTATAATGATGAAAATTAATAAGATATCATTCATAGTTTTAACTTTTTTCAGCTTCAGCAATAATATGTATCAGGAATCAGAGCATTCGACTGTAACATTTTATTTCAATCGCTCCACTTTGTTTTTATCGTATAATTTATTAGTGACTTTTAATCAATAAATAATTATAAATATCAGGATGTTCACTATACAGGTATAGTGATTTGAAATCTCAGTACCTATATCAAATCTAGATAGTGTTATGATATTCTAAGATGAAGCGTTAAATGAATAAATAACATAACGTAATCTTGAAAATTTAGACATATTCACGCTAGAAAAATAGAAAAAACTGACAACAGAGATATGAAATATTAGACATGAGAAAATGAAAGAAAAAATTTACATATAGTTTGTTTAATAAAAAGGCAAAATACATCATAAATACATCAATATGTTAAAATAAACTAATCAATGTAAAATTTTGAATTAAATAGGCTGTAAAAGGCAACTATATATAGTAGAAAGTTAGAAAGTACAACAAAGTACAATTTTGTTATGTCATGTATCATATAGCAGCATTGGTTTGAGGAAATTTGAAAAAAAAATTAAGATTTTGACAGACAGATTGACGGAGTGAAAAGGAGTTACATTTATAAATAAAATTCATGAAATATACTAAGGCTAAGATTAAAGTTTATTATACCTTTAGTCTATATTTATAAGTGGAATCAAAATTAAAGTTCTTTGTATAACTTCATATAGCGATTTTCGGAATGTCAAAACGATGATTCAACATCGTGTGAAGAAATTTGTTGTGTAAAATGATTTGTGTTGTGTTAAAAAGACCTTCTAGTAAGATAAAACTGTATTCAAATCCCATTTTACGTTCCAAGTAGTGTATAAACATTATTAGTTGTCAAAAAACGGTGGACCTGAAAACATTTCAGTTATTAGTTAATGCAAATAGTAAAAGACTGTTCAAAGTAGTGAAAATAGGAAAATATCAATGTCGTGGAACAGTATTACAAACATATAATTAAGCTAAATAGCACAGTTTGGTTAAATTTTGCAAAAAAAATTGTAGAAGGTTTGAAAATGAACGTAGAAAAAATATATAGGTATTGACAATTATGTAGAATCTGAATATGTAATTGTCATGCTGCAAAAACATACATAAAGGCATAGTTTCCAGTTAAAAAAATTCATAAAACGTCAATATAATGTATCTATAGCAATAGATTTTTTTGTTTTCAGTTTATAAAAAACTAGAAAACGGCTCGTAGTAGTTAGTTTTTCATAATTTGCCAAGTTGTAAACATCGTTGAGTTGCGCCTAAAATAAACAAAAGCAAGTCAAAATTAAGTAAATAAATGGTGAACTTGGTTGCTAGTTTTGAAACGTCAAACGACATTCAGAAGTAATCTGCCATCTGTCAAAAAGTGTAATTTTCCAACAGTTAAAATTTTTTTCAACTAACCAAATACCTACCGGAAACTTATACAATGGGAACAAATGTTATCTAACCAAAAGTGCAAAGTATAAATTTCCAAATAAAAATTAGTGAAGAGCAGTAGGAAAAGACAACGGCAAGTGAAGTGCAAACCTTATTTACCATTGGAAAACCAAGCACATGGGACCAGTTTGACGACCTAGAGCACCGAAATCCAGCATCGACCATCACGAGGATTACGTCGCCATGGAAGGCATCTCCGAAACCAGCAATACATAAATGCGTTGTTACATGAGTTTCGTACATTTAAAAATCTCTCCATTCGTAAATAACGATCAAATTGATAACTTTAAAGAAAATTTTTTCAAACATATCAAAGTCGTCTAAAATCTCTAAATTTTCAACCTCTAGAGTATAATAGTAAAAGTATAATAGCTAGCAGATTTAACGTAATACTTAAGAACATAAAATTTGTTAAATTGTCCAAATAATTAAATATACAATAAAATCTGTCAGTTAAATAAGTTATTGTACAAGACAAGATATTGTTGGCGTCCAGGCAAAATAAAATTAAAAATTACAGCAAAATTAAAATTCAATTAAAATAAAATAAAATCTATAAAAGAAATAAAAATTAAATTATAAAAATAATTATAATTAAACAAAATCATAACAATATGTATATTAAATTACCTTGGTCAACTTTTGAATTGCATTGGTACACATTCACATCCATCAGTGCATACTAGAAATCAAATTCCGATAATATAAATTTACTAAATATCCCCAGTTTTACTTTATATGGATGTTTGGTACTAAATGCTTTATTAAATTTTGTTTATATTTTGATAACCGTAATTGCGTTTTTTTTTTCATAACGGTAAATGGATTCCCGAAAAATTATATTTCTGCTTGTTAGTTGATGGGAGTAAATTTGGACTAGCGTTTTCATGCGATTCATAAATCATTTTCCCACCAATTTGCCATCTGTCCGATTCTCTTCACCAATTCGAAACATTTCATTTTGAAATTTTTTTTCAATAGGTATATGCAAATGTTTCATCAATAAATCCTGGAAGTCGACAGTACAGAGTTGTGATAAGCAAATGGATAAATGCGATATCTAAACGACTGAATTGTCTAAAAAAATGCTTTAACAGATCTATTAACGAATTTAAAAACTTTCTTTTACTGCGATTTTATCATAGCATCGTGTATTTATTTTTCTTATACCTCTATTTTGGATGTGTCCGCCTTTTACACCAAAATTATCATAACCTGCAAGCATTGCAGGAGTTCTACGGACACATATCTCATAGCACCATCTACTACGTATACTTGGGGAAGCGTGCGCTGCGTTGTTTTATTTCACACGCTAATATGTCCAGTCTAATAATAATTTTTAATACACCTTCGGGATGGGACTGATTTGGTAGAAAGACTTTCACTTGAGTTGTTTTCCCCTGAAACGTTTTGAGCACTTGTTTGCACATTTTTGATATTATGTCATGTCTAAATATGCAAGGCTACAAGTACGCTTGAATTAGAATCGTATACACACTAGTCAGAGATTTCTACTCTGGTTATAGAACTGCAAGATACCAAAGTCGACGTTCGATCTCGCTTTATGGGCATTACCCTTCTGTATGGATCCTGACCTCTCTAATTTCAGGCTGTTGACTTCCCCGTCGTGGATTCTGGTTATTATTTTAGATTTATGTAAGCCAGTTTGAATTTCGTGGCATTCTTGACATTTTCGTGGAAAAATGCGGTGTGGAATTTTGTTCGTTCCTTGAGGGTTGTCGGTAGTCACCCTGCTAATAGCATCAGGAGCTTTCCTGATGTCGTCTACTGTGGCTTGGAATGTTTGGAAGGGTTTGTGGTTCTCTTGACAGTTTTGCGGGTTGGATTTGAAACATAGATGAAAATTTTGATTCGCACTAAGCGTCTTCTGCTTTAAAAATATGGTCTTGACTGGGTTTTTTCACACGTTCATGTTATATTCGACGTGACTTGGAATACAACAATAACCATTTGAGCTTCGACAACCGACTTTTTCAGTAGAGCAGGTATTTTTTTTAAATTTTATAGAGTCTTCTAGATTACTGTCATTGGATTTATTTATTACTTTAGCACAACCCTGTATATGCAAGTTGTAGAAATAATGTATCAAATGGCTGTACTTTTTTGAAAACTTGTGCTATTTATTAATATACGTTGAATTGCTGATGAGTGTGATATATCTATCGCATTAATATGAAATTTTCAGAGATTTTAGAATTTTTCCGTTTTTTTTTTTGTTGTGCGGTACAGCCTTTCTTGTTTCTTTGATTACCTGCGGCTTTATTCCAAGATATAGCATTCCCCTGCATTTCTTTAAACCTTTCATGACTAGGAAGCTTAGATTTTTGCATGCTGATTTTGTTTCCGGCATTTCCGTACCCCTCTGGTGCTTTGACTGTGTCGCTGATCAGCTCCCGACCCTCTCAGATAAGCTTAACTTACTTTTTTCGTCCTGGTATTAAATTTGCAAATTTTATGCTTTTTGTTCCTCTATACTTTGTATTGCTAATTTTTGTACGGTTTTGCTCGTTCATGTTGTGTGTACCTACTAAATGTATGCCATCAACGATTCCTCCTTCAATCCTATAAAATAGGAAGGGTGACGAATTTTTGGAATTACATTACCATATTGATTTACCTATTGATTAGCTATAATAAGTGTACCGAAATTGAAAGCAGTCCCTTAGCAGGAAAAGAGTTACACCAAATATTAATTTGAAGTTACTTAACACTAACTACTTGTATAATCAAAATCATACCCTGAATGCTGTGCACTTATTTTTGGAATACTCTTTATATGACATAAAAATTGTATATACAACAGCTATCATACAATTTTATAGTGTCAACAGTTTTCCTCAAATTTATGATTGCAATTTTATTGTCTTAGTCAGATGAGGAACAGCTACGACAAAAAAATCTTTCACTAGAAAGAAATAGTTTTAAACTCGTGCCAATAATGTCCCGTTTCCAAACTTCCAGATGATTTACAACGTTTCCTCTCTAAACTTTATAAGGACTTTATTTTAACCCTCTTTTTAAAGTTTTTCTAGTCTGTGTGAATATATATTGATGTGTTTCAGAATGTATTAGATTTTATAGAGGTATACTGTTTATTACAATGATATAGGTCGTAGCTTTGGATTTGAAGACAAATAGCTCTTGCTGATAATATTTTGGGAAATATTTTTATATAAGAGGAGTTATTATTTAATATTTCCTTTATACCCTATAGAAAAGGAACTAATGGTTTCTAACAATGTAGAACTGATATTTATTAAAATTTAATAACAAGACTTTTTCCATGTGATGCACTTTTTGCCTGACACTTATATTATTTTATTTATTATAATTTGAATTACCACGAATAAGATTACCTTCTGTAATAGTAAATAGTAATAAATGATTTCTAGAGTAGTATACACAATATGTAAACTGTTTTATTAGTCACAAATTAGTAAAAAAGAGCTCCTATAAATACACCTTTAAAAATCCTCGGACTTATAACTCGACAACTAAAATAGATACCTAATACATATAAAATGAGTTGTGTAGTTCATAGAAATCACTTCAGTCCTGATTCATATGAAATTTATCTTTATAGTGTACAGTACTTGATTTTTTAATAAAACTGTATTTTTTAGTTTCTAAATTAAAAAAATATTCATAAATATAGTTCTATGAAAAAATCCTCAAAAAAAAGATATAAAAAATAATACTTCAGATGTAATAAAAAGAATTATTCCTCATCGAAGTCCTATGGTCGATAGCCGCACGATTTAAGGCGTCAGTACTTAAATCGATGTGTCGATCTGCTCAGGTTTCGAATCCCACGGCCGGTAGACCGTAGATTAGCTATGCTTGTAGGGAGGATTGGCACCCTCTGTGCAGGTATGGTAGGGTGGAAGAATGTTGGCTTGGGTCAATGTGAGAGATTGACACCGGTTGGCATTTGTCCGCCCCCCTAATTAATGAGGTTTTCCAGGTTTCCCTCATTCCTGCACTGAATGGTGGTTAGGGCCTACCAACATAAGTCGTTCCTGGGCGCAAATGCGTCCTGCGTAATAATAATATGCCGCCTCCTCTCCCGCACAAGTCTCCGACTTCTGGGATAATTCTCGTAGTTAGAATGAGGAGTAGAGATATTATTATTATTATAGTATTAATATAGTAATCAAAAATATGTTATTACTTTGTATACCATAGCAATGCATCATAATACGAAAAATGTTGCAAAAGACCGATGATCTATGATGAATAACGTTGAAAATTTTTCGTCCTTTAATTACTTTACTTCCAGGCTCAAATATATCAAAAATTACTAATTACTCAAAAACTATTCTACAAACATAGCTCAGAATTTAAAGGTTTTCACGTGGATCACTTTGCTGTATTTTTTTATAGAAGCAGACGGAACTGTTTGTTTAAAAGATACTGGACTAGAAAGTTTTTAATTTAGTATCCTATCCGTTGTTATAAATACAGGGTGTTAAGCATAAATGAACAACATCCTTTATTTTAAATTGTAAACAAAGTTGGATTTACTTAATTTAATTTTACTTTATTTCCAGATAAAATGGTTATGAATTATTAAAAGAGAATTGAAAGGACAGTTTTAAAAACACCTAATTTTCTATAAATAGTATGGCATTTTATGATTTATCTGATGAATTATGTCTTAGCATCATTTGAAATATTTTTATAAAGTCTCTGGTACTCTTTTTTACTTAAGTAAAACTTACTTTACTTTTATTTACGAGTTTTTCTGACCATATTACACCCCCTCAAGCATTATTTTTTATTAGAAACGGGATTCCTTTTTAAGCTTTATAAGTTGATATTTTCATATACATCTTTACGGTAACTTTTTCATTTATTTATGAAGTAGCATCCGTCATTAAAGTTTGCTAATCATTTTAGATACACCCTGTATATTTAGCCCGTACTTGAGAAATTCATTATAGTAGTTTAACGTTGTACCTAATTTTTAATCAGTCTTTATTGAAATGGGTTTTGCTAACGGTATTTGCGCAACCAACAATTCTTGTAAAACGTAATGACGCTAAAAGACATTTAATATTTAATGTCGCAAACTATTTGCTGTAATCGATGTTTTCCGTTTATTGACAAGCCTTTGAAGTGCTCCCATTTAAAACTCTAAAAAATTTATAGTGCAATGAAGACTGAAAGAGAGAGAACAACCCCATTTCGAAATTAATGGTTTATTCCGTTTAAATAATTTATATAGAGATAAAAAAGTGTTGTCCCGGAAGAATTGTTTTGCTTTTTTATGTGAAAAGAAATAGCTGCGGTTTTGCCCTCGTCACATAGTTTTACAAGGATTCCCAGACATACGTCTTTGAGTTACGGTCCCAGTGTATGGTGCCCGAACATTGATTTATTATTTAATCTGACGTTAAAGTACGTTAATCGCGTTAAAAAAATGTTAATGTCAATACTTTTTTATATCAATCTTATTCAGTGCCGCACAAATCATAATTAATCTCAATCAATTAATTACGTTACGCCGACTAGAGTTTGTAAATTGTCAAAAACTGAACGGCACATTCGTAGCTTAAACTGTATTAATTAATGGTCCATGGTGATTTATACCATATTTTTATGTGTGCAGTGTTTCATTCTAGAAGTTACAGTCGTGTACAATAGTAACTATATGGAAAAAATCAACTTTTCCATAAATATTTTAAAAGAGCTTTAATTATAGTTCAAATACAGATATAATGATCAGTCAGAATTCAAAAACTGTAAATCGTATTTCAGTTCAATTCAAGTAATTTATTATGTCATACCTATTTTTCAGAATTCAGGCAAGATGCTTCAGAGAAAGATTTAAATCAAATTAGTTTTTAAAAATAATAGTAATAAAGATTAAAATGAATTTTACTAACCAGTTGTTAAGGCTTTATACTATACAGAATGTCCGGAAGCGAGTAATACAGTTTTGCTTTCACAAAACGTGATGAAAAAAGTATTATATTCATATTTCAAAAGACCACACAATGACAAACGATGCATGAAGGGAATACCACGTATTTTCCGACACAATCAATCATAAACATTGGAATGTAAGTATGTATTGAGTACACAAATAGGAATAACACGGTAGCCAACATTTAACAGGCAATACCAGCTGAATAAGAGATCATCATCATACATACACATCATAAACATAATTAAACCATAAACGTTATAATAATATAACGTTTATGGTTTAATAACGTTTAAGGCAGGTATTATTACCTACAGGCAGGTAATAATACCTGCCTGTAGGCACAGACCAAACAATAACAAACCACAGACCGGCGGAACAAAATACTTACCAAATTGATACAGCAGATGCCAGAGTACTAAAATGTAGTAATAAAGTACTTACTTAAAAAAGAAAAATATCAATTTATAAACGCATTTTGTTTTGGTAATTAAATGTCTTTTCGTTAGCGTCGTGTTCCTCAATTCATTATCATTATTTATTTTTTGCTCACTAATTTGCGAATAACTTGATAACAAAAAAGATATCGAACTCTTTTTGGCGTGAAAATGTAGCTAATTTCATGCTCTTCAAACTAACCTATAAAAAGTTTTATTTTTTTTTTTTAACCAATAAATTAAACAACACTTTCGTTGGAAATTTCAAACTCATACTATATTTATCAATTTTTTTAGCTGAATTCATTTATATAAAGAAAACTGTAGCATCGTATTTAAAATTTTTGAGAAAAGTCTATATAACGGCATTCTTTTGAAATAACGCCATCTATAGGTTTCCATATTGAGGTAAATGACATTACGCATCTTTAAAAAAATGCATTTTTCTGATCAAACATTAGAGGCTTCCCCACCCTAAAACAAAAGATAAAAATAGATAAAACAAAACGTCAATAACAAAAGTTATGCGCAATGAATCCGACTATCCATATTTGTACTATTTAATATACCTAAATAGGAAACATTTCTGAGAAAAATTCAACTCTGTGTTTTGGTATGTAGATTGCGACCCCTAGCGGCCGAGCTACGAATTTGGAAACTATTTCCAGCGATTTCTCTCGGCCAAGATTTTTTTCCCGAAGCTAAGGGCCTATACTTTCTCTAATATTGTACCTAGCCGGCCTTAGTGGGATATCCTGCATATCAGTTATCATCACCAAACAATTTCTTTTTAAAATGTCAATAAAAAAAATGTTTCTGTATATTGCAAACTATTTGACGGACATTGTATTTCCCACTAAACTGCATATTTCTGCTATCAATAAAGATCTCGAGAAACAAAACCGGCTGTCAGCATCGAGTATATCTTTGATTAAATGGCAAATCTAGTTGCAGATACGGCTTGGAATTGGTACGTCACTCTAAGGATTCCGTCCAATAAATCATGTCATCGAAAAGAGTAATTCCATTTGTTTCATCAAGTATAAATGATTGTGCGTTAAAACGTAGATTACAATAGCGTTCTAGATTTACCGATTGATAGACTGACGTCGGGAATAAATATTGTTAGAGGATGCTACGTGTAAACGAAAATCACAAATCACGCACGCAAAGTTTTCATTTCAGACAGCGCGCTTTTTTTCTGAAAAATTGACACCCCACATGTAACGCAGAATGGTATTCGACATTGATTATTGCATCACGCACCTGCAATATAATTTAATGTCTAACAAATATAACCTCAGGGAACTATTATAGACTAGAATTAAAGTGCATATATTAGTTGAGTCATTTATTGTGAGATAGTCTTTTTAATCAAGCGGTAGTTGAGTTAAATGATTTGCGAAGTCGATTCGATTTTCCAAGAATAGTATTAAGTATCTTCATGACATCCGCTAGGATCTAGGGAGAGGATAAACCAGTAGAAAGTAGTACATTTTAGGCATGAACCTGGTGCCGCGACAATTAATGCGAATAGAAAGAAGACAGTTCTGTTTAGATTTCCGGGTTTGTTAAATTTTAGAGTCTCAAGATTAATTGTTAATATTTTCTTTCTCCAAACTCCGCCATATATGCGCGAAATCTTGTATCTTGGAAATGCTCTTGTTGCGTATAAAGTTGTTTTAATTTTATTTATATTTATTAAAAACCTTCGTTAAGAACTTATGTGCTTTTTCCTCTCTCTAAATGAAGTGACCCGATAAGTGAGAGTGAAACAACCTGCGTGACTACTCATAGATTTTTCGCTTAGTGAGAAGTTGCTAAATTAATTTTCTGATTACAACATTTCTAAGATGGTATAAATTGATGGATAGACGGTATGGTAATTAAAATTTAGACGGCAATCAATATGCTTCCTCGAAAATTAAGGTCGTTATAGTAGTGTTCGTAACTCCAAATAAACAATTACTCTGGAAATTATGTAAAAAACTGTCAGTTTTGTCAAGATCGAGGATAAAAATTTGTATTGATATTAGTTATTTAAACCTTAAAGGAGATAAGTATTATTTACCAGTCGAGGACGATTTTGCACCCGAGCGGAACGTTATTGCACCCAATAACACATATTTGCTAAAGAAGGCAGTCTTAGGCATTGCAGGAGCATGCCGTTCTGATGAGTTATTCAAACTTACTTTGGACAAAGTCAATTTCAAAATTTTCGAAGACATTATTGTAGTTACAATTCCAGATTCTAAAAATGGTATGTCACGTACGTTTACAATTACTTCTCGTCTGGGTTCTGTTTCTCACCTAGAAATTCTCAAGAAATATATCAAGATTATATTGGAAATTAAAACTAAAATTTCACGCATTTTTATGCGCTATCAAGCAGGTAGCTGTTACAACCAACTAGTCGGCAAGAATACGCTTTCCATGATTCCTAATAAGATTACACAGTTTTTGAAACTAGAACATCCTGAAACATATACAGGCCATTCATTTCGAAGAACATCGGCAATGTTACTGGCTAATATAATACAGGAGTTGATGTATTAGCAATCAAGAGACAGGGTGGGTGAAATCAGCCACAATTGCAGAAAGCTATGTTGCTGACAGTTTAAGTAACAAAAATTAAATAGCCAACACGATTATTTACAATGACACTTCAACTCCAGGTTTTAGTAGTACGTCGCATCATGCTGTTTTAATGGATCAGTCAGATAAAATTGAGCCTCCGCTGACTAAAATGGAGCGGTCAAATCATTTTGAGAAAAATGTGAGAATTAGTAAACGCCAGGAGAATAATTATCCAGATCTTATAAATATTACTAAATGTAATAACTGTACAATTACTATAAATATACATTCATAATAATTAATAAAATGTGATATGAACTAGTGAATCCTCAAAAGTGGTTGAATTATTTTAAAAAATTGCTTCCAACACTGGATGTACTTGCAGTAGGGAAATTTTTTTTGCTAACAACTGATTAATGAATTATGAACTCCTCAATGTAGCTTCAGCTCCCGTTGAAGACTTCCATCCAACATGCATTTTTAAAGTTGTGATATCAGCTGAATTTTTTAATAGTGTTGCTGAAGTTGTACGGAAACAAGTACGGTATATTCTTAAGCATCCTTCAATTTGAGAAACGCAGCAACTTGTTTTGGCATTTTCCCAAATGTATGAATTCCTATTAATTGGTATGTATATGCTTTACTATCGTATAGTCTTATTCTCAGCCAGGTAATCAATACATTTTTTATATGTTTGCTGACATATCTTCATCGATTTTTCTAGTAATAAATTACATTCTATTTGTTTTGCTGATTCAATAATTTCTGGCGGAGTTAGTGTAAATTCTTCCTTCTCAAATAATAAATAGTTATTTTATAGATTTAATTAGGAACAATATGGCGATTACTGTGTACCTAAGTTATTTACTTAATAACGCTCGTCTCATAGCAACCACNTTAGACGGCAATCAATATGCTTCCTCGAAAATTAAGGTCGTTATAGTAGTGTTCGTAACTCCAAATAAACAATTACTCTGGAAATTATGTAAAAAAACTGTCAATTTTGACAAGATCGAGGATAAAAATTTGTAATGATATTAGTTATTTAAACCATAAAGGAGAAAGAGGTATTATTTACCAGTCGAGGACGATTTTGTGCCCGAGCGGAACGTTATTGCACCCAATAACACATAAGTATTTGCTAAAGAAAGCAGTGCCGATCTTAGGCATTGCAGAAGCATGCCGTTCTGATGAATTATACAAACTTGCTTTGGACAAAGTCAATTTCAAAATTTTACGATGACATTATTGTAGTTACAATTCCAGATTCTAAAAATGGTATGTCACGCACGTTTACAATTACTTCTCGTTTGGGTTCTGTTTCTCACCTAGAAATTCTCAAGAAATATATCATGATTATATTGGAAATTAAAACTAAAATTTCACGTATTTTTATGCGCTATCAAGCAGGTAGCTGTTACAACCAACCAGTCGGCAAGAATACCCTCTCCATGATTCCTAATAAGATTACACAGTTTTTGAAACTAGAACATCCTGAAACATATACAGGCAATTCATTCCGAAGAACATCGGCAACGTTACTGGCAATATAATACAAGAGTTGATGTATTAGCAATCAAGAAACATGGTAAGCCATAATTGCTGACAGTTTAAGTACAAAAATTAAATACCCAACATGATTCTTTACAATGACACTTCAACTCCAGGTTTTAGTAGTATGTCGCATCATGCTGTTTTAATGGATCAGTCAAATCATTTTGAGATAAATGTGAGAATTTATAAACGCGATGGGAATAATTATCCAGATCTTATAATTATTACTAAATGTAATAGTTATTACATTTAGTAATACAATAATACAATAATACTGTACAATTATTATAAATATTCATTCATAATAATTAATAAAATGTGATATAAACTATTCAAATTCGTCAAAAGTGGTTGAATTATTTTAAAAAATTGCTTCCAACACTTGATGTACTTGCAGTAGGGAAATTTTTCTGCTAACAACTGATTTAAGAATTATGAACTCCTCAATGTAGCCTTCAGTTACCGTTGAAGATTTCCATCCAACATGCATTTTTAAAGTTGTGATATCAGTTTCTGAGGTGGTAAGAACATATATGCTTTACTATCGTTACTATTAAAGATAAATTAATTGCCTACTACTGACTTTTTGATTATTTTCTAATGAACACTGTTAAAATCTTGTGTCAGTTAATACGGTTTTTCTTGAAAACCATAAAGTTTCTTAAAATTTAGCAAGAGTAAAAAGAAATTAAATTAAATTCTGCTGTTATTTAATATTACTGTTTCAATGCGGTCAATAAAAAGAAAATTCGGTACAATTTTAGGGGCCGGTCATCCCCAATGAACACCTCATAGTGCTTCAATTAACTTTAAATCATAGTCAAAGAAGACCGGTAATAAATCTAAATCATGTACCAAATTTGCTTCTTCTGCGGCAAAGTGTTGCAGATACTAATTTTTTTCGAAATTTAGATCCCCACTTTGGGGGCTAATAACTCCTCAGGTGTGCAATTTTGTATACAGGTAAGTTTGGTTAAATTACAATATTTTGGACACCCTTACATGCACCTGCCCTGTGTCGGTTCTTATGCGGGACACCCTGTATAGTCTTATTCTCAGCGCGGTAATCAATAAATTTTTTATATGTTTGCTGACATATCTTCTTCGATTTTTTTGGTAATAAATTACACTCTACTTGCTTTGCTGATTCAATAATTTCTGGCGAAGTTAATGTTAATTTTTCCATCTCAAATAATAAATAGTTATTTTTATGGATTTAAATAGGAACAATATGGCGATTACTAGGTCCCTAAGTCACACGACCGGATGAAATTTTTATTATTCATGAAAGAAGTATCATACAATTTTAATAATATAAAATAAATGGCTTTGTTTTTAGGATAAAATTAAAATTGATCGTCGAAAAAATTATGTGTTTAACTTGGCAGTAAAGTAGTTTTAATGCCTTGGCTGCTTTAATAGACTCGGCTGCGCCTCGTCTATTAAATAACAACCGCGGCATTATATCTTGTACTTTACTGCCTAGTTAAATAAATAATTAAAGTATATAATAATGTTTTTTGCGAATGCTTTACAGCATATGTACCAGGTTTAACTTTGATAAAGCACTAAAACTGATTCATTCACTTTTGGGCTCGTGAAAATCCTCATTGTTTTATTATCATATTCTGTAATATTCAAGCTTTCGCTGTAGATTAATCCGGAGGTGGCGTCGCAAGCGGAAGGGTACGCCTAACCCCGGAAAGTGTTTGCCGGGACTCATGACTTATTAAAGGTGACCGCACTGATAATATCTATAAATAGCGGTTTGCATGGGACTTTGCGCCCTAAAAGAGTTTCTCTGCTGGAGAAAACTATTTTACATAATTTCGGCGATTGTCCTGGCGAAATGAGCTTCCTTTTATGTCGAACGGACATTATGCTAAGAATTTTATCAGGTTAATTTTTAATTTTAATCAGGCCTTCGCCATTCAACCCCATATAATGAGGTTTAACTATACATGAAATAAAGTTTTAATATTTAACTACCTGGTTATTACAAGTGAAGTTGCCCGAGCGGGGTAATAGCGGGAGATTTATTAATTATTTAGAAAGGAACTTTTTCTGCTTCTCCGGGCTATTATTTATGTGGGTATATTGCCACTTCTGACAAAAATAAGGCATGTAATAAATAAGCCCCTTCGCAGAAGGATCACTCAGCTGTTGGTTTTTTTAAATTTATTTTTTGCCCAACTCTATCTCTCTCATGCAGCTTAATTTTAAGGGAAAAAGAAACATATCAAGTGCGCGCTATAGTTAATGGTTGTGGTTTTTATTGTAAAAAGTGGAAATTGTGGTACAGTTAAACATTCGGCTCACTCAGTCAAATATGAATGATGTATATTTTTTAGTAAACACAGTAAAATTTTATCTGTGCTATCAAATTCAACTGATTGTAAGATATAATTGTAAAGAATACCAAACTTATAACTCTAACCTATTGACAGAATATCTAAATGTACCAAAGAAGCAACTCTACAAAAAAGTTCGTTATTAGTCATTAATAATTAATAAAAAATAATCTGTCTAACCAGTACCGATGAGAAAAACACATTCCTGCACTGAAAAAAAAGTATTTGGATCAAATGAGCAGATTTGCCGTAAATGTTCTTTTATTCTATTCAAATGTATATATTTTCGTCAAACTATATGAAATATTTAGTGTAATTTAGCTACAATATCTCTTTAAAATAATGTATTTAAAATTTATTATTAACGTAGGAATTATTCAAGACAAATGTAGCATATTATAATCAAACTTATGTTTTCTTGATAGAAAATTGTAGGTGACAAATGGCGTAGGTGGGAAGTAGCACGATAGATGGAGCCAGCACTTACGCTGTGTGTATACACATCTTCTTGTGATCATCAATAAGACCCAAACCGACCTATATCTGGTTGGTTAAACTTACGAACGATGACGTCACAAATATGGGTCGTATGTCAAAAAGTGCTTTTTAAAAAACAAAATCGACGTGCCAGGGGATTTTTTCGAAAATTTCTCAATTTAAAAAATAATTAATTTATTCGTTACTTTTCGAAAGCACTGTATAATTTCATGTGTAGAGAATTTAAATTTTCTTTAGAATTAATATGAACTTCATAGCTTTAAAATAAAGTCAAACTAGAAGAACTAACAATTAAACATATTTAATTAAAAAAATAGATATTTAACTCCTGTTAACTTTTTTCTTGAAGTAAACCAAATCCAATATTGAGTTATTGATCATTTTTAGAAATTGTTATGCCATTTTACCAATTTTCCTCCTACCCACTAAATCATGGCATTAGACATTCCTGTAATCTGAAGCATGCAACCATATTTTAGCTGTTCGGCCCGATTTGGTCTTTGAGAAAGGCTCTCCATATCCCCAGGTAATAAAACGCTTCCTTTCTAAATAGTTTTGGGGGTGATTTAACCCGTAGCACTTCCAGGCTACTATTAAAGATATAAAATTAAGTATGTCATAAAATCATATATGGCTTCTTCCCTGTTTTACTTTTATGGGAGGAGAAACATTAAATAATATACGCAATAAGCAGATGGATATCTCGTGTCGCACGAAGCTATTAAGAAAGATATGTCTCTTCCCTTGCACACGATGATTACCAGTACATATATAATTATTTTATAATTCCGCATTTAAAAATAATACTTGACGCTAGAAAATGTTTTGTTACACGAGGTACCTATATGAACTCTGTTCAGAAAATAACCAAACTCTTTGAATTACCTAGTACCATGAAGACGAGGCTAAAGATATACCACTCTTAATATCGACTTTCTATTAAATCAAATTAAACTAAGCAGAATGAGCAGATTAAACTAATTAAAAAAACACTACTTTTACAATTTTAAATTATGATAATAATCATGATACACGTTTTGAGCGTTTTAGCTTCCAAAATCCAAGGACCGCATTGAAAATATCTTGTAATTTTCATTCGTGTCTCCTCCTGCTGTTCTTTTTTATATCCCATAGTACTGCATTATTGAACACATCGAAATAAGAAAATAAATTCCTATTTACCTCGAAAAAACTTTTTTCCACACTTGTAGTCTCATAGGATACAAAAAATACTAACTTAATCTTGCCTAACCATTTAACTTGGAATCTATGGAGAGTAATAAATAAGGTTACCTTGTTTACTGAAACATTAAGTTATTTGCTTTACTTGGTCAGCTATGAAACTGGGTTGAAGGAACATAGATGCAAATATCGATTAGCAAACTATACTCTAGTAAGAGGACTATTGCTGGTGCGAAGTTTCATAAGTAGCAGCTACTTTAGTTGGTTTTAAGATAATTGAATAGAAAGTTCAGAGCTCCTACAATGAAAATACCTTATTTCGTACAACACTGTAAAATATGTTTCTTGTTCATTTACCACGAAAAATCTGAGTGAATTTATATATATTTCTGGAGAAGTGAGCCTCTATTCATTTAAGTGAACATCCCGTATTTGGTAGAATACAGAAGCATCTTTTCACAGAGAGCAAGAGCAAACGTATAGATATTAAAAGTAACTATCCTTACAGCTGTACGAAATTATGAAACAAGAAATGTATCTCGATTATTTGATGTACTTTTTTTGTACGTTAGTGAGATGTATATTAGAGAACAAATAAATAATAACGTATGTGTTGTTGATGATGATTGTCGCCAAATGTTTTTATCAATATTATAGTCAGTACCTAAAAATTATGTAAACTAATTTTTCGGGTCAGAATTAATTGACAATGCGCATTAAGCAGATTAAACTGTACAATGGAGTGCTCTAGAATAGGAAATGACTATGTGATTGTCTAATCAACCATTTAGTAAATCCCTACAATAAATCGATTGAAACACCACACATGTTTAAGCAAACGAATTACATTCTGAGATAATTTGGGCTCCTTTACAGAATAATTTTGGATTGCTTGGATTTACAGACACTCGAATGTAACTATTTACTCTAAATTCGCTATTAGCTACTTGAAAATCCCGTATTTATGTAAAATATTCAGGTAATAAATTCGACGTATGGGTTCTTTGTTTCAGTATATATTTTTCAGATGAGGGAAATAATTTCATGAAAGTTAAAACTTTTCTAAATAATGCTTTTGATGTATGAATTTAGTGTTTAGAAACGGAAACATATCGAAATAAATACAATAAACTCGAATGTGCGTGCCTCAAATTAACAGTTTCGGACAATAGTTTCCAAACAATGCATTGTTGTTAATATTTGAAAACATTACACGTCTGCAAATTACTGAATTCATAAAATTCTCGAATTCATGCACCTTTATTGTTTTGAAATTGAGAATCCTTGTTACTGAAAATATTTAAATTTAATGAAATATTCCAGTGTATCTCTGTTTAGTACATGTAGCACATAGGTATTTGTAAAATATAACAAAAATTAAATGAAGTCGTCCAATGTGTTCTTGTTTAGTATGCGTACATTATTTACAATTTATTAAATTATTCACTAGTTCAGTTTATTGAATCATATACAGGATGTTTCCTAAATACGGTCCGTAACTTCAGGACACAATTTCTTATGGTATTTAAAAAAAGTGTCAAATAAATATATGGCTGGAAACGCTTAGATTCCGATATATTAATACTTGAAATAAATTTAGAACGGTCAATGTTAAGTTGCTAAAATTTGACAGCTATAGTAGGTAAAGAGCTACATTTTTAGTATAATTTTTTTTTAAAAATGTTAGGCGAGTCCGAAAATAATAAAAATTTTAAAAAATCCATTGGCGTTGTACATTTTATAACGAAACAGTCTACTGACTTACGCCTAACTACGCCAATAGCGACAGATAAAAATTGACTTTATACTAAAAATGCAGCTATTTAACAATGTACAATAACTGCCCAATTTTAAGAACCTAATATTGACTGTTCCAAATTATATCAATTTTATAAATATATTTTTTTAAATTTTCAAATCTCGGAGTCTGAGCGTTTCCAGCCATATTTTTATGGGAACTTTTTTTCTTTAAGTACCATAAGAAACTGTGTCCTCAAGTTACGGACCGTACTTAGGAAGCACCCTGTATAAAGATGTTAAATGTAATTATTCTGTAACTTATACACTTTCTTCATTAGCTTTATACCATCTTTGGAGAAAATATGAAATTGCTATTATGTTAAAATATAAAATATATAAGAATCTGTTGAAAAATGCTTCAACAACAAGCTGCCCACATATTTACTGAAAATCTATTTTAAAAATTTGTTGGTCTATAAGCCGGAGTATTCCGAAAATTCTTAATTTCATTTCGAATAAATATAGTTTCGTCCATAATCAAAATGTTTTTGGTAAATTTTTTAAAAGCTTTCCCCAAAATTGAACTCTATTGGGGTGATCTTGTCGTTTGAGCTCGTTGCGTATGAAATAGATACAACTGAATTTCCCGTAATGAAAACTTTTTTTGGCTCTACTTAATGTGGCGTGCATACTTGTTAGGTCTTCGTGAAGATTCAAAATTTATTTCTTCCGTTTTCCGGTACTCCAGATGTTGCCGTATGCCCTTCACAATATTCCTGCAAATCGCTGCTGTGTCTACTGCTTTGCACAATCTAAATAAATGATGGTGGTAAGAAGTAAACCCAAAAAGGAAGACAGTACCGCTATTAGTTGAGATGCGGCATTGGCACATATCAACAAATTCGAACCGAAACACATTCAAAGTACACGATAACACTGACGCGGACATACGGGATAAAAAACAAAAACTTTCACAAATAAGCGACAAACATTTCTGTACCGTTTGTTTTCAAAATGCAGGAGATCGACTTGCTTAAATTCCTTGCAAGACCTGAGTTTAATTCTTAACAACTATGATGGAAGGCTTGTGCTGCTATTTTGGAGTTGTTTAAACAATAGAATTTGAAAAAAAATATATTGTTTTTAAGCAATTCGACACGCTGTGAGAATTTAAAGCGCTCCTTTGTCTTAATATTCAAATGTTTAGATGACATTTCACCTACTAACGCATTGCTTCCAAAGCGCATTAATAGACAAACGCTAGACGTCTATTACACAAATTAACTTCCACTGTTGGGCTGTGATGGTGGAATTGCTTAAATTCGGTCCAACAGCTACAGCACTTAATGGAGCTCTGTCAGCTAATTGAATAATAAAATAGCGTTCCGTCTAATAGTAGCTTTAAGACGACCACTCCGAATACGGACCTTTGTTAATCCTGGGGTTTCTTGTATATTTACTAAATTGATACAAAAATGTGCGCGGTTTTCTCGCACGGACATTTAGTCTTCTTCTATCCTCTTTCTATATATAAAAAAAATCTTGCAAAGAACAATCAATAAACAGTATTAGGTGTACCAATTAATATTCCAATTTTTTTTATTGCAAAAATTATTTTGCAAATAACAAAAACTTACAAAAAGCAATATTTTTCTTAAAATTGCTACAAGTTTTATTAAAATTAATTAAACTTCATTAAATTTTCGAAAAGCATGTATAATAAGCTCCCAAAACCTAATATTGGAGTGATGAGTCGCTGCTGAGTTATTGACAATAATACGTCGTACTTACCGAGATAATTGGATGGTAATGGATTTCATATGGAAAAAAAGACTTATTAATTAAAAAGTTAGCAAAGTTTGGTTTCAATTCCTGGTTTATCTGAATCTTGAATGGATGCAGATGCAGATTTTTGCGCACACTCTCAGCTACACACTATCCGTACTTGTAATGAATTCTCGCAATCTTTACTATCCGTCGTATAGCGCTCCATTTCAGGAATCGAGTGCATTTTGCAATACTTATTCTATTTTATAAATCTGCATTAGTTTGCAATAAATGAAGATAAACATACAAAATATTTTTATTGTATTGTATTTTATTTAGAAATTACAATATCCAATTACAATATAAATTTAAAATGGAATATAATTGAAAACATAATTCTGCCACGACATAGACTATTAAAATTAAAACTTCTTATAAGCATATTTGGTTACTAAACTAATGTACTCGTGAAACGATAATCTAGTATCAAATGTAACACCAAGGTCAATAACTTGCGTAACTCTATTTAAAAAATATTCACCAATTTTGAAATCAAAGTCTAGATTAGCTTTGCGTCGTCTCGACTGTAAGACATAATTTTACAGTTGCTTACATTCAGAGGTAGGTTATTACATAAACACCAATGTTGTAATCTGTCAAGATTACCTTGCAATCTAGTACAATCAGTAGAAAATTTAACTTCCAAGGGCAACTTCAGGTTCCGCATAGAATAAATAGTTGACATCGAGACATTTAGTTAAGTCATTAACAAAAATAACAAACAGGACGATTGAAAGCCACGATACTGCACAAATTGCTACCTAAAATATGTTGAGTAACCAATAACGCATGATGAACAACAATACCAAGAATGGGTATATACACTCAACTATGACCAATTAATAATTTCCCTATTGCAAGTATTCTTAACCTTTCTTTTTAAATGAAGGTTATGAATCAATTTAAGCTTTCTGGAGATCTTCTTCTGTTAGCACCGCCTTCTCCTTTCAATTTCCAATGACGACTAGGCTCCCGTTGTCACTACCATTTCTGATGTATCACATTTGTGCATTCCACAATAGAAGTGACAGCTTTAACCTAAAACAAACAAAGTTAAAAATGTTTTTCCGTTTTCAGTTGTATTTTAAGTACTTTTTGAACAATTAAAAGCATATAAAATGGAAACGGACAGTTTTATATATAGATACCCATTTACATTGTAAATATGTAGGTATCCAAAACTGCAAATTTAAAAAACGAGAAATGTTCACGTGTAAACTATGTGCATTTGGAGTGGTATAGATTCAGCTAATTAACCTTTCCACCTGACATCAAACGCTTTTATATGTTCAAATGTGCAATCAAAATGGTTATTCTAAAAAGCTTTGTTGTCCATAATATTTCACAGCAGTCTGCTATTAAATATAATCGATTTTTAACTGCTTTGTGTTTCATGGATAAAGTCGAACTATTAAGCGGACTACGGTTCGTTATTATAAGAATCGAGAATTGAAGCAGTATACTATCTTTAGGAATTCAGTCAAAATAGAATCTTCTGTTTGCCCGAAATATATTTGAAGAAAAATTGGTGAAACATTTTCAATGTCGTATTAGCAGCTAATACCAAAGTTCAGTGTTTTTTTTAAAAGATCCATAAACGAGGAAAATATATTAAAATTACACATCAACACATCCCGTCATACGGCACTTGATCCAGATAATGAAATTGGTTTAGAAACAACAATTTTTAAGGCTTCTTAGAATTTTGAAATATGTCGCTCTCTTCTTCAGAGGAAACTCGAAAACTGAAAATTAAATCATCTAGCTGTATTTATATTTGTTGTGTGGATTCATTGGTCAATGTCATTCCGATCCTTGATTTTTGCGAATGGGTAGATGATGAGATGATGAGACCTTTCGTCTCGATTGAAATTATTCGGATTGTTCTATAGTTCTAGCGCTTCCATGTAGAGTCTTGGTCAAAATATTCTCTCTCACACCAAAATTCTGGAAATCTCAATATTAGACTTAACTAATACCAGAATGCTGATGAGCGAGAGAGAAGATTTTGTCCAAAACTACTAGATGTAATAGAAATTCCGAAGAATCAGGATAATTTCAATCTAAACGTGAGGTCAGAACTACCTAGAATTTTGACTCATCCGGAAAAATTAGGGATCGGAATGACACAGGTCAATCCATCCATCGGAATACTATGGAACAGTGTACACAGCAAATAAGGATACCAGTCAGCTGTCTTATGAAGAAGAAAGATATACGTCTTTTGAAACGTCAAGAAGTCTAAATCGATGTGGCAATCAGCCCGCAGATTATTATCAACCAGGAAATAAAATATTTGATGGCTTTGTAATACTTTTACGCTTTCTTATAACTTATTCTAAATTTGAATCGGATAGAGTATGTCGGTTCTCAGAAATTAATAGGAAACTATTTCAAAAGTAGAACGCGACATCTTTAACTTTTAAACAATGTATTTTCGAACTAAATTAAGTGACATAAATTCATCTGATTTTATTTATCTTTATTGCTGTTTGGCCTGAAAGACTCTGTATAAGACAAGCATATTATTTAAGGGATTATAAAAACATACCTGTATGTCAATTTACTTAAAACTGTTATTTGTATTTTCTGCAGTATATCTACGAATCTAATTTTTCCAAGCTATTGTTACTTAAATTGTTTCACGTTTGCTATCCGCCATAGGCCTTCCTATTAGGGTATAACGATAACCGTAGCTGTCTAATATGTACTGCCGAAATAGGTTAATAATTCCGTAGGAGTGATCCCGGCGTCATTGTATTAAAACAATGGCCAACCAGGCCGCGTGGAGATCGCAAAGTGAACACTTCCGAATATTGTGTCGCATATAAAATACCTGTTTTGAAAAGAACCAAGTTTCGGTATTATTTGTCTCGGGTACAAAGTGCTATTAGTAGTTAATGGTCGGCACGAATTCGTCGAGAATAAGCTTTTAGCGCTTTATAATAAGAACGAAGTCTATTGTTTGTCGAAATTAAAGTAAAAGCAATCACAACGCAGCTAAGAAGGAAGAAATTGAAAATGTTCCTTAATGTTGTTTGAGTGTAAAGTTTTCTTTTCCCTTATTTGCTATTCAAATGCTGTAGTGTAACTTTTATGAGTTTAAGTTTAATCCTCCGTAAGCTGGCTCTTCCATTCTGACAAGGCATTGTTTTCGTTTTGATTACAGTCTTACTCTTAATAGAATAACTTGTTAAGCGCTTTATTATTTTACCTTACTTTTATGGCGCAACCGCGACCCTGTCCGCTTTTAATTTGAATTTAATGCTTGTATTGTTCCTTCTAGGTCCCTAAGGAATACTGAGATAGGCCGCAATGAATATTAAAAAAAGGAGATCGTCGGTAGCAAAGAACTGGGTAAAGGTTAATTTTTATTTTTAACCCTGAATAGCCAGGACCTGACTTTGAAATAAGTTTTAATATCATTTTTGTTCACATAACTCCATTTACGTTTTGTGGAATATTATGTATATTAATATTTACACGTATACACACAATGAGAAGAAGGATATATGCAGTGTCCCAAACTGATGGAACAAATTCATTTTTTTCAGTTGACATTTAAAAATATCACTGAAGTAGGTCAAATAATAAATTTAGCCATGTTTGACAGACCGCTAACATTAGGTTACCGACATTTTTTATAATAAGACACTCTATACTTTGTAGTATAAATAAATAGCCCTTCTAAAGACAAATTCAGCGATAAAAGGTTATACCTAGTTGTCAAAGAAATGGAGGAATAATTTAGTACTACTTTTTATTTTATTATAGCAACTGTTCAATGTGGCCCCCATTAACCATTGTTCAATGCCCAATTTGGTAATCAAAGTTATCAATTACATTTTGAAGAACATTTAAATTTGGTGTTATGTTTCAAACTTCTCTGATCCGATTTTACAATCCTTTGATTTTTAGATAACCCCACAAAAAAATCTAGTGGGATTAAGTCAGGGGAGCGTGGTGGCCATTTAAGCGAGCCTCTTCTGCCTAACCATCGATTTGGGAAAACTTCATTAAGATAATATCTTACATCGAGACGAAAATATGAAGGGCCACCATCTTGTTGGAACCAAACGGCACCAGCAAGCATATCGTGCTCATTTTGCTTAGGAAAAATTAATTCCAGGGCTGGAATCAGCTAAAACCGCACAAAATCCTAATAAATGTCTCCTGTTAAATTGCCCTCAAAGGAATACCTAAAATCCCAGTATGCGATTTCCTACTGTTTCAGCCCAAACATTCACTTTTTCCGGCCGTTGTGTATGTTTGTTTTCAAAATAATTTAACAACGAATAAATTGGAACTAAAACGGTTCACGTTATACCTAAGGTACTCTGGTGAATTTTATGTATTTTTGAAACGTTTTTTGAGAACATAAAGCTTTAAACTAAGTAGAAAAGGATTAATAAATACTACACAGGCAGTTTTAAGAACAAAGTAAAGTTGTCTCTTACGCATGTTTTATCATCTTCAATTCCAAATAATTCATTGAAATAAAAAATTTGGACGGAAATTTCAGTCTACCAGCACCTTCTCCTGTGTTTTTTTAAATAAAGTTGATGCTTTTTTATAATCTCAGAAATCCTTCTGCAAACTAAAACAACTGCTTTTGAATTTTTAATTAGTTGACTACGTCAAAGGAAGCGTAGTTAGAAATGAATACGAAAGAGTAAAGGCAATCTTCAAAGCATTAATAAAGAAATAATAGTGAAAACAAAGTAGTTATTGAATTAAAAGAGAAAAGTACTTTTTATGAACATACAGAATTAAGTACAAAAAGTCTATTCTTTTTTTTTATTTCGTCCATGTCCTTGTCTACATGTAAACAAATGTCTAGTAGATCCTTTGAGGTCACAAACGAGTATTGTAACTAATTGCCTAACAAAGTAATATAATCAACTGAAACTGAAAAGACTTAATCGTTTTATCCAACGTTTTTTCCTCCACTGTACTGTTAAAAATCATTAAAGGAAACAAAGGACCGTAATTAGTGTAGAATAAGGCAAGGCAAAACTACGCTGCTACAGCAATTCTGGTTTTATATGCCGTACATGGTTGTCTTTCTACCTATGATGATCACATATACATTAGTAAGTACATGAGTATGTTTAAATTATGTGAAACATCTCTGAAATTAAAAAAAAAAGTGAAATTATTAAATTAAATTTGTTTAAAAAAAGTAATAAATAATTCACTGGCACATAACCATTTTAACAGGTATACTCACAATTATAATTTTCTAATTCTCTCGTGTGTATATGATTTTGATGTACACTTATTCTAATGTTAAAAATCTCTAAGTTTCACCATTATTTGTTAGAGAGCGAAATTGATTTCTTATGACAAAATGATATTCTGTTGGATGTTCAACATACTACACTTATACCATGATAATCCTGTATACATATGTAGATGTATATGATAATATTGGCAGTGATTGACAATTGTAATTTTTTAATAAACAGTTTAATAATATTTCAGACAATCGAAAGTAATAATACTTTTTAATTTCTGTACTCTGTACCGTAAATTAAATTATGAAATAAATCACTTAACGCTTCAACAAGTTTAATTCAAATTCCAGCTATAAATAGCATTGAAAGACCAGGCTACTAATTCAAGAAATGCTTCAACTTGTACCTATGTACAAGTACAAAACCAGAAGCTGTAAAACAACTCTTTATTCGGTTTTCTTTTCAACAAAAATTAACGCGATATTGCGACAAACAGTACAGCCTTTGTTATTCTCTAATTTACGGCTATAAACTATATCGGATATTATCAGCAATTGTTAGTGTCGCGTGCTAAAATATCGATCGTCCCCTACTGGCGCATTGACGCTTTATAATTGTTTTAAAGTGGTCGCGATTGACATTGCTAACCTCTTATTCTCACTTATTACCACTTTTTTGAATAAATTTTCTGTTTATAATTTGTTCTCATAATATTCATAGATATTTATCCAGAACCTTAATACTGAAATTGGATTACTAGCTATGGAAAATATCGGTTTGAAAATGTAAACACATTTTTAACAACAGAACTGTGTATTGTAATGTCATATTTGTAAACATTAACAATCAAAACAATCGCTGAAATTTGATATATGTAAATTAATTCACATTTTTCTGATATACTGATTACGTATTTTGACATTTCTGGAAAAAATAATAACAGAGGCACAAACATCACAGCGATAGTATAAGCTGCATGTAAATTAGTTCATAGCGTTTTTATTGAATTCAAAATTTATTTCTTTTTAATAAAATAAAAAATAAAATCTTAATTACTTATTTCTATTTATTTGTAATTTTGTCACATCTGCAACTTCTTATATAGGATATTTTTTTTTGTTTTAAACACAGTATTTCTGTTTTATCTATTGACTTTATTACCAGTTTCAATTGGCCCGGTAACAATATATTTGTTGCCAATTTCTAATATTTTATAAGGACTTTCTATACAATACCTTCGACACATTGTAACTATTGTAAGACGAGATTTCATTTGTCTTTCTACGATGATCTAGAACATTGCCTTCCTCTGATGTTTCCACTTTTTTTCTCCAAGAATGTAAGCGGCTACAATAAAAAATATAAAAAAACTTTTAATAAACTTCCCCGCTATTCTTTGTCCTGGGGCTTTTTTGGGAGAAAACACAAAGGGATATTATTGGGATTTAACGTTCAAAGTCTGTGTCTGTATTTTTATTCGCGTGCTGTTTTTTTCTTCCGTTATGATAGTTGTGCCGTTTGACGTTACATGAAGTGAAATTTCCAACACTTGTGCCGATCAACAGAGTTTATTTCTTTTATTTGTCTTCAGAACGTTAACGGAAGTTATAAATTCAGCCTTAATGATACACGCTGCTGTTAGTTCGTAAACATTGACGATTATTATAACAGATTATATCAGAGCGTGAACATTAGAATGATACTTCAAAAGGAAATGAAAGTATTATTTTATAACAACAGGTCGTTGAAGTTTTATCGTTACGATCGATTTTATATGATTCGAGCAATTAATTAACAGATTTTTTTCGATACATATTTGGCGCTACTACTTGCAACATTTAGAGTTATGCGACAGTGGCAGTTCTAATGCCATATTCCTGCTAAATTCGTCTTCTATTTCGTACCCCATATTCGAGTTTACACGCTCTACGTGACTACTCATATATTCACAACAAAAATATTGCTCATAAACTTTACACTGACGCATGGAATTATGTTGTCATAATATCACATATAAGAGACTAGAATTACTTTCACCCATGCAAGTAGCTTACAACCAGCCCACGCCTAGAAAATTTGTGCACAAAATATTTCATTCTGTTTAGATTTAAGTCCCTAATTAATGTTTCCATTTGTCCTAAAGTTGCTAGCGAACCTATTACACTGACATCGAGACAAAATAACATTTAAATTATTTCAAAGACGATTACAGAAACACTATATGGAAAAATATACAAGGTGTTAACGAAATAAGTACTCAAAATTGGAGAGTATGTAAAACATGTCGAAATATGATGAAAACCTTAGTAGAGTTTTTGTCAGTGGCAGCCCCTAAGGGAGATACAGCCCCTTGAAGGGGTAACTCAGGAATCAGTTTCTATTTCATAACTTCAAAACGGTTTAATATTAAATCACGAAATTTTGGGGTTGTATTTCTATTTATATGCTTAATAATCGGTATAATATACAAACCAAAATTTGCTACAGGGGCCTAACTTTTTTGTACGCAATTTTTTCTACTTCCTGAACCGAAAATATGAAAATTTATCATATTTTGCATAAAAAAGGTACTCTTGTTAGATTTTAATAGCATGAGCCGTTTTATAGTAAAATCCACTTCAATAATTCATTACTTGCTCAAAAATTCCTACTGCAAAAATAAATGTATCAAATTGTGCCATGAGAAAATTAACACGCTGTCTATATAGAAAGATTTGAACCAACAATTCTAACTGCAATTTGAAGCTATTCCAGGAATCTAACAACCCCAGTTTCCGAAGTGTTCAATGGCATACCCTGTATATCTTCAATAGTAACTAATAAAAAACCGACTGCCACTTCAATCTCTGAGTTCTTTGGAAAGCATTTCAGGGAAAAGTTATATGTCCTGAAAGATTATAGAGACGCCACTATTGCACCTTGTATAGAGAAAGGGTGAATATCTTGTTCAATAAAAGTATGAATGAATACCTAAATACATTTATGAAATACACACTCTCTGAAATTGCAGGAAATTAATTTTATTTTCACAAAAAGTAAGAAGATCTGGCACAGTTACTTTGAAAGTAAGACTTAATAATTTTAATAGGTAGCTCTGGAAGGTTATTCAATTGACTCTGAAACATGTTTCTGAAAGACGCCGCAACCTCTGCTAAAAGTCGTGAATCACCCGGCATAATGTTATACAAAAGTTCTTAGCGGCTTAATTACGAACCATTCACTCCTCCATGTATAAAGTTTCATGGTCTTTTTCAGGTCTCATTGGCCGCAGTGGAACCAATTATTAAATACATTTAAATGTGAAAGGAGTTATAAAATTATCACAGATATTTCTCTCAAAAGCCTTCAATATTGGAAAATATAGGTTAAAGAACAGAGCACCAAAAAAGCTTCAGGAAATAATTTTGTTTAGCGATAAGTACCTATTTCAGATTGAAAGAACTCTATTGCCGTTCGTTGTTAATTTAAAAGAAACATGATTCTTTTTAAATTATAAAAATATCGCACTGCACTTATTGTATTGTGAAATATAATATGTACTTATACTTATTGTATGTCCTGTGCATTTTCAGAGTAATTTATTATTACAATTAATCAATGAAGGTGAAAACTAAAAGAAAGGAATGCAATTCCCAGTCGAAGAGTAACATGTTTAATGTGTATCATTATTATTAATTTAATATTCTAAAAATATCGCGAAAAATTTTAAGGCATGCCTTAGTCGCGGTAAATTGTTACAGTAATTCCGATAACAGAACTTTATTGGCTTATTCTTTCCTTGGAATTCTGTATACACAATTAAATACACGTATCTACACTTTTACAATGTTTGTTTCAAGGTACCTTTTGTGTAAAATTTGTCATACGAATCTTACGTTTTTTAACAAATCACAGAGATTCTGTTCACTGGTTTGGAGCAGTATCTCTGGAGGGTGAGCTCAAACCTTTCCCTTATTGATTTATTACTGACATTAAGTAAATGATAAACAGCTAAGGTATCGGAATAATAACAGGTGTTACACCTTTCTCTAGGAGGGATATTTATTTATTGTTATACCATACCATGCACGAGATATAGTTTGCAATGATTTATCTATTTTTTAATAAAAGGCGACACAATAAGTGTAGTTCGAAATATAAATGCAATTCTTCAATATAGCGCTAAAAATTCGTATACAGACAGTCTAGAAACTATTGAGGAAGATGAAAAGAGTAATAGTTACAGAAAACCTGCAAACCAAATATGAACTTAGTTAAAGAAACTCTGATGTTTGGTTATTAAGGAACAACCATAAAGGATAAATGTCGACGGTATAAGTAAAATATTTAAGGAAAATAACTGTTATATATAAAATATTAAATGAAGACAACGGAAACGATATAAACATTTGAAAAGAATGTCAAGAGAGAGAGCTAATAAAATATATGACGTTAGACAGCCGGAAGATTAAAGGAAGGCTAGGAAAAGCTGTAATGATGAGATAAGAATCGCAATTAAAAAATGGACAATCATAATTGAAAATTTCAATCACATGATGTACGATACGAAGAGATAGACTCTTCTAAGCAAATGGTACTAGAGAACAAACATGTTAGTAGAATTATTCATTTACATTTTTAGAAGAAAATTGGTGGCATCTGCTATATTATATTTTATTTCGCAATAAACATGCAAAAAGTTAATTAGTAACTACTTTTAACTAAAAGTAATTGGAACATTTTGTTTGCAATTTGCGAACTTTTAAACATAAACATATAAGCATGTTTTAAAAAAATATATACATATAGCAATGAATAGGATTATGTTATGTTTTCTTTTACCAATATTTATTTACTAACATCAGTTATTTCGGGGCCGTAGTAAACGAACCTAATGCAATACCCTAACGGAATGCTAGAACTAGTATCGAACCCCATTTATCACCACCGGAGTTGTCTCTTTATTCTGCATCCACATCAATCTTGTTCTTGGCGTGCTATAAATTCTTTGATGACCACCACTGGGTTAAACCACAATTTCTACATTTCCATTCGCGACGTGTTCGCGAAGGGTAGAAGAAAATTCCGCAATTAAATTTGAATATTTCTTTGTTCTGCTGCGGGATGGTGCTTTTTAATTAATGTTGTTAATTTAATAATTTCTGTAAAAATGGTACGCAAAACAGGTTTATAAAATGAAATTCCCTTCTTTACATCCCTAAATAAATTTGAAAAAAAAATCGCCTAGATGAAAAAGAAAATTAGGGCTAAATATTAACTTTAAAATAATACTTTTTGTTTGTGCAGCCGTCAATTTTGAGTTTTTAATCATATCATATAAAATCATATCATATAAAATTTTATCATTATTTTTCAAATACCTGCTCATAGTTTCCGGAATACTAAAAATAAAAATAAAATTAATTATTTTTTACAGTAAACCCAAAAATAAACAATATTTCAAAGATGTTTTTTGTGTTTTTTTAATTTCTAAATTAAATCAAAAGCTGCTTCAATTATTTTCATATTTTTTATTTTTTCTTTTTGCTTTGAAGAATGGACAAGTTTCGGATAATCACCCAGTACAATGCACTTTTGTTAAAAGCGCGGCATCGAGTCAAAAGGATAATTGTACTTTATTTTCCGGATAAAAATGTGTTACATTTAAGCATTTAAGTCACTTTGTCTCTTATAAAAAAGCAATAATCCAACAGAGGCAAACATAATAGCGGTTATAAAGTAATTTGAATAATTAAAAAATTAATCCTTTGTGTTTCACATAATGAAGGCTGGCACAGAAAAGATTATTAATTAATACGCTGGGGCTGACGAACTCAACACATTTTTACACCGTTCCCATGAGCAGAGGCATGCAACGCAAAAAAATAACTAAAAGGGCAATCGATATGGGGAAAAAATAACAGAATATTTTACAGGAACTAGATTTGTTACAAAAATAATGTTTTAATTAATTTTGAAATTCGTTTATAAAAATAATTACCTATCATTCGAGATAATCAAGAGTTTTTAGATATTTGTTTACATAAACAAGATTAAAAGTATCATTGGAATGTTTTTCTAAAACTACAAAGAGAGGTCCAAAGGAAATATCTGCAATTTTTTTATTAGGCTCATCTCGCTTGTAGATTTTCTGTTAGAGTTAAAAAGTTACAGCCTGCAAGACCTGTGTGAATGCGTATCGTGAATTGAAAGAACTCTTGAAAGAACTCCAAGACACATCAAACAAATCAACAAGTTCGCCAATTATTCTGCAACGTTCTTCCAATGGAATTCACTGCTCCACTGATGGTATTATCTCCCTCAAAGAGTAAGGTCAGTGACTAATTTCCTTTTTCTTGTGAAGAGTACAATAATTATTTTGTGGGGGTTTACTACATCTGTTTCCTCTCACACCAGTCAACAGCCCATCTAATATCCACTAAAGTGTAGATGAAATTATTTCTTCTCTCTTATCAATTTGATCAGGTCATCAATCTATACTTGAACCTCGACTTCCTCGACCCATTCAGAAAGTATAGCCAGTAAGTCAACCATAAGAAACATAAGCGAAAGTACCTTCCCGGTGGACACTCTTTTGTACCCTTAAAATTGACCCTTTCTTCGTAAGTTGATGTTATGGTTCTATTTTCTAACACTGCCATGTTCTCACGTCAGCACAACGTTCCCTACATTTCATCCATGACGAAATCAACGAATAGAAGAAGGGCTTTGTCTAATGATATCAACTGATGAACTTATGCAATAGGACTCCTTCAAAAGGCATCTAGTGGAAGAAGCAGACACTACAACGAGCTCGCCGAGTCCATTCTATAAATTTGACAAGAACTTTCAGTTTCAGAATTTTCCTCCAAACAGAGTTTTTTATCTTATGTTTTTGAAATCATTTTGATAAAAGAACCACAATTCACTTAAGAAGCAATGGCTAAGCAGATGAAGGTATAGTCTTCCCGAAGTCAGTTGAACATGTACAAAAAAGGCCTAGCAATAAAATTTAATGAGTTTCATAGGCATCCCCAAAAAAGTTTTCTGCTAAAGGCAAAAAATTATAATGAATTGTTTATAATGTGTAGAAAATTTCTATTATATGTTCATTTGACTGACAACATATTTTAATTATTTCTGCCCCCAAACAATTTTATTATATTGGTGGTAAATTTAGTTCTGTTTCGTTTCAAAATAAATAAATATGGGAACAAGTTTTTTAAATATTTCAATGCCGAGTTTCTACGTCAGCGACCGAACCTGGTACATACCTCTTAGTTCTTTAATTGAGATCGGATAAACTATACTATCCTTGTTTCTAGGCTCAGTATTTAGAGCTATTCAGTAATTTTAATAACCCAATACATATTCTGCACATAGCTTCTATTGAAAATAAAGGAACAGGTCATATCCGTATTCACCGCATGTTCCTCCTTGTCCTTTCTGGTCCTAAATTATGGCCATCAGTTCTAAGGGTGAGTAGAGGTGATAAATGATAGAACCTATTTTCTTTAGAAAAATATACGTTTATATGAGAAACACGTTGCATGATACGCCAACAAGCAAGTTCAGCTACGATAATAGCGCAATATTTTTTGAAAATATAAGGCAGCGGTTTATAAATCTCGTGTATTTTATTGTTATAAGTAATATAAGAAACATCGTCGATACTTACCACCCTCCCAATTATCATTTAAAGTTAGATTCAATAATAGTGTGCTGTCAATTTTTTTTTAAGCATTTGCTTTATATTTCCATAAGAGATACATATATCTGTTCGTCGAAAGTTACTGCAGAACTACTATCAGTAAGAACGAAACAAAACAGAATAACATGCTAATAATAGCCCTATTTTATTTACCTGAGATCTCAGTTAATCTCAGCTAGCCTGAATGCTGATTGGTAAATTAAGTGGGATTAACGGAGATATTAGGTAAATAGAACGGGGCCAATGTTAAGGCCACACGAAGCGCTGTGCTGGCTGTGTCAACTACGTTAAAAAGAGTCAACATTACGACCACACATTTATTTAAACAGACGTGCCTACAAAAATAACGTGTACGATACGTAGTATATTTGTACCTTAGCGGTGGTATACACGTCGCTGATTACGAGCATTGCCCGGATAAAATAAATATACTACCTTAATACTAATTTCGTAATGTACGAGATGGAGAGGTATTTATTAAAAAATAATAAGGGCACACAAAAAAGTGATCTATTTCATTCTACCCCATATATTTCGACATCCGAAAACCGAATTTGTTGAAGTTGAAGAGTTGCAAAGGTAGATAGTCTTTGAAAAGCCAAAATATACAAAGAATATGATGCATTGACCTATCAAAATCGGAATTTCAGCTCATATTTAGGTTTTAATGATGGATTGTTGGTATTGTTGCAGCCTTGTGGCATTGCAAGACTCGATTCAGTCTTTTAATACCCAAAATATGCTTTAGCTCCACAAATATGCGTCGACTTGTTTCCAGAACTAAGACCAACGAGAAACTTACTAAATACAGTTACTCTTTAAGCTTCAGAGACGATTTTTGGCGATTTAAAAGGATCTGGAGGCTGAAGCAGCATTTCCCATGGTGGATTCAGTGTCCGGGGATCTTAAATACATATAGGCATCATCAGCCTGCAAAATAAATTAGAATTATAGTCTTTTTGGCACATGTCTAAATTGCAATATCAGGAAAGTCATCACAGTCAATTAATCCAGCAAAATTAATGTTTTAACTTTAATGCAGAAGTAGACATACCTTGACAGCGGAAATATTAACTTAATTGTGAACTGACCTATGAGACAAATTAATTAGTAATGAAAATAATTACCTTCTCTGGTACTAATTTCAACAGTCTGAACTGTATGAATAATGTATAAATTTAAAATCCGTTTATTCTGTATTAGATAAGCGAATTTTACTGTTTTATCAGTCTTTATTATGAGTTATTATGAGTTTCCTGAGTCAATTTAGTGAAAGAAAAATTATTTGACAATTCTAAGTCAGTAAGAGATTGAATTTTGAAAACTCGTCAAAACATTTCAATTTTTACTTTGGTGTCAATCATTCCTCAGTGTACAACTTTTAAATAAGAATATTGGTTAAATTATATCTCCTTTAAAACATTTTCTTATGCAATTTGTTAATTCTATTTAGTGCCTAACTAATTTCAAAAACTGCGATTATATTTATAAACATACTACTGTGTCCAATGATTGAGCAACTCATGAGGACTCTTGAGTTCATTTACAATTAACGACAAGAACATGCCAGAAGAACATGCCTGATTTACTAACCGTGATATATCTGCCATCCCACTCCTCCGCCATATTTTATTTGTTATTAAACTAAAATGTCATTCGGAGGCTCAGAGCGAGGTTGTTGCCAGTATCCACTGAAAGTTAATATCTTCTATAAGCATTTTGTAGACCGAAGTAATTTAAAGGGAAAGTGTCGCAGGTGTTGTCTATTGATTGACGGAAATCCGAACCCCAAAGAGTAAAAAATAGTATTCTGCTAAGGGTTACGGAATTGTTATGAATCACTTCTTCAAGCTTTTCCGTTCGTTGTGTCAGGTTGGTGGCGAATCCAAGGAAAAGCTATAAAAGTTGTAAAAGTCTTACACGCTTTAAACATTTGCCACCAAGCGATAATCATTAATGTTTATATTTTCTCTTAGGTATGTTTAGTGTCTTTGGTTTATTTTCCTTTATTTAAGAATAGATTAGGTTAAGTTATGTCAAGTATTGAATAAACCTAAATATTTTAGTAGAATCTACTTTGTTGAATTAGTAATAAACTCGCCTTATATTAACCAAGAAATAATTGCTTGATTCTATTGAAATATAAAAAATGTAGTTATAAATTGACCAATTTGTCAAAAATGTCTGTAGATCGTCGTAACAACACCAACAACAACAGTTTTTGAGATAATTCGAATTGAGATAAGTCGATTATGTTTGATTAAAAAATTATTTTATTCACACATTTTTTTCCAGGTACAGTACAATCTCTATTTTTTTTTTAATAAAATTTCAGTATACTTGAATTTTGTCGTTATAACAATGACTTGGTAGGTCAAAAATTAACCAAAATTAGGCAAATAATCAGTTATAATGCAATGAGTGAAATAGGTAAATATAAATTATAGAAGCTTTATCAGAAAAAAAATTTTTCGATGTTTGATTTTCCAGGTTTTTTTTCTGTTTAGTTGATTTGAAGTCTATCAGCGAAGCTGGAAGGATATAATCTTCAAAATTTTATTTAGTTGCCCACCCAAGGAATAGCTGATCCTTGAACGCGATAAAAACATGTGGTTCTATCGCAATTAAAATTTCTTTACACTGAAATTTTGTCGGAATAACAATGATGTGATTGTCTTAAAACTAATGAATGAATTCCATCCGATTGGTTCGGATATAATGAAGCAATTAGTCACATCTATTAAATATTTCACTTATCCACATCAATAGCTTGCTAAAAAAATATGTTTTCATATCAAATTCAGATACCACTAAAAAAATGAATATACCAGTTTAAATTACCGATATGGCGATGTGTTTCTCGCGCTATATAGGATTTGCTCATTTTCCTTTAATATGCAGTGAACTCGAATATCGTTTTCAATATTTCTGCATGATGTACTACGATATGCCCGGACATATTCTATACATTTACGGCAACATTTTTTATTTAACGACTTCATTATCGCGTATTACTACCAACAATTCTATTACTGCGTCTCTTAAGCAAGTTTTTAATCGATATTTACCGACTGTAATTATTTATTATTACAAAAGGTTTAAAAAAGGATCTACGTATCTAGCAATATATGTATTTTTTTCAAATAAATTCTAATTGAATCATAGTTCACAAATTAATTACCAATATTGGAACATTGAAATAACGTTGCTTATACAGGGCGTTTCACTTTTTATTATTAGAACTTTAACCATCGATAGATCTCATCAAAATAATGTCATTTTGAAGTATACACATTTTCTTCCAAAGGCTTCCTTTTAGAGCTATAAGCTCTTGAAAAAACTTTCTTTTTTGGGTTTTATTTATTTTTTCTTAAACTATGAGAGCAATTTGTTTTATATTTAGTATGAAATGTACAAATGAAAAGCTATATCGATTTTACAAATTATTGTGAAAATAGATCACAATCATAGGCGTCTGATAACCCCTATTTTTAATATAATTTTTACGCCACTGGAAAATTATCAAAATGAATATATTTTTTACATTGCGGTTTATTCTACAGCAAAAATGTCTTATCGGATGCGAAGGTTCTGAACCCTAAGTTTAACATCGTTTATCTCAAAAATTGACAAGCAAAAATATTTGAAAAAATTTCAGTCATTATAACTGGTTTAAGAAGCAATCTTTTACAGTTTTATCATGGACTTAAAACTTGAAGAACACCGTGTATAAATTTTTAACGCGAAATTTCACCATTCTGTTCCGCAACAAAAGCTTCCCTTCACCTGTTTCAATTAACGTAGGTATCTGTTCATGCAAAGGATTTTAAATGAAAAATATTACGAATGCAGGCAGGTATCTGAGGTTAATTATCCATCACTAATGCGAGACGCGTTAATATTTTAGATCAATTAAGATTTTAATTAACCCCGAGCGTCAGAAACATAGCCTGCTCCAGACCTTTTGAATAAAGAATCTGATAGATAATCAGGATCCTTTGTATCGCCTGATATTTTATTCTCTCATATCCACCGCAGAAGCTTTGCGAGAACAGAAAATAGAAGCAGAAAGTAAAACGTGAATCAAACAGACGCTGGTCAGAGTCGACTTGATGCTTAAATAATGGTGAATCATTTCATCGTGTATGTACACAAGAATTCCTTGAGGAGTTTAACGGAACAGGAACCATTTAGTTAATAACTTTGGGCTAATAATTTAATAAATATTGTCCTACCTTTAGATCCGTCGACAGTATTTTTAAGAAGTTCTTGGCTTGCCTCAGTCTAGAGTTACTTGTTACCATTTTTAGGTATTATTTTTCACCCACAATTCCCCAAGAGAGTTCCGGCTCTTGTGAAGTTGTAAATGAGCCTGCTCTGTCCCTGATCTCTTGGTACCCTAGCTGAGATCACATCGTTTTGGCTTCCTAGTATTACCAAAGCACCCAGGTAGACAAAAATTGATCTGGTACGTATTGATCTTCTTTAGTTCCTCCTGCCTGACAGTTACAGTGAATAGCAAATTCATGTTCCTGTTGTTATGTTCCTTGCTATCAATACCGTTGTACAGTTGCCATATGTTTCTCCTGAAAGACCATGTGCGCTACATTTGTAGACTAAATGGGACTTGAACACTTTCCTTTGTTTCGTATCTTTTGTCTTCAAGCTGGCTGTATACTAGACTAGATTGGCTTAAAGCTTTTGGTCAAAAACTACTCCAAATAGTCGCTATGGTAAACATGATCTCCACTCCATTGAACCACGGTTTCCGCAAACTTTATCTCTTCTTAAGAAAACGACTAGGGAGTTTTGTAAGGACTGAAAGTTGTTCAAGCCTACGCTAACCACAAACCATATTTATAGCTGCCTATATGCACTCTGGAGGTGTTTGTGGAAATTTGCCTTTAACAACAATTACCAAATCATTCTTATGCATATCACCCAGAGGGTTATAATAATCTTACTCCTAAGATTGGCTTTTATACCACTTGCAAATAGTAGGTTCCTCTCTCCTAAGCGACCTGTATAAGTGTGCCTTTACTTAAATGCATCTACATATTCAAGGGATGAGTCAACGCTGTGGCAAAGTTGATTATCGCTAGAATATAATTGAGGCACAATATTTCAAAATAGGTTCGGGTGTGGGGGCAAGAAATGCATATTTTAAAAATAATTCGACTTATACAGGCTGATTTATTGCCAGGCGTTTTTTTTACATGTTCAATTAACTTCAGAAAGACTATACCTCATTTGTCAACACCCCCCTACTCTTTCACGTGCGTTTATGCAAGCGTAGTTCTACATGAAGTATATTAATGATAAAATAAACTAATACATGTGTATTTTATTTCATATTAATATAATTTAACTGGTATGTTTAATATGGGAAATATTTTAGTTTATATGCAACTACATCCGGGGACATGGGCATATGTAGATATAGAATAATTGATGTACCGTTTTAAATAATTCCCAATGTAATAATAAATCTAAATATTGTATCTTGATATTTGCAGAGTGACATTTTAATGTATTTATCGGATCAATGCTCACGTATATTATTCCAACTTTGTTATTTCCATAAATATTTACACACCAAATTGATAAAACCACGCCCATTGCATTTAGATCATTTGGAACTAACAAGAATATAATTTTTGGGCTCTGAAGCTTGAACCGCGTTTAATTTTACGGACGATTGGCGTAGACTTGCCTACACAATTTACCAAAAAAATTATTGGGGAATGGGGTAGGAATGATTAATAAACTTGAGAATTTTGTGGAAGTTTCAGCGCTTAAAGTGATCTCCTAACTCGTGAAATATTCACAGAATCGTAATATTTCTGTTCATTAAACACAATTAAAGTCCGTACAATTTCATCAGATGCTTTGTTGAGGAAATAGGTTTGCAATACGAAATTTCATTACAATCCTTTTATTGACAGATTCAGTCATTCTTTGTGCCTTTATAGATATGAAATATTCTATGCCGATGTTGTTCCATTTGGAGCTGTACGAGCATATAAAATTTTCATTTAAATCCTTTTATTGAGAGCTGTAATTTATTTTCTGTACTTCTATAGAATATATAGAATTATTTAAAGATATTTCAGTTGAATAGGACACATATTTGAAATTTTCAAAAGATGTAAATGACTAAATATATTCATTTCATCCTAAGATATACCCACCTACCCGAGTAAGCAAAACTATCCGTGATAGAAACGGTTGTGAAAAAAATAATAATATAATAATAATTTCAAACTGAGACTAAAAATTTGTTACAGAAATTATCTTTTTTATGCAAAAATAAAATCAGACAAATCTCGCAAGACTGAATGATAAAAGTAGTTTGCCACTTTTATTATATGATTTTATAGTTTTTCTTAATTCATTTGTAATTTCTACTTTCATAGCTCTCTATCCTACAAAATGAATATGTATTTTTAGAAATACTTAGGACACTGAATAGTTCAATAAATTAAAAGTATTATGTACAGGAAGTTTAATAATTCACGTCCTTATTTTAACTATCGTGTTTTATATGATAATTTTTGATTTACATATTATAGCCATTTTATGTATTTGTAGGAAGTTGAGAATATTTGAAGTCACAGTGGGGAACAGACTTACCATTTTATTCCTTATTATTATAATAAGAATAATAATATGAAATTTAATTTTTCTTGCGTAGTAGCTATGTGGCTTCTCAAATTTCTCTAATATCTATATATAGCTACGTACTTTAATTTAAAATAAATTAGTTTTGTGAAAACATAAAACTATAGTAGACTAATTGCTTCATGAAACTTCCCAGAATAAAATACAACCATTAAAATCAAATCAGGACAAAATACATATAAGTGCAATTAAATTCGTGTAGTTTATCAAGAATTTTTTATTGTTTCTATTACATAGTATTGTCTTTTTCTAGCTGAGTGTGATTTGCCTGATATCAGCGGTTACAAAGTTTCTGGGCTCGTTGCCACGTCATCCGATAACTTGTTCAGTAACTTCAAAAGACTTTACAACAGTTTCATAGTTTCTTCTAAAGAACTGAGGACGGGGCAACCAACTCGGGAATTGTTTAACTTTTATTTAAATTGAGTAATTTTGCAAATTGCAAATCGAATAATAAATATTTACTAGCTTTACCACAATGATAAGATGAAAACTTTTTTGGAACCGCTGACAGATCTGCCTGGGGCATTTTTGTATATTTATTCGCTCTTATTATTATTATCCACGCCGAAGGCACACTGTCCCTTTGTAATGGAAACACAGTTTGAAGTAGAAATCTGAAAAAATAAATAACTTTACTAAAACATATGTTTACTAATAATTTTTACTACGAAAAACGGGACAAATAAGCGGATGACAAACCATTTACGGTCACAATTATTCAGCCCTTTTTATGTAGTATATAAGCCAGGAACTATTCCGGAGATCCTCAAAATGTTTTGAAGATGCTATTACTAATCATTTACCATTAAAAAATTATGTTCAAATTTGTAAACAGTACGTAGAGAATTTAATAATTTCCATAAAATTTATTTTAAAAGTTTTTAGTGTCTTTCTATGCCATCATTGCACACTTTTAAAAAATTATTTAATATACATTTTTAAAGTTTAACGGTTTCAGATTTAATCTATTTTATTTAAATAGTACCTAAATTGTTGCTCAGATATAATAAACAGAAAAAAAACATGAAACGTACTCGGTAATTTATAAGTGATAGGTATAATTTTTAGAGATAGGTTCATTTTGTGCATACTTGAAATAGAAAACTACGTCTAGTGCTGCCATCAGAAATCTAACTTTAGTTTAGACTAATATTACAGTCCCAAAATAAATGCAACGAAACATAAATATCTTCCCGTGGAGATTCCTTATAGAGTTCCTTGTACAGCAACAAAAACAACAGCTTAGTTACTAACTGCTTCAATAAAAATAAAACCGAAATATACAATAAGTGCGCTTTTTTCCATCGTTAAAAGCAACCGTACGTCTTCCGAGCGTTACGAGTTTTCAAGCCAGATAGATAAACATCATTCTTATGTTTCTAGTTTTCTTTTCCTCTTCCCCATTTAGAGCTTTATTAGCACATGGCGTTTTCCTTTCCGGATCATACATAACGTTAATGTTAGCTGGCTTAAGCAGTTAATCGCTTCACATACTAGAGATAACAAGAAATATGAAGCGGAGGATGTTACGGCTTTTCCACATAAATCTTTATTGAATATTTGGTGGCTTTATAAACAATAGAGAATTATTGGATATTTAAAATGTCTATACTAAATTAATCCTTGAAAAATAAAAATTGTATAGACAATAAACTCGGGGTTTTCGTCGGCTAGTCATAGGCGTGTTCGTTTTAAAACCTTTCCTTCAAATTGTTTCCTTTTTCTAATAGTTTCAGACTATTTAATTATTTCATTGATTATCGCTAGCCCATTTTCGATATAAATTTGGTCCAGCAACTTTGAATAGAAATGAAAAGAATTGTTTTGCTCCCAAGTACAAGGGCGTGCATAAGGCCGTATTTTTTTAAATAAAAATTTTAAATTGGACATACGTTTAAAGTACTACGTAATATTTTTGGACGGAAAAGTTAATGTTAATCAGAAATCACAAAACTTGTGTATTAGGTTTAAAAAATATATTAAGACTTGCAATCTTCCATGTTCTATTTATTATGAAAATCATCAATTTGTTTGTTTCAGGATGTGTAGAAGACTAATTTGCTGCATCGCCTCATAATAAGAGAGAAGTTGGTGAGTTGAATAATGCACACATTAATTATCAAATTAACGTATATTAATACCCATCTCCCGAGGTAAAATAGAATAAACGATAAAGGCAAGTCGAAAAACAAATGGTTGATTATGACAACTTTGAACTGAATTCATTAGTCTGAGTCATATATCCATTATTTTAGAAATGAAATATTTTCAGTCGCAGACAAAAGATTAGTTAAATTAATGTTGCCTAATCTATCATTTCGGAATAGAAAAAACTTTCTATATTGCCGATTTCCTTCGACTGTGATAAATTTCTTAATTCCTTAGTTTCACAGTCCCGGAAAATAAAACCATTTATTTTTATTGGTGATCGCAGAGAGAGAGAAAGAATAAACTTTTTTGGGGTGTTGACTTTTCACAAAGGAAATACTTAAAGTTAAACCCACGCTTATAGTGCTATTGAATATTGACTGTTAAAATTGGTGGGCAAACAAATAAGCAAAAATATGTTTACTCTAATAACGGTTCCTCGATTTTTTTTACGGATCTACAAACAAAAAAGTTATTTAAAAAACGCCACACATAAACACAATTCTGACAAATTTGTAAACTGTTTTTGTCCAGGTTTATTTCGGAATCTTTAGAACTATAAATAACAAATAGGTAAATGAAACTGCAAAAAAAATATTTACATGTCAAAACATTCTTTGGAAAATAATTTTAGATACGAATTCAAGTGGGACATATCTACATCAACATCAAAACGTTTAAAGTGTATGAAAATGTTAGCGGTTTATGGAAATAAATAAGATAGAGGATCAAAAATGGGGGAAGCATGAAATTATTTCACCACCCCTGATACATGAAATATCAACGAAACGGGGAAAGGCACATGTGTGTCGCAAATGTTCTATAAATTATTGACAATTTTAAATATTGCCATCACAAAGCTTCTTACATCACGCCAGTCTACCCGATGATACGAAATATTAAACGTGGCTTTTTGTAGGAAGGTAACTAATAAATTATGTATTTAAACACTGCGTATCACTGAGCATATAATAATTTAAAAATTGGAAAATGGAAATGAGAAATAAATATAAACATATTCCATGAACGCATATTATGAAAATATCTACTGCTTCGGTAATGTAAAAACGAAATATTAAAAATATTTTTTGCAGTAGTAAAAAACAATTATATAAATTTGCTTTAATTATGACAAATAAAAGAAATAAAGATTATATAGAGTTATACAGGGTGTGCCGAATTTTAACCACGAAAATTGAAGAATAAGTAGAGGAAGTAAAAACAATGACATTTCGACTTGTTTTCGAAACCTTGCTGTTTTTAAAATGCACGATGTACAAATATCAAAAAAAAATATTATAACTGAAATGAAAATTTGGGTGCATAATATATGGACAAAAGACATTTAACGTCAAAAAAATGATTCTCAACACAAACCAAGTGATGTAGGTAGGCTAATTACCAAAGATATGACATGCCATTGATTTTTTGTGATTTTTAATTTGATTTTGAACCATAATAATTCTTTGACTCTTTCTAATGTTTGGTATAAATTAACAACTTATAAATGATGATAAACGCAAAATTTATTTAAATGATCATACAGAATGTTTTCAAAATGGCGTCCTTATATCTTAGTAAACTTTTAAATATTTTCTTACGTACTTTCTTTCTCCTGATCCTATATTTTTTGGCAACTTTAATATGCTGTATATTAGAAACCAAATCGTAAGAGCCAATATCCAAATAAGAAAAAAATGTGAACAAGAAAGGCGCTCTTTCATTTTTTAGAATTGTTGTCGAACACACTATATGCCTTTTTATCTAAATGCATCATCTTCCATGCAAAGTAAAATTTGAATTTCAAAAATGTCAAAAAAAGTATTTTTACCTTTTTGTGGCATAAATATTGAGAAAAATGTAACCAATATACCTATATTCACGCCAGTGATTTGAGAGATCTCCACCAAATCGGGAAACATTCTGCAGGGTATGATGCCTTTGCAACGTTTTGCTGACATTCCATGTAGATTTACACCAAATCAACAATTTCATACGTATGTCCTATTTAATCCTATATAATTTGAGGTTCCTAACATAGTTTACATAATCATCAACAAAACAACTTTTATCGGAACACTACTGACACGTCTCATAAAACCCCAACTGTTTCATGTTTATTATAGAGTCATGATTGATTCATTTAAATGTAAATAAGCTTTATTAAGACTTCTTCTCAAAAAATTATTATATTAGAATATATTATATTATATTATATATATTATATTATATTATATATATTATTGTTGCCACCATTATTAATTTGATTAGCTAGTATCCTCGTACTTATACTCGGAGTTTCTTCGACAATTTGCAAGATTTGCTCCTCNTATTATATTATGCACCTTCTAATTGTAAGAATGTATTATAATCGGAAAGATGTTTATTATTATCTTATACTTTTACATTAATGGTACACTTAAGAAAAATGATTCATGGTATAGTTCATCTAAAGAGTTGAACATCCGAAAAGAGGTGGTCTGCCGACAAGACAATAGTCTCATATTATCTAATATCGAAATTTACCGTTTAATTATAAAGTAATTATGTTTTGTTTTATACTAACTTCTTTTAGTTATTTCCATTTCTAAAAGATTTAGATATCTTCATAGCAGTCCGATGTAAACAGCATTTGGTACAAGATTTATTATTGTATACGAGAAATAAAAACAAATATAATTCTGATCAGCTGTCTACTTTTAAATAAATTGACAGACAAACTTTGGAACCAACTAAATTACGTCACCTCTCCAAGTTAAGCGACCAAATAGCAAAATTAAACGCAGAAAGCATGCAGAACCCATAAACTTTAGGGATTTGAATTTCAGGATTAATTGGTTGTAACTGTGAAATGTTCACCATCTTCGTTATACCTTATTCCCTACATTGCTAGTTAAACCCTGATTAAGTACTTCAGAAGTTACTCAGAACACATTTTACGTACCTACTTAACTAGTGTATACATTTTAAATAATAGTCTCAGTTTTAATTTTACTTTAACTGATAAATGTAACAGTTTGTAAATGCTATAAAATTAACTCTTTCAGGAATAAGACATAGAGGAATGAAATATTTGAATTTCTCTTAATATTGCGCAGTGGTACAAAAGGCGTATGAAAATTAAACGCAGTATCAAGATGATTTACTGATCTATCAGAATGTGTTTTCGGTTGTTTGGTTAGATTTAATTTTTTAAGTCGCGCATTTTATTAATTGGTATACAAATGTGTTCACCGAATAACTAGTAATGCAACTGGAACAGTGGAAGACACTAATTAAAAATCCCAAAATTCGCCCAAACAATAGCAAGGGGCGCAGCTCCCAGAAAGGTTTAAAATCCAGTAAAATCTCGTGCTTAAAAGAATAAAAGAAGTTATTTTCATGGTTGATTCTTTCATCAGGTGCTATGGGATATTTGTGTTAATATTAACAGTGCGGTGTATCTCACATTTTAATCTTATAAACCACGAAATATAAACAGCTTTGTGCTAAACCGTAATTTGCATAATGGATTGAATTACATTACGTTTAATTATTCATAAATTAATTGCCTTCATGCCATTCATAGAAATTCCTCACTCGTCGCACTAAGCCTACCCCCACAAAAACACTTAATCCTATAAAACACTCTTCGACACCGGGAGACATTACCAAATTCCTGTGCGTAAACCTCCTAAATTAAAATACAGCTTTACGGGGCTCGTATAGCTATTCGAAAAATAAAGTTGAACCATGACTATACTACTAATGCTAAAATTCACAAACTGGCTCCGTTGCCGTCAATTAATTAGTGCGCCCTTCTTTATATACGAAACACGTACGGGGTTTATTATTTCCAAACATAGTCTGACACGGTAAATGAAAGACGCTTCCCCTCTATCTGGGTTTAAACAGGTATTCTGCGACAATGTAGCCCAAGTTCTGTTCCGCCTAGACTCCAAAACGAACTATATAAACTCGAGCTTAAAATAGGTTAGTTTCGTCGTAATCCAGCTACATAGTTGTCGAGGATTCTTTGCTAATTTTCTTATCATGTGGACAGTGGCAAACCGCATAATGTAAGGCTGTGTCTAGATAAAGTAAAACAGCGGGAATGTTTCCGTGACAGCTTTTAAATGTTTCCCCGTAATCAAGTGAACAAATTAATTTGCATTTGTTAGTATCACAGGCATGTTTTCAACACAAACGTAATACGTGTTTTTACAATCACAATCAAATTAGAATCCCCATTAAAATTCAATATTTGTTCGAAAACATATATGTATGTACACTTTTATTAAATTCGGTGCTTTGTGAAGCTCTGAAAAATAAAATCATGAATGGTTAATAAGCCCACGTATTTACAAAAACACGTATTTTAGTATTTATTTAAAATACAAGGTGTAACAGCGACGTTGCGACAGACTTGTAAGGTTTATTTTTCTCGTCAAAATAAAAAAAAGACAAGGTTATAATTTTTCTTGAAACGGTTCTGAAAGTCTCAGGGATTCTCCAAAGTTAGTCAAAAAACTAACCAGTGACGTCGAAATTCGAGAAGATCTAAAGATTTTCCATTAAAAAAACACTCTTTTAAAATGCCATTTTCAAAGGCCAAATTATCTTACTTTTTGATGCTCTACTAATCCCTGTAATTTCGCAAAAAAAAACCTGTATAAAACGAAAAACTTCAGTAAAACTTATAGTTACTTACACCACAAAGGAGGTAAGTATTATTTACCAGTCGAGGGCGATTTTGAGCCCGAGCGGAGCGAAGGCTTGCAATGAAATCCGAGACCGGTAAATTATACTTAACTGCTACGTGGTGTATAACATTTTATCTCCTCTCACAGTTCTTTGTGGTTCATGAAATAAAGATTAGGTTTTATTTGTTGACATTTCTTAATCAATTCATTTTGACATTATCAGAAATCTTGCAAAGTCGCTTGGTTGTTTGGATTTTGTCGTTTCTAAGATGTTTATAAGCAAAGCTACATTCGTGGAGAAATCAATCAACGTTAAAGTCTTGCCGTTCTGATGAGTTATGCAAACTTACTTTGGACAACGTCAATTTAAAAAATTTCGTTGACATTATTGTAGTTACAATTCCAGATTCTAACAATGGTATGTCACGTACGTTTACAATTACTTCTCGTCTGGTTTCTATTTTTCACCTAGAAATTTTCAAGAAATATATCAAGAAATTAAAACTGAAATTTCACGCTTTTTTATGCACTATCAAGCAGGTAGATGTTACAATCAACCAGTCGGCAAGAATACTCTTTATATGATTCCTAATAAGATGGCACAGTTTTTGAAACTAGAACATCCTGAAACATATACAGGCCATTCATTCCGAAGAACATCGGCAACGTTACTGGCTAATACAGTAACAATCAAAAGACATGGTAAGTGGAAATCAGCCACAATTGCAGAAAGTTATGTTGCTGACAGTTTAAGTAACAAAAATGAAATAGCCAACAGGATTCTTTACAATAACACTTCAACTCCAGGTTCTAGTAGTACGTCGCATCATGTTGTTGTAATGGATCAGTCACATAATATTGAGTCTTCAGTGACTGAAATGGAGCAATCAAATAATTTTGAGAAAAATGTGACAATTTGTAAACGCTAGGGGAATAATTATCCAGATTTTATAAATGTTACTAAATGTAATAACCGTACAATTATTATTATAAATATTTATCCATAATAATTAATAAAATGTAATGTTCATCAAATATTTCTATTTATTTGTTCATAAAATATGCATTTATAACTCGAAATCGCTTTTTTCCCTAGGAAGGTAAGTTACCTCACTTACTTACCGTTGTCCATAGTAACTTCCACTTCTACGGTAAAATCCACTTACCTCCTTAAAAACAAAGTATTAATAGACTATTTACTGTAGTGGGAGCAGATAAAAATATAAAATGGACAGGAAACAGAGTAATACATTTTCTCACAGTTCCCTCATTGAAAAAAAAACAGTTATTCATATGCAATGTAAAGGCAAAAATTATTTAATATTTCTTTGAATACGCCATTCTTGCCTTTAATTACGACACAAAAGGACTACCTATAGGATATACAAAACTCCTTAAAAAAAATACATTTACACGCAACATCATAAATCTTGGCAGCCATATATAGAAAATGAAAAATGAACGTTCCATTGAAACTTCTCCTTGGGCATAATGTAATATCAGGTTTATATTGTTTTTACCTATCAGGCTGTAATAGCGAAATGAAACGCACAATGATATAATGCCGTGATCAACGATTCCACAGAACCGATTAGCGATTGTTTTGTAGTATGAACTGTTGACGGGAATTGTTGTGTTGTTCAGCATAAACGGTCGGTGTTTTAATTTATCCCCTCAAGATCTCCAAAAGGTAGGATTTATTGCTGCTGTATCGAATGATTAATTGAATTTTTGTGTCATTTTTAAAACGAACGCAAAAGTTTTATATTCAGTGGTGTAATCGAAAATGTAAATATTGTTTTGTGACCATAAGATCATGAATGATAAGATCATGTTAAAAATTTAGGCATTAAGTTGTAAAGCTTGGCCCGCCCCTGGTAAACTAAAAAAGCTAAATATGTTTCAAGAACACTATTTTAAGAGGCCCTTACTAGTGTCCATCACATATAATTTTTATTTAATTATATTAAGTGCTTTAAAAGTTATTCAAGAAAAACCGATTTCCAGCGGCATCCTTCAGGGACACATATCTCCGTAGGGAGGGTCTGTTCTATCTGCACCCGAGAGATTTCCCACATTTTCCCGGACACCCTGTATATGCCTACTTATTTATATATCGTTCATTTCATTTTTATAGTGAAGCAACAAAATGTTAGGTTATATTATTTTCAATATAGTTTCCATATAAATTTGATTTCTTCCCATTAGATGGAAATAAAAATTTAAAATACCTCATACTCAACACAATTTCATATTTTCTCGTAGTACTTGCTCTCGCACTCGTTCTGAAGTAATGTATTATGTATACCAACTGTTATCTTGCGTCTAACAGTTGTTGTTCTTTAGCAACTCCTGAAAATCGACAATGTAGAGCATTACAAACACAAATTAATTCTGGAAACTGCCTGGAGGTGCTCATGTGGTTTTAGAAAATTAAACAGTTCAACAGCGCGCCATGAGGGTAAAACTCCTAGACCACACACATTTTGTAAAACCGGTTTTATATTTATTCCAAGTCCAATATCATTTGCTTTGACTGTTTCAGAATTAGAGGCACTTAAAAGAACTTTAGTTCCAAATGCAAATTGATATACTATTAGAGATGGAAAACATCCAATAAAAATTGGATGACTTTCTTCAGTTTAACCAAATTAACCACATATTAATATTGAATACTCAGATTGTACCTTCCCATTTTATTTTAAAATTTTTTTTCTTTTGAAACATTATTTTTAGAAATGGCAAAATACTCAAATAAGCCATGCCATAAATATGCTGTTCGCATTAATTTACTTATTCTTACTTCTAAGATTCTATACTATTTTTTCGTTAAATAAAATTTAGTTTTAATGTTTCCTCTTGAACAAAAAAATAAAACTTATATTACACTGTTTAGCAGTAGAAGCACCATCGATAGACTGAACTATTTCGTATTTCGAGCGTTGCTTAATACATCTGAAATTGAATGCTGAATTCACAAGGGTGTGGACATAGCAGGAATCGTGATCTGCTAACTGAATCCTGAAGCTAGTGCCGGTAGACATGCATCAGTTATTGATAAATATGGAGTGAAACATCTATTACGTTTCAAATTTACTCAATCGAATAATTTAATCTACCAGTCTAGGTGCTACCTAGTCACTTTAGTATCTGTTTATTAAGTTGTATCGCAGATCAAACTTAATCTGAGAATATGCCGTAGTTCGACGAGGATATTAGGAAATAGGTACGTTCGATATTGGGCTGTGAATCAATATACCCGCAACAGCTTTGTTGTTAGGTGAATTCTATTTCAGTTTCGATAATAAAGAGGAGTAATTAAACATTTTTGCCCTTATTCGAAATTTATATTAAGTACAATTACGATGAATAAATCAAATAAATGTCTTCCTAAAACCAATTAAAAAAGATTATATTAAATTTAACACTTACAGAATTGCCTTACACTTTCGTAGCCTTAATTAGGAATCTTGCCTTGCCCTTGTTGTTCTCGGATTAGACTTTGTGGGGGCGGATCCGTTATCAGAACCCTCCAGGATGTTTATTTCGGTTCTTGTTGGTTCTCCCCGGACAACGATGATCCCCTGTGACGTTCCATAGTGGGCTCCAAACGTGTCACCGTTCTTCACTATCGGCGTCTTCAGTGATGAGCTTTACCGCGACTGAGTAAGATAAAAAATAGATATGAATTTATTTACTGATTTTTCTCTCACCAAACAAATTAACTGAGAGTATTGTTGATTCTAATACTATTTCAGTATCTAATGTATTCTAACTATAATTTTGTGTAAATTTATTAGTTTTTAATGTTTCTAATGCACTTGTGTTGTCTTTAAAAAAGTCGTTGTCTTACGAGTATGGCTTTTAGTCCCAACCTTGAATAATTAGCTCCCATACACAGATATTTTCGCATTCAGAGCAGAAATAACTAAACAGACCACACCACAGACTATGTATTTCTATGACGTGACCATGTACAAATTTGTCTGTAACGCACCTTCATGAAAATCTAAGTCCAAGAATATTCAAAATTTATTCATTGACTACTGCAGTACCATATCAATATATTCTTCATTCTGGCTTTCTTCAAAGAACCGTTGCAAGCCATACAATTTGACTTATTTCTTTTTGTAGATTTTGGAAAATTTGTTATAAAATCTTTGTAGTTTTGGAATAAAAAAATATATATCTTTCATATGTGAAGCTTTTTGAAATAGTATGCATTGTGTTATTCTGTCTAACATCTCTAATAATTATTGTCTTTACCAAACAATTGTATGTAAAATAAAGATATTGTTAAGTGCATTTCGTTGTTATGCAATTTACTCTAAAATCTATAAAAATGTTTTATTATTTTTTATAAATTATGTCACTAAGTCCCACTAAGTATGCAAAAATATTTTAAAAGATCATAGGCGTACAAATTATGTTTCATGAAAGTGAGTCCCTTATCCCCCCCCCCACATCCAAAGAAATAGGTTAAGGGTGTTTTATATGCGCAATTTTTTATCCTGCATTTTAGAAAATATAAGCAGGTTAGAAACAATATCTTTTCTCTATACCAGTTATATAAGTCTTCTACAGGTAGACAACTGACTATGACAATATTCAAAATAAGAAAAAAAAATGTTTTTATCTCGTATGCTTTCTTACTTTTGTTGAATTTTGCACGCCTGTTGAACATACAGAGAATCGTGTACGGTGCTAGAAACATAATTACACCCAGCAAAATGCTTTTATGAAACTGTTAATACATGCATTTGTCACAATTATTGAGTATCTTTACAAATTTGCGGATCAAAACAGGAAAAGTGCATTTTCTGATGTTTACATGTTCTCCGTGATCTGTCAGTGCGAAAAATTAACGGAAGTTGCTCTAGTTTGGCGATACGCTTCGTCGCATCCTGGATGGACTACTTGTTCTATCATTAAAAGTGCGATTTATTGTCTATAAAACGCCAGTCTTAATTTATTTTCATAGTTATTGTATATCTGAATTGACGAACTATATCACATAGCACACACGCCTTCACGGACTGTTTGCGAGGTTATTACCCTGTTAAAGTAATCAAAAAGGGATAACTGCAAGCTACGTGCACTAAATCCAAATTCGTCAGTGCGAAGTCTAATCTGTCAGGGCCCAAGCTGGCACACCCTTGGGACACAAAGAGGCGCTCCTCCTGAAAGGCTTAATTTTGCTAATAACCTAGTTCCCCTATGTGCAGCTTGTTACGAATATATTTAAACTTTCATTCACTATGTCTTGCCGCCTATAATATTATGAGAAGTTTCAGATTTTTCTAAACATCTTTGGTGATGGTCTTATGTTCAATTCTTTAAAATATGCAATTAGGACATTAAGTAGTGCTGTAATGGTTGTTCCAAAATGAATTTTCCGCCATTGGACAGTGTGGCATCGTGGTCAAGAATTGGATATTTCGAGAAAGATTTGCATCTTCATGCTTACAAAGTTCAATTGACTCAACAACTGAAGCCTACTGGCCACACAGAGAGAAGAGAGTTTGTTGAATGGATAATGGAACAATAACAAGAGGATGCTGATTTTTCGAACAAAATCGTCTTCAACGATGAGGCTCATTTTCATCTTGAAGGATTCGTTAATAGACAAAACTGTCGCATTTGGAGTTCAGAAAATCCACCAGTGCGGATTTTAGCTTGGAGACATCATCGGACCATTCTTGTTCAAACATGCGACTGGTCGGGCAATAACAGTTAACAGTGCTCGCTATCGCGACACGATAATCCAGTTTTTGTGCCTAAATTGCCTTTACCACATTTACCCGACATGATATTTCATATACGTTTTGAATCAATAAACAATTACAATTTTTAATTCAAAACCTGTGTTTCCTATTAAAATTGCTACTTGCTTGAATTTTTGGACCTCCTTCAGATTTTAAAACCTGATTTACGACTACGTATCATAAATTATTACAATGAAGTAAATTTAAATTACACATTCATAAAATTAGAATCACGGGAAGCAATTTACTCCTCTTAAATTTTTCGCACGATAAAATACGGAACCCTAAATTCAAATTTTTATGCAGGAATCCCTGTGGCAACTTACATCATAAACGTATAAAATCAGACGTCCCTTAAAATTTCTTTTAATAATGGTACTGGATTTCATCGTGGTATTCAATAAAAATGCTTTTAGGCCAAAGTAATAAGAAGAATTTTAAGCAATTTGAAATTAATTCAAATTTATACTGTAATTCTATATTCTCTTTCCCTACCCATCCAATGACAGTAAGTAGTTAGTAAGTAGGTTGCAAGTTTCATTATGAATTCAAAGCGACTATATTTTAACTCTTCTCATTTTCATGCTAAACATATTTTATAGCTAGATTTTTAAAATATTGTCTTTATAAAATGGATTTTCCTGATCCAGGGTCTCCGGGAAAATTCGAATTTAACTACTCCTGTGGTGTAGACTTTATAAACTTGATGTATGAAATCTAATGAGGTTGAGACACCATTATGTTATTAATTTAAGCTATGTATTCAAAATACGTATACAGGCTTTTACCAAACTTCTCTAATCTTCTTACAGGCATTTAGATTTGGTTCAATATTTCAGGAATATACATTAACATATAGAGATTATTAGTTTGAAAGCAATGGTTAATATAATTTAATAAACTGTACACACCTTTGCAACCTTTGCACACCTTTGCAACTATTGAGGGTACTTTCGCCAATGTGATACCAACAGTCTGGGAAGTACATTTTTTTTTGTGTCCTGTGCATATTTCTGCATATTTCAACAGCATTCACGCAAAATCCGTTTTCTTGAAATGCCCACCTTGGTGTCAGGTATTGAAACAAGTAGTTAACTGCCAACGTCCTGTACGTCACTAATTCAAAGTTCACTATATACCGCACATGTAAAAGGTAAAGAGATGTTACCGTAATCATTAAATATTTTTTATCAGAAGCCCCAGTCAAAAATTCTTCATATGTGCTTTTTCCAATACTGCAGCTTCTTTTGCTTTGTATTCTCTCGATTCACTCTTCAAATAAGCAGTAAGCTTGTTATATTTTCCAATATCTTTATTTTTGTAGTAGCCTTCAACATCAAATACTTCGACCACATAGACGAAATTGCATATTTTTCGTCAAATTTAAAAAATACGACAGCATGACATCTTAATGTATTGTCATTACTCTCCGTTTTTCTTCCTTTCGTTAAATTTGGCGAACACTTTTTCGTAATGTTCCCTGGATTTCGGTGGCAATAAATAGAAAATTGCTTCTTGAGCTTCTTCAAAAACAGCCACAAGAACACAATTACTTCCTTGCATTTTTACCAAATTCAGATAGAACAGTTTATTAAATTGATAATAAACAACGTACCATAGCAACCAGTAGGTATAACAAAACCTACCACGTTTCATTGAATACTAGTAAGAAATATCAAGTCGTGCGAATATTTTTTCATTCAATTCAAAATTCAAATAATTCTGACTCCACAAATATGATCGTGATGATTATGGATAAAACATTATATTGCATTCGTGTTTTAATTAATGTTATTATTCTTTTGAGTTTTAACCTGCTAATAGCTGTATTTAAAATATATAGGAATAGTAATTAATATTTCCACTGTAAAAATTTAACTCAAGGATCTTCGGCAGATTACTTATATCAGTAACATTTTCCAAAATATTCTAAATTTAAAGATTGATTTATATCTTCGAAATACAAAATTCAATTGTTTTTTATACATTGCTTTAATATTAAAAGAAAATTTCCTGAGACTTTCAGTGACACCCTGTGTAAGTTGCTCCCGCTATTTTAAAACGAGGGAATTCATTTAAAAAATGTAGGTGTCAAACGTTTAAGGGAAACCTATTTATAATTTGGGGCAGCAATTCTGCTGGCGCAGGATTAGTTTCAAATCCTTAAAATAATTCGTGGATACAAAAATAATCCCGACATTGAACAAACTAAAAAAAGCCAACAGCACAAGATAAATCACGTGTACGCAACTAATCCACCAGGACACGTATAATTTATTCATTCGAAAAACTCTGCATTTTTCCAACAACTTTATTCCGGTATAAAATATATGTGGAAAGCTTTTACTCTAAATTTTCCAACACGAGAGCACTGCTTCATATTTTATCAGTTTCCAAAATAGATCTGGTACTGGGTAACTCCAGAAGAGTGACAAATGATGTTAGGTTAGCAAGCACTAAGAGCTTTGTTTGATAGTCTGATCCCCTTTCTATCTCAATTCTGTTGTGTAATGGAAAGTGTTTATAAACCCAATACTTGTTGGGCGTATTGACAGAACCGGATATTAGGTGATGTTAAGGTCAGGTGTCTGTAATTACCTAGCAACTAAAAAGGGAACGGACTTCTGACCCGAAAAGAACAATATTAGCAGTATTCGACACGTAAATATCGATCTTCCCTCTTTTATTTGTTTGCACGTACCTTAATTGTACTAGAAATGTTCCACTTAATTTAAAAATTAAAAATTACAGAACTCTAACATAATTAATTTTTGGGACAAATTTAGAATGTTTTGATATACAAAAATACACAATGGTCAACAATTTTTACGCTTTCTGTGAACTATTTTACTTATTTATATATTTATTTAGAAATTACAATACCCAACGGGACAAGGTCCCAATTACAGGATAAGGTAAAACAGGAAACCTTAACTAAATATAAAAAGAAAAAAGACAAACTAACATTAGATATATAAATATAAGTACTACACAAAATAGACCAATCAACATATAAAATCCAGACAGAAGAACTTAAGTGTAAACAATAACAGATAAACAAAACATAAACTAACATATACATGGTAAGGATTACATTTGCTAGACAAACATGTTATTCATAGAATGAAAAAATATATCAAGTCGATCTTTATACTTTTGATAATTGGAAATCATTAAAATTAAAACAAAAAAGCAATCATTCTTGAGGTGTACCACGAGGAGGATAAAATTCATAACTAATAAAATGAATAATCTTTAAAAATATCCGTTGTACTTTCTTTAATTGAATATTATAAACATTATAAACAGGACTCCAAACAAACGACGCATATTAAACTTTGCAACGCACAAATGCTGCACAAATACAACATATTTAGAACCCTTACGTTCGGAAAGTCCTTAGAATTGCGCAAAATAAAGCCTAAATTCTTATAAGCAGATTTGGTTACTAAACTAATGTGATCGATAATCTAGTATCAAATGGAACACTAAAGTCAGTAAATTGCGTAACTCTATTTATCTGGATTAGTTTTGCGTCTACTGTAAGACATAATTTTACATTTGCTTACATTCAGATTACAGATTATTACATGAACACCAACTGTGTAATCTATCAAGATTATCTTGTAATCTAGTACAATCAGTAGAAGATTTAACTTCCAAGAACAACTTTAGGTCGTCCGCGTAGAGTAAATAGTTGACGACGAGGCAGTTGTCATTTATAAAAAGAACAGACAGCAGGGGACCCAGGATTGACCCTTGCGGAACTCTTAAAGATTGATGGAATTTGCATGGAAGAACAGATAAATTCAAGGCAAATTTATAATAAGTTGTCTAAAAATAGACACCCTCAAAAATATTGAAAAGGTAAATTTTAGGAAAGTTTTATTTATACAATATGTAACAAAGAGATTACGACAAATTTTTAAGCATAAATCATCCCGCCAAAAAAAAGACAGACAAACTACAATGGTCCATTGGTAATCATTGGTATTCAGAGATTTTTTTACAAAATCATTTAAGATTTATTTATTTACTGAAATTCTTTATTATTTGCAATTATAATTATCAGTAACTATCTCTCAATCTTCAGCTGAGTAGATTTTTCTCTACACTTATTCCATCACTTCCAAATCAAATCAACATGTAAAAAACAGTTTCCCCGTGAATAATCCAAATTAAACTAAGCAGAGTTTACAAACTCGGTACACCGTGTTCATTAACATATGCTGCTTCCCCACGATTTGACTTGGATATCATGTTACGTTTCTCTTTAATTAGAGGTCCTACTAATTAGTGGGATGTCCCTGTTATGAATTTGAAAGTACCGGGAGGATACAATAGAATTCACAGAAGTTTCGTTCTCCGTGTAAATTCTCGTTTTAAAATATATTTATTATATTTGTCTAATTTAAAATTTACTAATCAGAACCTGATTAGCTAATTTAATCTCTTTTTCGTTTCAGAGCAGGCTTCCAGTCATAATGATCTACCAGAGAAATAAGAACCTATTTTAACATTTATATAATCCATATAATCAAGATATTTGAAGAAATTGTGTGGAAATATTTAATCAGTTTAAGCTAGGTACATTCATGTAAATGTAATAAGTGAAAATTGTGCTTTAATTTATATCATTGTACAGTGTTCAAATTATTGATATTGTGTGCAAAAACTACTCTGCTGACTACAGATCCGTTCAACATTGAATTGCAGCCTTGAAATATCTAACAATCGGCTAAGAGCAGTCGTCAGCAGAATCGCCAGACTCGGACTGTGTCGAAGTTAGTAGTTCCCATCAGTAAGCACAATTAAACATTTGTTCACTAATAATTTTCATAGTAAAAACACACATAATGAAAACTAACTGAAAACTCCAGAAAAAACTGAGCGACACTCAATTTACAGCTATAACTATGCACCTCTTTTATGTAGTATGCGAGTCGGCCACGATTCCAGAGGTTGTCAATAGGTTTTAATTAATTTTTATTAATTTAAACACCGTTTTGGATTTCAACGATTTTGATTATGAAAAATATATATTATTAATACCTACTAATCATCTCTAAGTTTGTAAATATTAAAAAAATATAACAATGTCCTCTTATAAATTTGTATTTACGCATTTTCGTAGCTGATTTTATGGTTACGCAATATATGTAGAACTGTATTATGTTGACTATTATTTTTGCAGAACTAATGAAGCTGAAATTTATGTAAATTTAAACATATATTTCTTTATCCGGTTTATTATTTTTGTGGTTGGAATATACGCAAAAGCTTTTTACGCCATATCCGTTTCCATTTTGTATATTCTACGCAAACACATTTGAAACAAACACGTTTAATTTTTATACGATAAAATTTGAATAAAAGGAAAATAGGTTAGTAAATGCGGCGTACCTAACCTTTTTTACAACGTTTAAAGTACGAAGCTTTTTGACGGCCGAAGTACTATTATCCTTTCCGCTAAAAAGTATATACACAGAGTTTCGGTCGATTAGAATGCAAATGGTGTTTGGGTATCCTCTGGTATGGAACACTACATTATTATTTTCAGTTAAATGGGAGTGTAGCTATTTTAATCATTTATAATCTTGGAGTTCGATAAGCAATTTATTGCTGGAAGTTGCTTTCATTATTGCAAGGACTTCTAGGATGTAATTAATTTAAAAGCACTTACAAATAGGTCAACAAACTATGACTATTTAAAACTAACTATGTAATTATTTGGTGACATTGTTCACAACAATTGCTTTACTTAACTTCACAATAATAAATGTACATTTAAGTACTTAATCTTTATTATTTATAATTATAAATTCAGAATTTCTTTAATAATTTTTTCTGCTGTGTATTTTTATTTTACTTTAATTAAAGGTATTAAGTTAATTCAAATTAATTTTACAGAATTGAGAAATTCTCAACAAATGGTGGAAATAACTACTTTTTGATACAAAAGATATCGTCGTCTAAATATGCTAAGAAATATCTAAAATAAAATAATAATCTTTTATGTCTTCGTATTACATTTTTGGTTTTAGTAATTTTTTATTTTCATTAATGAAATTATGTATGGAACATTTTCCTATGCATAGATGTACAAATTGACAAATTTTCTTTCCCAGAAAAATGGATTGGGCTTAATGAACCTATTCAGTGGCACGGAAAGTCACCAGATCTAACATTCCTCGATTTTTTTATGGGGGGTTTTAAAAAATAAGATTTACAAAACTCCTTCGCGAGATATTACCATTTGAAAGAAAAAATCACAAACGCTTGTCACTTTTTGTTATCATCGACTTTTGTTTTAACTGTATTAAATAATTATCGAGTTTAATCCTTTTATTTGTTCTTAATGACATTTATGCACTTTCAACAACGAACAATCAATTATTTTCGATATTGCTCATAACTTTTAAACAAAAAGTAATGCAGAAAAATTTCTTCTACGAAGGACTTTGTAATCCTTATTCTTCACAAACAAATACGGTTATATCTAAAACACAGGTGTAAATTTATTCATTGTATCCTGTATAAGGCAAATGTATGAGAATAGGTGCATTATTGCTTCCACTATTTTCATAATGAACTTAAATCATTATACGTTTATTTTATATGCGAACCTGAACACTTTGTAACAATTTTTCAGTACGTTAGTTGCAGACATCACATTAATACTACAAACGTGGATAGATTATTGAACAAGCTTCGCATTTTACGAACTGACAATTTGAATAATTGACGCTGATTAATGCCGCCTCCAAACAGATAATGGTTACAACTCCACAAACTTATACATAAGTTATATGTATGGCGTTAAAATTAATAGATTGTTAATGAGTTCAATTTTGATTCGAATTTCACTTTTGATTACTGAAATTGTATATGACTGAACAGAGAATATAAAAAACTTGATAACAAGAATAGAAGTGTTGAGAGTGACTACAATTTTTTAACTCAGAGCATGATTCTCTTTATAAAAACAACAAAGGAAGTTATATAATACTTTGAACTCTCAACTTAACAGGATTTCTCTAAAAGCTTTGAAACCCGACCTTTCTAAATTATTTAAAAGAACAGAACAATGTAGGTTTTTATAGAGTATAAAAATGATTTCATTCATATCTCAGTAATCGACCGATATATGTGCAATGCTCTGGTTTCAAATCAAATAGCTTTTTCTAAACTTCAGGCGTTCCTCAAAGATCCATAATTGGGCCTCCTCCATTTGTTACGTTTATTAACGATCTTGCGGAGGACCTTAATATTTTGATACATTAATTCTATTTTTTGTTGCAGTAACACACTCGCATAATAAATATTATTAACTTACAAGTTATAAATATGTTGCAATTCATCTACGTCAGGGAGATTTTCACCTAACTAGGTCATTTGTAATAAATCTTTTTCCATAGACTTACGATACTTCACCAAAAATAATGTGTAAAGCTTATCGAGAAGGATCTGTCGAAATACTTATACCCCTAATTTTTGTTGGCTAATTAGCCGTGGTTTATTTATTGAATATTTAAATCTATCCGGCACTTCCTTTTCCATCGCTTGACAGTGTGCGTGTTTATAAATTTCTTCTAAACACGGAATATCTGACTAGAACAGAGCGTGTTTCATTTCGTGGCTGAATATATTAATTGAAAACTATCAATATTTGAAGAGAGCATGACTGATCATATCTTTATAATTGTAATCTCACCTATAATTATAGGTAACAGCAATCGAATGCGTTATATGCTGTAGAACGCAAATTTTATCAAAAATGTTTATAACGATTCATAATTGTGCCGCCACAAATGCTGACATGTACACTGAATGCTCAAACATATCTACCAAATATATAAAACTTATTTTTCATATCTGGATATTCCATTCGTATATCTTTTTAATTGCGTTCAACATGTGGCTTGGGCAATATAGTGTTATCTCTTCAACCTGAGTTCAAATTTCCAACATAATTTTATTGTTTTCCGTATTGTGCTTTCCGCGTAAGGCTACAAAGCTTTGTAATGCAACAAAATTCAGAATAATTTAAATATTTTATGTTAAAACGGATATAACCCTAGTAACACACAAAGCGAATTTAGATGTTGAATACAATTTACGATAAATTCTTAATAATGTACGACTATCTTTTAGACATCAATACTGTCAGTATTTTACATTGATGGCAATATTTCCGACGTGTAAAAGTAAATATTGTCGGAGAGTCAATATACTGACTGATGGATCCTAATCGAGATTGTCAACATAACCTATTTGTGGACAAGTTCGCTGAGTTAATACCAAATGCCAGAAGATAAAAATAAATAATGGCAACGAATAAATGTTAATAATATTAGATCCACCAGCAGCATAATGCAACTGTGATAATTCTAGCTTTAATAATAATGAAATCACTTTTTTATCACTGAAATTAATTTTTTTCTCTTATATATTATTATATTTTATTGTTTATTGTTGTTGTGTTGTTTTGTTAGTAATGTAATGTAAGTAATGGTGTTGTGTGTTGTTGTATTATGTGATGGTGTGTAAATTTTGTGTGTTTATAATTATTAAATATCCGTTTGGGCGCCTTTTATAATGTAAAATGTCATTTGGGTGTGTTTATATCTAATTTTCCATTGAGCATAGGTACTGATAAGAAAATTTTATAATAACACTGACAAATATAGACGAATTAGACTTTCTTACCTTATCATTGCTAACATCGCCTCCGGCAGCTTTACTTTGTATAAATAATGTTCACAGTGTAGATAGAATTTTATTAGTATAGATAGGAATGTTCATTTTCTACACTGTCCTTCAAGAAAAAACACTTTATTTTATCAATAGCATGAGTCCTTACCTCATAGGGGCGGTTCTATGCTCTTTTAATTAACCTTTACTATTTAATTTTTGGTAGGAAGCATTGAATAAAAGCAAAATTTGAAAGATTTACACAAGATGACATTTATTACTTATTTTTCTTTCAATTTCAAACAATCCTTTTGATGAACACAGAAACTAAAATTTTCTTTATATACTTTTACATGAATAATTGTCTGAGAAATGCCTTATTCTACCTATTATAGTTTAGTTAATACTTGGTATAGTATAGTATATATATAGTATTATATAGTATAGTTAATACTTAAATTATAGAATGTTCAAAAATGTCAATCTAAATCTTAATCACTAAAATTGTTTATAGTCGAAACGGGTTTTCTGTTTCACAAACAGTTTTTATAGTTCAAATTTGCAACACTTTATGGCATGGAGAAAACAGTTATGCAACTGGACTTACTTTATTTCGTTCTGCCTGGCAATTTGCGTACGTTTCTCTAACCTCACTTTATTGTTGTGGTTTGTCTGCTATTCTCGTGCGTTGAAGATGGCTGTTGGGTCTGTGTATAGTGCTTCCTGGTGTTTTAGATGTTGTTTTGGGGAGCCACAGGACAACATGCACCCCTCACCAGTCTCTCGAATCTCCTCCTTTCTTCACCTCTCTAGCTTGTTGACTTCCCACGATGTTTTTTTGTTTTTCCGGTACCAGGTAAATTCACTGATTTGGCCTATTGCCATTGGTTGCTCGTATCCATGTTATCATTTTCTAACTGCGCAATTTCTCTAGCATATTGCGATGAATTTGATTTTAATTACCTTACGGCGTAATTTACATTTTATAACTGCGAAGCAGATTTTATACGTCTTAATACTAATTTACAAGAAATTTTTTATATGATATTTTGCATGACAAATTTTTTTATAAGAAACTTCTAGCCTATGTGTTTCTGATGTTATAATATTTGAACTTTCTTTTGTACTAGATTATTTAACATTAATTTACTCATAAAATCTCTAAATTGGCCCTTCTTGTGGCATTTTCTTTTACCTTTACCTACTCATGCTTCTCCTTCGTACCTAAAATTTATTTTCTTGACATGCTTATCATTTAAAACGTATTGACTGATAATGTTTTAGGTTTTATACGAAATAACTATGAAATGAGCTTTTTATTTTTCTTTAAAAGTAATTTATGTCTTTATTTTATTCTACATTATAATTTCATGAAAATTTTCTATGCTATTTCTCGGTGTTGTGTCTTGAGATACAGTGTGTTCATTTCAATATATAAAAACAAAATTAAAAATGTATTAAACAAGGATCTACGCGAAAGAATCAGATATTTAAGTCAAGTTATTGAAGACTTCGTCATCTCGCATTTGATGTAGACGGTTGCTTATTCTACTATGAGTCCTACAAAGAGTAATAGCGACTTTACGATAGTCTATCAGGATCTATTCTTTGTCAAAACAAATAAAAGTAACAATTTTCAACAGCCAAAAAAGGTTATTTCATTAAAATATTTATATTAGACACCTAATTAAGAATATTGAAAATTAAATTCTTCTACAAAGCACTGAATTTTTTTTCGTATTATAGAATATAATTTTGTGTATAACTTGATGAAAAAACTGACGGGTGGCCATGAAAGTCAATCCAGAAATCAATGAAAAGAAAAAAACTAAATTAAAGAATAATTGGGAAATAATTGCCATGCCGCATTAAATGTAGGAATAAAATATTTAAATATTCTGTACTGAAAGAAACGGGGCACTTTTTATAAAACTAATCAATAATTCGTTTATTACTGGGTAGATTCGAATAACGCACAAAACAAGTAAAACAATGGGTACGTGTAAATATGTTTAATACCTTTGTATTATGGTATAAAAGAACTAGTAACAAACAAAATAGTTTTTGTTTGTTGGCGGTACTTACTGCAATCCAGAGCAGCATCAAATTTGGCATCCAAGTTTATGTTCCAGCATATAAGCAGATTTTGTATACTAAGTATTTCTAAGATACTTAGTTCCTATTTCGTTATACGTTCGAATGCGTGTCTGTTTTACGATGTAAATCTGTACCTTCTACTAAATGATCTCATTTGTATGGTGCTATACCTACATAATTAGCGAAAGGGCATTGTTGAAGTTCAGAGGAATTTACTGTCATGATATTCTATTATAACCTTTTACTAAGTAAAAAGTTTGATGTTGATCATTTTTAGTTCGTTTTAAGTAATATTTAATGTAAGAAGTCATTGTTAGTAGTATTTTATATGAGTTTAGAGATGTATATTTAATTGAAGGTAATAACATTAGAATAAATTCCCCAGAAATAACATTAAAATATTTTTTTGTAATAATCATCGGAGTACGGCTAAATTACTTAAAAAACCACAGCCGACCCACACCGTTTGTTTCCAACGATTACTAAAGGGTGTACCAAAAGTACTTAAGGCAGAATTTGAATTGTACGCCATTTTTATTCCGAAGAATTGGCAGTATGGTACAGGATCGCTTGTTGTAGCAAAAACGTTGCGGTTAGACAAAATGGAGCTGATGAGCGAGTGAAGATTGTGAAAATTCATTACAAGTAGGAGAGTGTGTAGCTGAGACTGTGCGCAAATTACGTAGAACTTTCGGTAGAAGGAACGTCCCGAATGAAACAACTGTGAAAATTATTTATTTTTGTATTTGTTTATACATTTATTTTTAACACAGATATTTTTAACAATTGTTAAATAAATATGATGGTAATATAATCAAGTAATCTGTTTTAACTAATGATATCGTTGGAAATAACTACTCCGCGGCTATATGCCCAGATTGACAAGAAATTACACCCCCAATATCTAGTATCTAGTAAACAGCTAAGTCCGTCCATCAGAAGAGTCACCTGACATAGATCACTTTCGAACATAGTTCTCGTCAGTATACCAGAGATGATACGATCGACGAACAACTTGGCTGATATTTATGTTTCCAGTGTGAGTGAAATATATCATAAAATATTTGTCTTTTGTCTAATGTAATATATTTTAATGTCTTTGCCACACAGTCTGAAGGTCTGTGTCTGGTGGCCTTCCTGACGAATCGTCTTCACTGTTTACTAAATATTGGGAGTGTAATTCAATGTCAGTTGTAGAATATAGCGCGGGAGGTAGTTGTTTCCTACAATACACCTTAAAAAAAATTGATTGAGCAGTACCTACTTTAAATTTTATATAATTATCCAAGATAACAACAAAATAATATATGTGGTGTTAACGAACTTATGTCAAAAATTTAAAGAACTGATGTCACAGACTTGTATCGGAAATTTAAGGTCATAGAGAAAAAAGCTAATTAAAAATGTGTTTAAAACTGTTTTGAAACTGCTGAAATACATGTAGGTATTTTACAAAACTTGCAACACTTTGTACGAGTTTGTAGGTTTTTTTATGAAACCGGACTGTATTCGAAAGTCGGTTTGTAATACACTGTTGCAGTGGTTGCTGTGCTGTTTTTCGAAAGTGCATTTAATAGTCGTATTTCCAAGTTTTCTTGTGAAAATGGCTCATTTATTTAGCATTCGCGAATATTATGATGTCGCATGCGGGTTGGTATCGCTAATGACACTTTAATAGGACCTTTTGCATTGCCTAGACGGTGCTTCATATCTAGATTTTTTTACAAAACCGCTTGCCGGAGTTATTGGAAGACGTGCCATTAAATGTTCAGCAAAATATGTGGTTACTGCATGACGGAGACCCCGCTCACTTTTTCCGGAGAGTGCGCGAATTTCTAAACATTACTTTTTCCGATCGCTGGATAGGCCACGGCATCCTAGTTAGATGTCGCCCCGGTCCCCGGACCTCACCCCCTTTAAACTTCTTTTTGTGGGGATATATGAAAAGTGTTGTGTATTCCACTGAAGTTCGTGACATCGACCAACTGCGACATCGTATTGCCGAATACGATTCGAGAGGACGTGGCAATGTTGCAACGCGTGCGAGCGAATTGGATACGTCGCGCTGAAGCTTGTGTGCAAGCAAATGGTGGGTACATCGAACATCTTCTATGAAAATCTGCGGTTCTCAAATGGTGGCTCCTAGCAATGTTTATAAATTATTATTTAGCATCATCCACAATTCAGCAATTTCCAGTAAGTGAAGCATATTACAAATAAATAAAATAATTTCAAATATTGCAAATTTTGCAAAGTATTTCTACAATGTGCAGTTAAATGTGTGCGGTACTAGACTTTTATTAAAGTTCTTATGCATATTTTGTGCAATATAACGCTTTAAGGACTTCTATGGTTACAAAACGGAACAGTGTAATAGCCGAGAATTTTTAACTGTTTCAACATATGGTTCCGTAAGTTAATTGTTCCCTCGCCGAACCGCATCGCGCCAGGAACATGATCGTCTGTTATTTCCACATTCTGATTCTCGTATTTCTCTTCGGATTAGGTGTAGCGTAAAATTTTAATAAATGGCGAAAAGATATATCTGCCTTAATGAACGACTAAGTAATTTAAATGTTCCACTCGGCAGACAAACCCAAAAAGTTTCTCCACACACACACTGTTTATTAGCGGAATTTATTATTAGGAATTAAGAACAATCATATTTTACACAGGTCTGAGTGGTAGTATTTCATTAATACATTCGTTGCTGAGTATGGCATGAATTTATGTTTCAAATTAATTTATTAAATTTCGCAATGTTACTTACCTCACTGCTTTACAACGCACTTAAATAACATTTTGATTAAAATTAAATATTTAGCAAAAAAATGTTGCGTTACTTCTCCAGTTAACAAAAATATTGTAAGAAGCATTCTACTGCATTGCTGCAAGTTTCATTTCGTTACACGGCAAAGTTTCGATCTTTCGAAGGCTGCTGTTTTGTTTTATTAAATCGCAACAACTGAAATAACTCAAATTAATGTCTTGGGAGAAGCACTACCATTTATCAAACAATGGGCAAATTGCAACTCAACATATTACTCCACTTGTCCGCTGCAGTCAGGTTTGTGAATGTAAGGCTTTCTTGAATTTCCTCTGTTTTCTCCGGGAACATTTTTCGCCGAATCACACCATCGCGAATGGCAACTGTGAAATATTGTGTTTGGAAAACTTAGATTGTGGCAATGTAAATCATACCAGGGAAATTTTCCAGAGCTGTGTGGAAAAATCTGATCAAACACTGATGATAATACTATTAGTGGGCAGGTATAAAATAAAAAATTACCAGGACCACGAATATTAAAGCGGCTTTAAAAAATATTCATTCTTCGCAAAGTTATTAACGAAAAACCTTAAAAACAAATTACACTATTTATTTATAAGCCGTTTTGAGGAGGTTAGCCTATGAAATTACAATTTCCAATTGCATATCTTGAAGATATAAGTCAAGACGAAACAAATGAGCCCTCATATAATAAGGCCCTTTATTATAACTCTAACAACCGCGTTTTTGCAATAGAAAAAATGCTATTTCTAATAAATAAATGCAAAGACACGTAAATAAATAAATATTTTTTTATCGAATTATCAGGGTTTGTTAAGGGTAACAAAATACAACTTTTACTGCATTTTAGAGACGATTTATGCTCTTTTCTTCTAACGAGCGTTCAAATAAAAACGTGGTCGAAGTTGGCTCTGACACATTGGACGTAGTGAGTAGCTTATAGCGACCAACTTAACCTAATTTCTCAGCGAGATGTATAGCAGCTGTCAGTTTCAATAACGTTAACGAATAATCGTGATAACAATAACAAACAATTAAAGGAGAACAAACGCAAATCTTTTTTTAACACTGTGTGACAGAAGTTCTTGGCGCATTATTTGTTGGACATTTTCTTTTAATTCTTCAGTCCGCTTTTTAGGTCGGCCGCTTCCTTCTCACGAAAAACATTAACACAACGCTGAACTGCACTTTGAAAAATTTTGTACTCAACAACGCCGGAAAATTGATTTTGAAATTCTATGAAACATTCCTCAATAGAATACTTCCATATTCCATCAATCTTGCGTCCATTTCTAAAGTAGGATTGTATGTTAAACACTTTTTGTTCTTGAGAAAACACCATTTTAAACGCTTTTTAAAACGAAAATATTCAAATTAATAGCGGCGATATAGCGCTTTGACAGATGACGTTTAAGTTCATTTGCTATACGCTACTCACTTGACCACGTTTTTATTTGAACGCTCGTTATTTATAGCAAATTCAAATTCCGCTTATTTTTTAAACTAAATTATTTAAACAAATTGTTAATTAATTTAAATTTAGCAGGTCTCAAATGACGCGTTTTTTGAAACCCTTTAAGCATAAAGAAAAGCAAATACGTTGGAGAGCGCTTTTTAATATAGACTAAAAACTCCAATTTTTACATTATAATCATTGTTTAAACAATGATCTTGTTGTTTTAAACCGATATTTTTGGGAAATATTATTTCTTTTTGCCTAAACTAACAATTAAACCAAGTTCCAATTTGAAACGAATTACCTTTTAATTTACATGTATTACAAATTTCATTTACTGGGCTACTATACGTGTTGGCTAAAATGCAATTTTTCCTGAAATTTTGGTTTGAGTTATTTAATTTATTACTATCTTTAATCAAATTGTAAAGAAACGCACTTTTAAACTCAGACAAACTAATAGTTAATAGTTATTAGTTTAACTAGCAGTCGTTTTAGAAAATGAGCAAATGAAATAATTTTTATATTATTATAACATGGTAATGTTTTATTTAACGTAGTAAGTTTTATATACATATTTTAAAATTGTTTTAATTAAGTTAATGAATTGGTGAGAAAATTGAAAAATACAACGCGGCATTTAGAAAATGTCAAACTATTACATTCTCGAAACAAAATAGTCTCACGAATTTGTTATTCCTATATTCCTCACACACAAAGTAGGTATATTCGCTTTTATGGAAACCTGCAATTTGATTAATATTTGGTATTTTTGTACTGCGAAATATTTCCTACTTAAAATGTTATTTTATTTAGCAGAATCAACAATAAATCACATGAATGTGGGGCGAGGGTAGAACAAGATTCTCATTCACACCAATTGTCGGTCGTGTGTCATGTCTTCCCACAATGTTTCTCCAAGGCGGTAGATTATATTCTTGTTTTCCTTTTCTTTGTTACATCACATGTTATATAGCCAATAAAATTTTTATTTCAATGTTAACTGGTCCTGGCTATAAGCTTCGTACAAACATTAAATAGAAAGCTGTTCAAAAAAGTTAATAAAACATATTTATAATGGATTTGTTATATTATCTTAAATGTTATTGCTTTACACCTACTGACAGAGAGGGACCTACTAATCCATAGATACTATGAAATTATGACTAGTGCAACATTAGTCAAAGAATTTTTTTTACTGAAGGTATTACCCCAAACGACTACTCTGCGAGCTATTCGATCAACCTAAAAATTTCTAAAAAAAATGTTGCCTATTCCCAGTAATAATAATGAAATGAAAAAAATATGTACAACGTGCCTTTTGTGGCACCAACTTAGATAATAGACAATAAATTACGCTGATACGGACACATTTTGTAGGCAATTAAAACCATTAAATATTCACAGATTATTCAATTAAGTAATTTAGTTGTAACGAAACCTTTGATCGATAAAACTAAGAAGGGAACGAAAGGTTAATGTGTGTTACATCTTTATTTAGTTTACCAGTTAGTTCATAAATAATAAGTAGGAGCATTAAATATTCCGGGTAATGTCTAAGCACACAAGGAAGTAAGTAATTTAAAGGAGAGGAAGGGAGGCGCATAAATCGTTGTTAACTTTTACATAATGTGCTAATCACTACAGCTAACTTAGTCATGAATAATTTCTAATTAACAGATTTACGGACTTGATACATTTAATTCCACGGCTATCTGAAGCATAAATCACCGAGCCAATTTTTAACACGTCTGTATTCTAACAAAGGAGCGATTTAATCCTTATTTATACATATATTATCAGAATAAATAGAAACAAAGTATGTCATCCATACCAATAAAAAGGCGAATAAAATGCATGACAAATGCATGTTTTGGCTTTACTTTGAAATTTATTTATATAATTATTGTAACAGACGTTTAATTTCTGTCTTTTTATCTAGAACTGGATTATAGATATACAGGGTGTAAGCAGTTTGACTGCCATTACTTCAGCATGAGACAGATAAATTATAAATGAACAAAAAAGTTGTATGTTACAGGCGCGTAAGATTAACAGTTCTCAAAATACAGCGAGTATTAATATTAGGGAGTTTCATCACAACGTGACAACAGCGCTTAAACTAACGATACACAGCTGATGCACGCGGCAGACTTGTCCTACGGAATGACAAAAATGTAAACAACTATTATTGTGAAACATTTAGTAAATTTCAAGACAATTGTTTTCGAGTTTTTAAATAAATAAAATAAAATGTATCGATTTTGTAGTACGAAGATAGTGTTGTGCTTAAATTTAAGCGCGAATTTTTAGTAAAAAGTTGCAAATTTCTATTTTTTACAATTAAGTCATAAAATGTTTCTGCAGTATGAATAATTTTAGTTATTTTAAAAAAAAAATAGAAGGCTACAAAGTGAACACAAAACATCGTTAGAATTGAGTACGCCATTGGATCATACAAGTAATGCCAACGTTCCAGAAAACAGTCAAACTTAAGCGAAAATATCAATTTTTTCTGGCAATAACAAAAAAATTAAATAAATATCGAAAATTTTCGACCTAAAGATTTCTCTCCTTTAAGGTAATAAGTTGTCAACAGCATTGAAGACATTTTTTTATATTTTTTTTAATAAAATAATTATTTCTTCATATACAACATAAAACAAAACTTTCTGACGGACACTGTATACTTAGTAGGCTAAATTTTTGCATACAAGATGAACAGTTTAAGTGAAACTTTGTATAATACAGAACTAGTGACGTAAAATCCGTTGATGGGAATTTGTAAGGAAGTAGGGGAATAAACTTTATGGTTGATGGTATAGACTTCATATCAATTTGCCAGTTTGTTTAAGTAGCAATATTAGTTCACAAGAAAGTGGCAAGTAGAGTTCACGCTGGAGCTTTAAGGAAGTCTTATGTGGATAAGATAATGGCAGATAATAGGCGAAAGCGTATATTACGTGGCAGTTTGGTTTCTTTGATTCCGACATAAAAGCATTCACATCAGTCAACGTTAGGGAGCAGTCTTAATAATTAAAGCTGTACCCATTTCCGTGTCGTAACTCAATGATACTGTGTCCCTAATTGTTGTGATAGAGTAATTATCTATCCCCCTTCACAGAGATTAAATAACATCCTCGAATTATGTGTTTTGCCATTGAATAAAGAAACTGATATTTTATTAAAAAATTCTAAACTACAAAATCTTTTTACTATGGAAGATTTCCCAATAACATGAGGATGCAAATTTAACTCTTGTTCTTTTGAGAATAGTTTTCAAAATAGAACTGCTAAATAACAACAATAATTGCAATAGTTTGTAATACAAGATGTAACAGCAGCGATAGGTATATTTTTTGAATTGTTTCCTCTTTTTAAAACAAACAAAAAAAACTTTTTTTTCCTTTAAAGACTGAACATGAAACAGTTTTTGATTAATTGTTTAAGAATCATTGAAGACATAAACCTCCAATTTGTTATTCCACAGTTCACTTTTAATAATTATTAACTTCCTGTAATTTGAACAAAAAGTAACCAGAGGCATGGGAATTAGGTAGGTCTGAAATATTTCAACTGACAAAAAAAAGAGGTATTTGAAATTCTCCTTTAACATATTTTGGTGTCATTTCCAATCAAAAGTTTTGCAGGTCTTAAATTTTTTCTCAAAAACTATGACGAAATTTTGCGCAAATTAGAACAAAATAATTTACTTTTAGGTACGCAAGATTTAATAGAAAGTAGTCCATCGATCTAAATCAAATGAAATTCTCTTTGCAACTATCTTGAAATTACCTTGAATTTCCAACGTCCCTAATTACTGTTTGGTTCAAATTGTACAAGAATATATCTACTGTAGGACAACTGCACTATATTAAATATACATTATATAACTTCAATGGTTGTGGAGAAGTCGATAAAGTCCCCATTCAACCTTTAAGGGATCATAGTGCTTTTAGAAAAAGTACTATCGTTAAAAATTATATTAATTTAAAAATGCTTCTGTATAAATTATTAAATACTCATTATATCTCATGACTATCTCAGCATAAAAAATTAAAAGCATTTGGCACGTGCCAGCAATTCTATTTGCAATTTTAAGTACACAAAATTATAAATCAAAATTCTTTAAACATACAAGAGCAGTGTTATTATTTTTCTAATTAAAATAAATTAATATCCTTATGCAAATTACTTGCCTTGCTTTTGATTACGTTAATGTCGATATTTTACTTGCAAAACTTGAATATTACGGTATTCGTAATAATGAATTACAACTTTTTCAATCTTATTTAACAGGCAGGCAGCAATATGTCAGTATAAAGAGCAGAGAATCTACCTTACTTCCTATATGTAATGGTGTACTTCAAGGGTCAGTACTAGGTCCTGTGCTTTTCCTGATATACATCAACGACTTACTGGTCGATATTCCTAATAGTACATGTATCCTCTTTGCGGATGACACAACACTGTTGTCTCGTGCTAGTAGAGATTTGAGTTCGGGTAGTTTGATTGCGGTGGAAGATGTCATGTAAAATCTTTCAAAAGTTTGTTAAAAATTTCTTAATGTCTCACTGTTTTTTTATCTATTGGCAATTTTAATTCATATATGTTATACTTTGGAAGGTTTTTCGTGTACCAGTACTTTTCTAACTGACCTGACTCTATGACTGAAAATGTACTTACGTACGTAGGTGGCCAATAAATTTTTATTCTATGCTATTCTATTCTATTCTATTCTATTCTGCTCTATTCTATTCTATTATATTCTAATCTATTATAATATTCTATTCTATTCCAATAAAGTGTGTCCAAGTGTGGATCTAAGATAACAGATAAAAATATCTATCATAACAATTTCTATAAAATTTACAAAAAATTCCCTTACATGTATAAATAGTTCCTTTACTCGAGGCTAGGAACAAATAATATAGTCGCATGCATAAAAGTGCATGTGGCTCACTCCGAACTGACACGTATGGTTAATAAAACAAATTTTCCGACACTCTGAAATCATGTGTACACGTCCATTGTTATGTAGACAAACCCATAACTGCCCAAGGGTTCCCTGAAAAGAACACACCCGTCTGCACCGTTTTCCGCACCCAAGTTTTATTTCATGCAGAGTGCCTGGGACTCCGGTGACTTTGCTTTATTATTCACCCTCGGAATGTACGGCTTTTTAAGCGTTTTCGTTGATTAATTGAATTGTTTATTATCTAATCTATTTACGTTTGTTGGAACTTTTTCCTCAGTGCCATTAGTTAAGATAAAGGAATTTCATAATGTAACATTTTATAGTAGCATGAAATAAAGCAATCTCGCCTTCCTTAATTCCAACATCCCAGCCTGAAAAACCCGAATAAAGGGAAAGTCAACATAATTATGGCGCTGCTTTCGAGGCTCGCCTAAAAGGCCTTTTTTAGCTGTGGAAATAGCTATTTTAAGTCATGCAGACAACTTCAATCTCCTTGCAGATATGTGCAGGCTTCCGTGAGGTTTTTATTTGCTCTGGTATTTTTGGTGCAGGTGCATGATTATATGCTCGGAACACTTGATTACTGTGTGTCTGTATTTGCCTTTCGACGAGTTCGGTTCAATAATTCAGACGCATTCGATTAAAGAGAAAAACATAATGGCGAACTCTTTCATTACATTAGTTTTTGTATTCCTCGTTTTGCTTGCTGAATATCTGCAATTAAATGCAAAATTTAACGAATATTTGCGTTTTCATCCAACCGACTAAAACTAAAAACAGAAACTGTTATTTCAAAAAAACATGTTAAAAGCGTAATCTGGGTACGAACGTTTACTCTCACAATTTTTAGAACACAAGTGTGCTTCAGCTCTTTAGCGTTTGTCACTCAGAACCTTCGCACATGCACGATTATATATTTATAAATGTTTTAAAGAAATAAAATATATTTTTGTCGAATATACATCAGCATTGCCCTCCAAACTTAGCTCTTGCTAAGATAATAACCCAAACTATTCCATAGTCCTGACTTACTTAAATTCAAAACTGAGGTGAAAATATACCTAAAATGCAAAGTGCTGGCGACCACTAGATCCAGCTCAACGTTTGCTGGTAAGTATAGGGGCAGGGTAGTAAATGAATCGTCCTCTGAGACACTCCAGCTCGATCAGGGTAGATCGAATGTCCCCGTGACCGCACTCGAAACGGAAAACTATTTAAGAGAAACTGCAGTACTTAAAGTATGCTAAAGGAATAAATCCCTAGTAATCATTAATAATAGAATAGTGCTCTATAAAAAAATGAGAATTTCCGCTTAGTTGTATGTTCATTTATTGTGAAAATTGACAGAATTTTTAAAGTGGAAATTTGGAAGTGGTGAGAAAGTATGCCCATTATGAGACTTAGAAATTGTAAGGTGCTACAAAATCGTCACTGTTTTTAATCGATCGTTGATAGACACATCATGACGAATGATTTCTGAAGCCACATAGATAAAAATTGTAAAAAATTGAGTCAGGAGACTCCAGTAATCATAAAATTCAACCATTTTGTTTTGTGCATCGTAATGTACTTGTAAGAATCACATGTTGTGACTAACAGTTAGTGGTGTAAATCAGAAATTATAAATTTGTATGCCTACTAGCGCCAATTAAACTCCGCATTCAAAGATTCCTCATTCTGGACAAAGAACAAAACGGAATTGAGCCACTATGGTGTAGCTAAATTATTTCAGTATTTTAGGTTTGCTTTTTAGATGGCCTTCCTTTGAAATGAAATTAATCTGAGTATTAATCAATCAAACAAAACTTTCGTCCTTTTAATGTTTGTAATATTGTTGATTTAAATATCTCAAATATAGGTCCATTAGACAATAACTCTTACACGAATTATTTTTCATTATTATTCGCAATTAATAGTAACTACTTTCTCTATAGAGCTACTCTAGGTCTAGATATTAGGATTCAAGAAACTTATGGAAGTTGATTTGATGAGAATTTAAGGAAAATTTTTAAAATTATTTTGAATCAGCTCTAAAATAAACAAAATGTACAAAAACTAGTAATAAAAATGAGATAAATTTAAAAAATACTTACTATAAAATATCAAGGTGAGATAAATATTAAGTATACGATTCGTAATAAGTACGAATATTGTAAGCTGCAAAATAGTGAATTAACTAAATATTAAAGTATTTTTGTCCCACATTTAATATTTCATTTAACTAACTGAAATTTATGCGATACGAAGATGTGTTATTAAAATTACCACGCATATTATATACCAGCTTTATAGCTGATGCGCCTATATACCTATTTATGGAGCTACATACATATTTATATAAAACAGAAAGATAATGGAAGCCATAATTTTCCCTCATCCAGAGGCTAGATGTTAACCCTAGCAGTTAATATATTGCAGGTAAAACATTTGAATGGCATCCAATTTAACCACCAAGAATTTCAGAAGGTGTAGTGAATGTACTTTCTATCATATCTGTATTCAAGGTGTTACAAGAAACTGTACAATTGTCTATCAATATCGGTACAGAATTTTTAGGTGTATTTGTTTCTATAAAATATGGTATTAAAACCGTTTTCGCCTCCGAAAAGTTGTTCAAAATCGACGCAACAGGCGATTTCCTATCGATGGAACATAGTTGTCTTATTTTTAAGTAACTTATATTTTTACATTTTGTTTTCCAATTTCATCGCTTTTTTAAGTACTACACCTTCAGAAGGCAGCAAGTTATACTTGCTAGATAATCGTGTGTATTATTAACAGATTAATGTCCAGAGGTATAAATATAGCACTATTAATGTACCACAATAGCCATAATTGATTATTATTTGTCGCTCAGTTGTATATAGGGGTCTACAAGTCAGTTATTTTTATAACCATGAAGGTAATCTAATGTTAATGCGGGCAAGATAAAAACAGCAGATTACGACGGTGAAAAGAAAAGGAAACATGTAAATAATTAAAGCATTTTCATTTGAAAACATGTTGCGCTTTGTTGTTATCTGTATAAAAACTTCAAGTTCAACTTTACACGCCATTGAAAACTACACTGAAAAAAGTATTTGGATCAAATGAGCAGATAGTTTTAAATTGAATTATTTACCGTAAACGTTATTTTATTTTATTCAAATGTATACAGGGTGGCCAAATGAAAACGAAACAGAGCCATTTTCAGGAACTGCGTCAAGATTGTAGAAAAACGCTCGGACCCGTCGATTTTAGATTTTAGATTATTTTTGACTCCGCCCCCAAGCAAAGGTAAGCATCACCCCAAAATATTTAAATGGCATTGGGGGTTGAGCAATATTTCTTTTGACAGCTCTTACAATTCTCTTTACAACAGACTTCAAATTTTATAATTCCTCCCAATACTTTGAAAAAAAATTACATTTTAAAATTTAAATTATGTTTAGTTACTTACTTCCTACTTAGTTGATTAAATGTTCAAACTGATGACCGCCCCCTTCCATACAAGAATAAATATTTTGTTCGAAACGTTCGCGCATATTCCGAAGCATTTCCGGAGTGATTCGATGGCTTCGTCGACGATTCTTTGGCGCAAATCTTCCAGCGACGCTGGCTGTGTTTTATAGATTTTACTCTTTAGGTATCCCCACAAAAAGAAATCAAGGGGCGATAAACCCGATAATCGTGGAGGCCACTCAATGCTGCCTCTTCTCCCAATCCAATTCCGTAGAAAACGTTGGTCCAAATACTGACGGACAATTAACGCATATTGCTGAGGAGCACCGTCCTGTTGAAAAATCAAATGATCTTCATCATACTCTGGAACATTTCCAATAATATCAGTCAAGGCAGGCTCAATAGCGTCTTCCAGTAATTGCAAATACATTTGGCCAGTCAAATTACAAGGTAGAAAAAAAGGACCCACCAGCCAGTCACCGAAAATTCCAGCCCATACATTTAATTTTTCCGGTTGCTGTGTATGCACCTCGTGAAAAACTCATGAGTTTGAATGGGGCCAATGGCGGCAATTGTGACGATTTACTGTCCCATTCAAGATAAACTGCATTCATCAGGAAAACAGATGTTAAAAAGGAACTGTGGATCGTTCCTTGCTCGCTCACTCATTATTTCGCAAAATTGCAAACGGCGGTCATAATCATCCTCATGAATTTCCTGGACTAAATGTATTTTATATGGATGGAATTTATTCTTCTTCAAAATGGTTTGTATGCTAGTTCCATTGATTCCAGACACAGATGCCAGCTGCCTCGTACTTAATGTAGGATCCCAAATCTGCAACTTCATTAACTATATGTTTTTCAATTTCTCGTTTTTTATTGGCTACGTTCCCTGTCTCTTGAATTTTTTTACTAACTCTAGAACATACTTCCTCCTGACATGTCGATTTTGATGTTGGTCATTAAATAGCTGAGCTGTTCTATTCGCACATTTATTGTTGATAAAGTAAAGCGAAATGATATCTACCCTTTCCGCAATGGAATAAACCATAGTGTTTAATTTTCAAAAACACAATTAAATAAACTACCAACCAACGTTTCCAAATAAAACTAGAAAATAAATTGGTGGTTCATTGTGTCTATAGCATTCATTTATATTTTTTACAATTATGTTTTTTTTTACGAAAGTGATAACAAATCGCCAAAAATCAATGTAACGCAAGAAATACTAAATTTATACCATTAGCGTACTTAACTCGAATGACTGACATTTTTACCGTTACTAATTCTTTGTACATAAGTTTCAACTTTAAAATCAAAATTCTTAATAAGTATTGGGCGGAATTATAAAATTTAAAGTCTGTTGTAAAGAGAATTGTAAGAGCTTTCAAAAGAAATATTACTCAACCCCCAATGCCATTTAAATATTTTGGGGTGATGCTTACCCTTGCTTGGGATTGAAAGTGGCGTAGTCAAAAATACTAGCAAAGAATGTGCCCCTTTACTCTAAAATCGACGGGTCTGAGCGTTTTTCTACAATCTTGACGCAGTTCCTGAAAATGGCTCTGTTTCGTTTTCATTTGGCCACCCTGTATTTTATATGATTTTAAACATCAACTCCTAGGTTTTTTAACTTTTTTGTTTATTACGCAATATCCGCACCTGTATAGTGCCAAATGGGAACTGTAGATAGGGAACGTTATTTTAAGCAAAAAGTTCCTTATTAGCCGAAAGCGCTTAGTGGGTGATAAAAATGCATTTTCAAATTTGTCAGTCATCGAAATCGAAGTAATATGTCTGGGTATCGTTGCCTTTAAATTTTGATAAGCCTCGTAATATTCACGCACAGAAAACATTTTGGGATGTCAAATGTAACACATGCACTGACGCTTATTTTCTAAAGTTAAAATTGCGCCTGAAAAATTAAAATAATACCAAGAAATATACCTACATACTTTATAAAAAGTTTAACCACTTAATTCTAAGCTCAATAAATTGTCTTTTACAATAGTACATGATTAATTTGCAATTAAATAAATAAAATGAAAGTTGCGTCAGTTTATCTGTTTTAACAATTAAACCTCACACATTCTCTGCAGGATTTAAATCTGGACATCGATAGGACTATTTCGAAAAGATATTATTATTTTCTCTAAACCAGTTTCCAACCGCATTGGTAGAGTGGACTGAAGAGTTGTTAATCACTCTGTATACCGTATAGTATACATAGAGTTAGTATTTTACACACTGCTAGTAGCTATTGTCTTTCATTTATCAAAAGGGACGATCTTTATTAATAATATTAAAGGACACTCTTTGAACACCCGTCTACTTGGTCTACCCTAAAACTCGAAGTAGCAGCAGCCACGAAAGCGGTACAGAATCGCATCACGAACAACAAAGATTCATATTTCCCAAATAATTTAAAATAATGAAATTACAGCGGTTACGTAACGGTAATTTAATGAATTAATAAAGTGGTTCATTTTGCAGCTATAGAGTTGCTCTGCGTTCAAGAGACTATTTAAAATTCATTTGTTTGCCGTTTCGCTTAAATTTAGTGTAACGCAACCTTAGAGATAAAACTCAATTTGTCACTTTTAATGAACATGAATGTATTTCTCACAATAACCGGAGTGATGTACGGGAAAATCCTTAAGCCTGCAGGCAGCCACGCAGTTTGAAGGGTCATGCTATCTAGTAATAACCGCTCCCTGGGTGAAACAGCAAATTAGAGCGTTTTGAGACCGTTCGGAGGGAGCCCTGGCACATTTTCTTCTCCCCATCATAATACCAGAACTCCAGGAATCCTATTTTATTTTATAAATTTAAATTGAACTTTGTTGGAAATCAACTCGAGTCTATTTATATTCAAATTGCGTATCCGTATAAAACAATTTTGCTCATTCATTGTAGTAAATACAGTTATTACTGCCAAAGTTTTACAAAAGCGTTTTACTTATACGCATATATCTGCATCCGTAATGCACAAACTTTCGCTTCATGAATACTACAGGATTAGAGAAATGGCCCTGTTCTATTATCTACTATAATTGCTGTTAGTTGCATTATAATTATTAAAAATATGAATAATTATACAATATGATTTATTAGAGAGGGGACCGCCTAGCCGGGTGTCTTAGCCGGTGGATTTCGATCTGCCGAGGTAAGCATCACGGACTCAGGCTGGAATTTGGATGGGTGACCTAAGGCAGGCTCGGGGACGTGGCTGTGGCAGCATCACGGACTCAAGCTGGAATTTGGATGGGTGACCTAAGGCAGGCTCGGGGACGTGGCTGTGGCAGCCTACCAGAAACCTGGGTCGCTCAACATTTGCCGCATACGTGTGGTGTCCGATAAATGGTAATGAGAACAGAGCAAAGAAAATCTCTGTAACTCAAGACCATGCTATCATACATAAACTGTACGAGACTTAATCCGTGTATTAAATAGGATGGTTTGAAGAAAAGTACTCGAGTAATGAAGGAGAGTGTACAAGGGGCCTAATAAAGCTTAAGTACATACATACATACATGATTTATTAGAACCAGACAATATTTTAAGGTTAGGATACCACTTGTCAAATTTCAGGGCACTCTGGCTCATTAATTTTATTTTTTTTGCATATACATGAAATAGGACTGAATTATTTTAGTTGAAATAATAATCTTAAAAGCTATGGTGGCTTTAATTGATTGTATTCTATCATTTCTGAATTATAAAAGACTTAATGTTATCTTTTCCAAAGCCTTTGCATGACTGTATTATCCATTTATTTGTTCTTTAGTAGACAAAGACGTCAACCAATATAAAGCTGACAAGAATTGCGTGGTAAAAAATGCTACAAAAAAAGTAATTGCTGCGTCTAGGCGTGGTCCATAAAGTTCGAAACAAACGGGAACTCTTTTTATTATTGATTCCTTGGAAATTGTTATTCTCGATAAAGTTTACTAAACAACATTTTCGGAAGCAGCTAGTTGAATTCACATTAGTCCCAGTACATAAATCAAGTTACGTTTGAAGCATTTGATCCTTGCGCTTAAAAATTCATTTTAGAAAGATGCGTAGATATGTACGATATTTCATAGGACTACTTGATTGAAAGGGGTCACATGAATTTATTTTATTGTTCTTGTAATGTAAGCTAATGGATGAGAATTATTTTTGGGCTGAAGAAACAGAAACGGAAAGAATTCACCAAATGATTTATTTACTTACGTTTAAGTAAATATTTATTGCAAAATTCTTAATGAAATGAGCCTTTAACAAGTTTAAATTCAAATATAATTGAATAAAGCAGGATCTAACAGACGCACAAATGAAGATTCTGGAAAGTTCATCTATTTTGTTTATAAAAATGCAAATAAACACAATCTTGTGTCAAACTGCAGTTACTTTGTATTCATCTGTGTTATCATAACGAAGGGGAATAGTTTGCAAAGCGAACGAAATTTTTTTTTTGGATATGTACCTTGTTGATGTTATTTTGGTGAGAAAAACGCAATGGCCGTCGCAATTTGTTATAGACAGCACATCAAATCTGAAACATTGGAAACGAGTTCTGAAAAAATTGTCAATAATCTTTGTATACGAAGTCACTATGGATCATCAATATTCAATTTTTTTTATAAAGCATATAAAGTTGGTGTCTATTTGATAACTTCTGTTGAAATTCACTTAAAAATGATAAACGTACCATGTACATAAAATATAAGTTCTATTTTACATGAACGTAATTGATAAACTATGTAAAAATTAAAAAATATTGTCATTGCTACCGTTGACTGGCTCAACAGTTTCCAGGTTCGTTGCAACGTCATTAGTGTTTGGGAAACATATCGCCCTCTTCTTCAGAAGAACTCCTTAACTTAAATCTTCTGTTCTATAACATTTCGTTTCTTGATTTTTATGTATAAACTGTTTCTAAATTCCAGATAGTTCTAGCTCTTCGTTTCATTTCTGATTTCTTCTTTCTCTTTGTTACTAAAAAGGAGTAAAAGAGGAAATGTTTTACTTAAGACTTAACAGAACAGAAACAATAGAAATCCAGAGGAAGTCAAGTTAATTTCAACCAAAATGAGACAGAACTATCTGGAAATTGGATACGACCCAAACCATGCACTGGAACTTATTGGACAAATATAAATTCTCACAGAGAACTTAACCTTTAATTTCAGAGTATGTTATGAAGAAGCGAGCTATATGTATTTTAAAACCTCAAGAAATCTAAAACAAAGACGTGATAACCAGCTCAGAAACTGTTCAACCTTTAAGGACTGCAACAGAAGTCTACAAATCAAGTTATTGCTCAAGTTTAGTTTTGCTAGTTACTTTTTTTGTTTAAATTCAAGTAAATAGGCACCTGTTTTATAAACAGCATGTATTTTAGCAACACCCTGTATAAATTGGTACGTCTCAATTTTCTGTAAGCGATAGCTTCAATATAAAAATAGAAATATTGCTTTGAGGAACACCTTAGCACCAGGCGTGATATTATTACCAGTCTTTTAAATTAAATTAAACCTGCAATTTTTGTTGTCTGGCCTGAGACTTTATAACTACGTAATTGGAAGTATAATCATAATAAGTAAATAGTAATGCTTTCCAGAACAACGATTTTCGCTTGAAACATGCAAGCACGTATAATGCTAATGATCGGAATGTTTCCAATAATCCCACCTTTTCAGCAACGTATCTTTCAGGCACGCAACCACACCGTTCTCCATAATATATATTTCCTCTCCTTAATAATGGGATACTGAAAGAGCATTGATTTATCCGCGCTGAAAACAATTCGTTGTTCTTCACTACCATTAGCAGGTGCTTACGGTTTATAACGGTGTAATGTTCTCGTAAATAGCATTTGGTTAACAAAACATATTTCCATTATCAGCTTGAAATTTGCAGCAGGTGGTTTAAAGTATTTCCACACTTTGCTACAATTTTGCTCAGGCGTTATTTTACTACAGCGGATTAGTTAATATGTCGGTGAGTCTCAAGGTTAGCTTCACTACTTAAAAGTCTCCTTATACTTTTATTACTGTCGCACTTTACAACCCCCAGTCCATACATGACACTTCTGCCAATTTTTCCTCTGAAAATGTAATGGCACTTTGACCGATAATGTAATGAAAGCTTGCAAGCCTGAAGTGTCAGATGCTTTGAAAATAAAATAAGAATGACATGTGTCGATCTTGATTCGATAATAGGGATGTGCCAGAATTCTTCGTAAAACTTAAATTATTTTGTTAAATTTTGAAGCCTATCCTGATGTCTAGAACTAATCTAAAATAACAACCCGAACGTCAGACTTCAGGTATTCTGCAAGGCTCGGCACTGGGCCCTCTCGTTTTTATAATGTTTATAAATAAAAAATAGTGTGTATGAACGTTTTTCTGCAAAATTGCAATACTTTCTGACCTTCCAAATAGCCTTATAATGCTGAGTGATGATAACAAACCACCTTTGAAATTAACAGATTATCATTTGTGATTTGTCATATACAGGGTATTTTCCAGCGTGTACGCGAAAATTGGATTCAAAGGTGGACATTTTGAGCATATGTTTACTAATTTCACAATAATAGTTGTTTACATTTTTGTTATTCCGTAGGACAAGTCTGCCGCGTGCCCACGTGGTGTGCATCAGCTGTGTAACATTAGATTAAGCGCTGTTGTCACTTTGTGATGAAACTCCGTAATATTAATACTCGCTGTATTTTAAAAACTGTTAATCTTACGCCCCCGTAAAATACAACTTTTTGGTTCATTTATGATTACTCTATGCTGAAGTAATGGCCGTCAAACTTCTTACACTCTGTATTTGAATTAAAGACATAGTCACTGTATTGTTTTAAAAATATCTAGGTATAAAAACATGGGTTTTATTTACCGAAATTTTCAAAACAAGGCGCGTATTGTTCAATACACTTACTAGGTCGAGATTTGTATAAGGACTTATACGTATACTTTTATTTCCTGTGTTAATTTTTTAACTGTTAAGTTGGTTTTTGAGTTTGTATTATTCCCTTGTTTAGAGACATATTTTAATGGCATTTTTTGCATGAACTACTTATCGTATAATTAAATACTTAGCCCAATTGGATATTTTAATTTAATTAATAGATGTTTTGCCTTTGTTTGATTAATAAAAATGTGGTGTACTAGCTATTCAACATGGATAGATAATATTGCCAACACTAATACCCAAACATAATTAATCCAATTCAATTTCATCTTCAACACATATATGTAAATCTAGAATATAACATCTCGCTAGCATTTTTTTGTTTGACGTCAAATCCAAAAATACATTTGAATAAGTTGAGAGCAGGTACCATAATATCAAAGTAAAATATCGAACTCAGGAAAATAACCAAATAAGAATCCAATTTAGCAATACGTGGTAAGCAATTTACAGTACGATTTAGCGTGCCAAGTCTCTGAAACACGGTAAAAAACTGAATATATTTCCGAAACCGATACACTTACACCTACATTTCCCAGGCTTTTCATACTGTCAAGTCCGAGAATACAGCGTTGCTGTTACTTAATATTAGAACTCACCAGCATGTCAGTTTTCACGTTTTGTATAACAACACGACATATTATAATTAATTAATATAATTGTAATAAATTCTGTAAATCTTTAAGTTAGGACAGAAGACGACAACCTCTACAAAGTATATCTAAATAAATAAATTGCCACCGTCAACATGCTTTTTTTAATTGTAAATCTTTGATGGAGAATCCGATGTATATAAGTGAAACCAGGCAACTTTATTCTGTCTTTTATGGTAGTTATATTTCAGACTGAAGCTTTATAACATTTTTATATAATTAATTACTATGATGCCAACAACAAAATAAAAAACGGACTGAGGTTTGATTAGTAACTGCTCTGTACTTACGTTGCTTTATTTTCCCTCTAACAACGCAAAATAAATGAGAATAACGATGCTGGTAAATGGAAAAGTATTCCCTTTATTAAATTTTTAATTTACTTTTCTTCGGAACTGAAATGAAAAGGCAGGGCACTTATAGATACATTTAATGAATATTGTATTTCGAACTTCAAGATTTTATTCATTTTATATTCAATATATGAGGTTTAATTATTCAGATGAAAGTATTAAGTTATTTGAACAACTGAATACTGAATTGATCTTATAACTTTAATGCTTCCAATTACACCGAAAATCGATATTATTTGTTTGAAACAGAACTTCCTCTTTTATAAAAGTGTCATTCTTAAAACTGTAACACCCTTATAACTTTTAAGAGGGTGGGTGAATCTTAGCTCGTGTGATAAACTCAATGGTCTTCATCTTTAGAATAAAAATTGGATTAAATCGAACAGAAATTGAAAAATATGACAGTCTTAATTGAAATACTCTGTACACTACATTATATATTTGTATTTTTTACTGTTTCATAAAACCAAATTCTAAGAATTCTACATTCTCACTTTCGCTTTACCTAAGAACGGGTAAAACGAGGAAGATACACAACCAAACACTTTGAGGTCTCTGGCATCTCCCAGGCATCTCATCTATCTGGTTAATACCCAAGTAAAACCTAAAAGCCACGAGGAACTCAAGGATAAGATTCACGTTAATCGTGGATCTCTTAAAAGCCTATGGGGTGGTTGGTTCGCTTATTTACAAATTAATTCCAAGCTGGTGTAAACTCTACACGTAAAATACTAAAAGCATGATTATTATGTGAAATATGTATGAAGTGTGTCTATTTTAGGAAACCATATTCTCCACTTGAAATGTAAACAGTTTAAAAACGTCATATTATATTCATACGCAGAAATAAAGCTGGTATCTAATTTTCTTTAACAGTGATATTGTAGTTTTCAACAAATGGAAGAGCTTTAAGCGCTTCCTTCTGAAAAAGTTATACATATTTTATAGTATTATTTCACACCTTACCGAAGTTTTTATTGGACGAAAAAAAAACTGCTTTTCTTTTCGTTTTAAACTCTGCTCCCTGTTGATAATATTCAGGTTTTCCTTGGTTTCGTTTTGGTTAGATTTTTTTCTTGCGTACTAGAATTTTGGTATTGCTGGAGTCTGTTTATAGAATGTTGTGTATTTGCCCTGTGTTCTGCATCATTTAAATATGTACGGGTTGGTTTTCCATAAACACACAAAGATAATAGAATGGAGGAGTACTGTTCTCTCCCAGTCCCTTGGTTAAGTTGATGTAAGGATATGTTTCATTAGTGTGATCATAGTGAAATCGATCTGTCTTAGAAATGAACCAACCATTTGCTGAATCCAGTTTTCTTTCAAAGCCTTTCATGTAGTTATTTACTATGGAGAGGACAAAACCTGTAACCGCTTCCTCAATTTGTTTGTAAATCTATCCCTGAAGAAGATCCATCTAGTGAACACTTTTACTAAGTCTGTTAAACCCGACTGCTTATCTTCTATGTTTTCGAAGTTCCTTCAAAGCTTCTTGAATTAACAATGATGTCACGTAAAAACTCTCTAGGATATCATTTGGATCGAGTTAGTTCCCTTCATTTTACTGATAAAATATTTAATTTCCTTGACATAACGTTCTGTCTTTTCCACTAGATCTTTAACTTTGTGTGACACTATCGGACTGATAATTGTAGCAATCATTATTAAAGAGAGCAGAATTGGAGCGTATAAGGAAAGGTAGCAAAAAATGGAGTTTCAGACGGCATAAGAGTTACACACCACGGTAAGGGAATATGTCTTCATGAATAAAAGAACGCCTTTAGTTTAGAGTGGTCCACAATAGCTTCAAGTTACTACACTCATGTTTCTCTGAAATTGGTGTCTTTCCAGAGAAAAATTTACACTTAAACTTCTTTCCTGATTTGAACCATCTTGAATTTTTCTTTTAGGTGATTTAAAATAGGCAGCATTTGTTTAATTAAGCAGTATACCCCCTTCATAAAAATGAAGTATACGTTTTTACTGTTAATCATAGTTGAATTAAAAAAAATAGTGAATACAATATTTTTGCTATGGTCGCATAGAATACATAAAACTTGTAATCATTTTTATGTTACGCTATATTCCGCAAATTACAACGAGAATTGCGTGTTAAGCCACATAATATCCTTATCATATGTAGGCAATCAACAATAATTATGCGATTGGCATAATATTTTCTTAAAATATTATATTATCGGCATAATACAGCAAGATTGTTATACGTACAATTCTGGGAAACGGAATAAAGGAATATCAAACAAAAAGCATGAAGCATCTTTTATAGAGCTCCGACGTAGTAAAGATAAAGAGCGCAGTATTGCTATTCCAAATAATTACATACCTTCGAATTTCACGTTTAATAAATGTTCCTGTTACGGAATACGGAGAATATTTTTAATATTTACGCATATGTTATTTACACTGATGAATATTATTACTTGGCGTAGGTAAGATTGCAGAAATTCCAAGCAATATTTCTTAAAAAAAAGGAAACTTAAATGGACGATCCCAAAATTTCCTCTTATACAGGATGTTTCAGAAGGAGATGTACATACAAAATTTCATGAATTTAACCCAAAGTAGTCGAGAGTTATAAAAAAAAATGTAATTAAATTTTTTTAAATTTGACATCCTGTATATCCTAAACAAAGTGTTTCCAGACCTAAGTTTATGGGAATTTTTTTGTTTAAAATTGAACGTAGAATAACATACTGAAGTATGTACATCTCCTCCTGAAACACCCTGTACAGTTTTGGCTGTAGGAACAATTTATTTTGTGAAATGGTACTTCAGAGAAAAAAAAATACATTACATCATTTACAAATCGATGCCAAAAAAATACGAAGTTAAAAGGAATAAGAGGTAGGCTCAGCGATTTGGAATAGCGGACTGTATCAGCCGCAAACTTATTTGTGTCGGTCTCATATTAACAGTATGTATTTGAAATATTTTTCCAAAGTTGTTGATTGTTACAGTTGGTCAGTAATTTGAAATTTCATTTATTTCCTCTTTTTTGTATGTATGTAGATGTTTTTGCTTCATATGGTTTATTATAACAATATACAGGTATCTAGAAATAATTTCTTAGTTTGAAAATACGTTTAAAAATTCTTAGATAACAAAATATTCAATATTATTTCTATGTTACTATTAAATTGAGCAACATTTCCGTTCCAGTTCCATTTCCCTCCTGTGTATTAGAGGAAAAGTCATTTTCTGAGTTAGGGAAGTTCTTCCCACTGCGAACCACATGTCTTATAAATTTTTGTTTGACTTCGCATCTCATTTCGCGAGAGGCAGTTAAGCGATAAGTGGGTTATTTTTTCGCACCATCCCTGGTTATGGCTCTTTTTCCGAATATCATTGAACCCATTCTACTAATGCCAGGATAAGTTGTCCCGGGGGGAGCAGCATCCTCAAGGTAATATGATAAGCATATAACAGTGTATTTTACTCGCATAAGGAGGAGCTTATTGTGTAAAGAAATTGGCGGATAGGCAGATTGCTTCCGCTCACCCCAGCAGGTAGCGTTTTAAGTGGAATTGAATAGATGCCGACATAGGGGCGGGAAGTGAAATATTCCTCTGTAAAGTAATAAGGGTAGGCCTTTTTGCTGGAAATGAATTACTTACCGGCTAAAATTCGGTGATAACCTTTTGTAAGTTAGACAGACGATTTTATCAGCCCCGTGAAGAATTGGCCTAAAACAAAAGTTTATGGAGGAGGTCCTACATAAATATCGAGGATTAAGTGGAGTATTCATAAACTTGTGTAATATAATTTTGGTAGGTACAGGGTGATTCACTATATTTTGACCCCTCCTTTAACTTTTCTGTTTTAAGAGTTATAAAAAAAATGGGGAACAGAAGTTGCACGATTTTTTATGAATTTTTCAAAAATGATAGCTGAAAAACAAATAAAGTCCAAACAAAATGGCCGCGGATGTTAATTTGAGTGAAACTCCCTGTATATTTTTACATATGGATAGAGCGTTCCCTGTCAAGCATACTCATATAGGGTTTGTTGGGTCCATCTCTAACAATAAACGAAATACTATTAAAAAAAGAAAGGACGATTTTTTATTAAGAAAATAAAATTTCTTATAATTGTTAGACCTCTTTCAGGCATTTCTTCCTTTTTTCCAATTTGTTTTTCAGATATCATTTTCGAAAAATTCCTAAAAAATCGTGCAACTTTTGTATTTCACATTGTTTTATAACTCTTTTTGTTTTCCCATAATCTTATACGATAAGCGTTTGGTAAAAATAAAGTAAAAAAAATATTACAGAAAAAAATATCCGACAACAGTATAGTCTTTCCGATATCAGTTGAACATGTATAAAAACGTCTAGCAATAAAATTTAATGAGTTTTATAGACGTCTCTAAAAAATATTTCTGTCAAAGGTAAAAGATTATAATAATTTGCATATAATGTGTAGAGAATTTCTATTATACAGAGTGGCCAAATGAAAACGAAACAGAGCCATTTTCACGAACTGCATCAAGATTGTAGAAAAACGCTCAGACACGTCGATTTTAGATTAAAGAAATTAGATTCTTTGCTGGTATTTTTGACTCCGCCACTTTTACCCCCAAGCAAGGGTAAGCTACATCCCAAAATATTCAAATGGCATTGGGGGTTGAGTAATATTTCTTTTGAAAGCTCTTACAATCATCCTTACAACAGACTTTAAATTTTATAATTCCGCCCAATACTTTGAAAAAAATTTAAATTATGTTTAGATGCTTACTCACTACTTAGTTGATTAAATGTTCAAACTGATGACCGCCTGCTTCCATACAAGAATAAAGATCTTGTTCGAAACGTTCGCGCACATTCCAAAGCATTTCCGGAGTGATTCGACGGCATGTGTCGACGATTCTTTGACGCAAATCGTCCAGCGACGCTGGCTGTGTTTTATAGATTTTACTTTATAGGTATCCCCACAAAAAGAAATCAAGGGGCGATAAATCCGGTGATCGTGGAGGCCACTTAATGCTGCCTCTTCTCCCAATCCAATTCCGTAGAAAACGTTGGTCCAAATACTGACGGACAAGTAACGCATAATGCGGAGGAGCACCGTCCTATTGAAAAATCAAATGATCTTTATCATACTTTGGAACATTTTCTATAATATCAATCAAGGCAGGGTCAATAGCGTCTTCCAGTAATTGCAAATACATTTGGCCAGTCAAATTACCAGGTAGAAAAAAAGGACCCACCAGCCGGTCACCGAAAATTCCAGCCCATACATTTAATTTTTCCGGTTGCTGTATATGCACCTCGTGAAAAACTTTTGGGTTTGAATCGGACCAATAGCGGCAATTGTGACAATTTACCGTCCCGTTCAAGAAAAGACTGCATTCATCAGAAAAACAGATGTTAAAAAGGAACTGTGGATCGTTCCCTGCTCGCTCACTCATTATTTCGCAAAATTGCAAACGGCTGTCATAATCATCCTCATGAAGTTCCTGGACTAAATGTATTTTGTATGGATGGAATTTGTTCTTCTTCAAAATGGATTCTATGTTAGTTCGATTGATCCCAGACACAGATGCCAGCTGCCTCGTGCTTAATGTAGGATTAAGATGAACTTGTCCCAAAACTGCAACTTCAATAGCTTCAGTAACTATAGGTTTTTCAATTTCTCGTTTTTTATTGGCTACGTTCCCTGTCTCTTGAATTTTTTTTTTCTTACTCTAGAACATACTTCCTCCTGACATGTCGATTTTGATGTTGTTCATTAAATAGCTGAGCTGTTCTATTCGCACATTTATTGTTCATAAAGTAAAGCGAAATGATATCTACCCTTTCCGCAATGGAATAAACCATAGTGTTTGATTTTCAAAAACACAACACAGGTTTTGAAACTATAACTAATTTTTTAGATAAAGTTTGCTGAGAAATATTTATGTTCCTTTGTTATTCCGTACAAATGCTTTTATCTCAAGTATTACTAATTATATTAATCAAGTATAGAAAACTTTATGTAACCCTAAATATTGCTGGGTAATGATTACCATGTTTTTATAAACCATTAAATATATTAAAAGGATTTATCAACTGTATTTTTTTATTCCAATAAATATATCTCAGCTTCCTAGTCTCTTTTAATTAATCTAGTTTTTTAAAAACATTACAAAAATCATCTGTTGTGGATAATTTATTGTTGATAACAATGTACATGGGATTTAGGAAAAATGTATATGTTTGAAATCAATTTTGTCAAGTCTTTCAAATGTATTCCCTCCTTGCTGTCAACTGATTGCGACGTTGCCACATTAATCCTCAAGTCAGACAGAAATGCAATTATTGGTTTCTGTTTCTAATTAATACAGCTGTACTATGTTCAAAACTTACATTAGTTTTACTAATGAGATAATACTGTGTACTATCTATGGAAAAGTTTTGTTTCACAATTTCTACATTTTTTTCTCAGTTATGGGCAAAAAAAGAGCCGCACCGTCCATCTTCGCCATATAAACCTATGTTAAAATGAACAACTTTCAACAACAATATCTCAAAATGTAGATTTAAAAAAATATGACGCACAGAGGGAGCACTGGGTAATACGCTATATAAATTTCAAGTACATCTGTGCATTTGAGTAAACCCCTCCTTAATCTAAAATCGACGGGTCTGAGCATTTTTCTACAATCTTGACGCAGTTCCTGAAAATGGCTCTGTTTCGTTTTCATTTGGCCACCCTGTATATTCATTTGACCAACAACATATTTTAATTAATTGTGTCCTCAAACAATTTTATTATATTAATTAATGGTAAATTTCGATTTGTTCTGTTTCAAAAGGTCTCCAAAATGCCATGTTGTGATAATATTAGATACACATCTGCGTCAATATTTTCCATGTCAAATTTGAAAAAATGCTGAACAAGTTTCGGAGGTTATTCTAAAATAATTTTCTTAACTTCACACCCTGTATCTTGGGAACTAAGCATTTTTTGACAAAGTTTTATTCAAACTGCCCTCTTTATTTCGTTTAAACGATTAATAATTGAATAACCTTTATACATTTGTTTAATTAACCAATCAGCGTTTACTTAATACTTAAATTTCGTTGGGCAATTAAAAATAAAAAATGTTTTGAAATAGTTAATTAACATTTCAGATGCAAGCCCAAGAATACAATAAAATCAAAATATTTTAATTTAAAATCTAATTCAACCTATTTTACGATTTAATTATTCGTTATTCCACGAGTAATTTGAATTTGGATGTGCCTCTCATTTTGGTTTTGAAATGAGAAGGCCTCATTTTACGAGTTTCGTTGATTTTACAGTCCATCTAAAAAAGTTGTTTGTATTTGAAACCGTACAGACTTTAAAAACAAATTCTTCTCTCGCTGATAATTAAGACATAAATTGGGACGCAGAATACATGTATTTCAAAAGAGTGAAATTGCGGGCGTCGGATTTTTTCAGGACTGGGATTTATGCGCAATTAACTGGGAGAATATTAAAACGTCACTCCTAGATGATATTTGCCACTGGTTTACAAAAACAGTGTATTCTGCCACTGCTCCTATGTATTTTTATTTTTACAGCCGAATATAATTGTAATATCCTAAGAAACCCATCATTAAGTTTAAAACATACCTATTGGGCATATTATAGAACTCTCAAAAACCGTATATTATACCAGGTATTTCCGGAAAATAACCGAACTTTTTTAATTACGCGATAATGGAGATAACAATTTTTGCTATCGTTATTTCTACGGAATGAGATATGATCCAACGACGAAAGAACATTTTTTCCTGTGTTAAAGTATTCAACAAAAGTTTGTTAAGATCTTAACGCATAATTGAATACAACGGAAAACATAAACTACTTATATCTTACTCAAACGTTTATTTTGACGACGTTTCTAGTGCTTTTTAATTAAAGCAGCTGTCCAACAAACGGAAATGGAGAGTAATAAATTCTCGTCTTACGAGTGCAGTTTCTCTGACTAAGATGTATTACAAGACGTAACATATGTTTACTTGTTATGTAATTAATTGTACATTTGTGTATTTGTTACTGCTATTGCGAGGTAACTGAAGAATAGCAACATTTATCTATTCCTCAGTTAATCGACTAAAGTGTAATAAATTTTATTTCAACTTAGTTGTAATAAAATTCTTCGAAAGCCAGAACTAAAAAACGATAACAATAATCTTATGTCCAACATATGTGTCGGTACCCTTGAAAATACTTCAGTTAAAGGATGATACTAATTAATAGTTTTTAATAAAATTTAGTAACAAACTCGAAACAATTTTTTAATAGAATAGGGTGTTCAAGGACATTAAAAATAATTTACAAATAAATAGATAGAAATCATACAAATTTTAAAGAAATTGTTTATTTTTACACAATTTGCATAAGACTATATCTAGTGTGAATATTTTGGATTTTAGATTATATACTTCATTGACCTTGAAGCGACAACTAACATCCGTATGTCCACCAACACTTTTGCGCGTACAGATACAGTGTACTAATGAAAAAAATAATAAAACAATTAAAATTGAAAATTATAGCGAAATAAGTAGATTGATTTAACTTATTACAGTGCCTCGCGAAGTTGTACTGAACCGCTGAAGGGCTGAATTTTGCAGAGAAGCAGCATTTATGTCGCGCCAAGCAACCCTGGAGTGTCGGTGACAGAAGGGGGATGAACAATGAGGGGAAATTTAAAATAAGTCGTGAGTTCCATATCACACCGCGACCAGAGTAGTCGTGAGCTCAGCTATATGTATACTTCAGAATTCAGAAAGATGACAGATATTGATCTGTGTAGTATCCGGTTCTTGATAACTAAATTGAACTATCTCAGGCTTCTAATAAATGTATTCGTTTTTCAACTTAAAGTATCTCTTAAATTGTCTGTAAGATAATCTTGTATGCGTTTAACTATTTTGTTTTTGGTTGTTTCATGATCATATATTTTCAACAATGTCATTTCTCTCTTGAATTTGCAATTAGAAAGGTATGAAGTGGATATACATGATTCATTCCTACTGCGACCATCAGTAGGGCTATTGATGACCTCCATGATCTCAGCCTTCATCTATCTTTAACGTTTGAAGATTCGACAACTTTAACAGTGGCTTCTGCAAATAGCTTCCAGCTTCCTGTGTTTCTGCTCCGAACAGTAGATAGCGCAGTTTGCTAAGCCTTCAAGTTTTTCTTTCAGCAGTCCTTCTATTATCCTTACAATGATTTTGCCACTTTGCTTCAGTGAGTCATTTCCATCATTTTTAGACCTTATTCTTAACCTACACGAGTATCTTTCTAGCATAGCTTTACGTAAATAACGTTTATCAGTTGTATGTTAACAATTAGTTTCTTTATAATACCGTTAAGAATAGCTATCAAGTTATTCTCTTATACCACGAAAATTAAGGTAACAATAGAAATGAGAATTACGTTGAGACAAACTTCGCGGAAGCGACATGTTATTCCAGTTTCATAAATATAATGTAATTAGGAATAAATTACCGAGGTAGTTGAAACGTTGTATTAAATTTCACAGAAAACGATAATTTACATAATTCGCAAACCTTAAACATTTAGATAAGTGGTTGTAGAGATTATACAATGCATAATTTAACAATAACCAGTCGTGACAACTGATGTTGAATAAAACGAAGCAGCAAAGTGGTCCCTTCGAGATTAGATAAAGTTATGTTTGCGCTGTTTCGTATTGCGCGCTATCTCATGTATGAGCGCACAGACAGATGTTGGTAATATATTTTCAAATCTTTCGTCCACGAGGAATCCTTGTGGAAAATAACGTATTGTTCATGCTTATATTAAAAATGGCACTTTTTACTTGCATCCGCACAAAATTTACGGAACAGTAACTTGATGATAGTAGCTTTGTACCAACTTAAATTATAAAATTTCTCTTTTTGTAAATTCCTATAATAATTTAACTGAAAATTCTAGCTAATTCCTTTTGTTCCAAATTATGCGATACAAATTGGTATGTGTTTTCTAAATGGTAAATGGTAAACATTGATGTAAAAGCGTCGGGTTTTCATTTGGAAGACTTTTATTTTTATTACAAGACCTGGTTGTGCAAATGTTTGTACTTTCTCCAACTAGGGTCAATTTAGTAAGGATTGTTTAGAGTTAAAATAAATTTTATTTAACTGGTATACTTAATGATGTTAAACCGAAATTTTCAGACAGTATATCTTAATAATTTTAATATTTAAGTAATAATGTGATATGAAATAATATTTGTACAATGTATGTCCTATAGCTACTGTATTTATATCGAAAATATCAGTAAGTAACCTGGAAATATTGCATTTATAGCGTTTCTTTACTTCCCATAAATTATAATTAAAATTTACCATTTTATTGACGTTACATTTAAAATAATTGGTCTCTATGTCCCGTATAAGCTAATAAGCTATTGATTATTGTAAAGTAATGAATTTCTCAAGGTTCAATCGTTAGGAAAATAATGGGAAGTTTTTCTCTATTAAAAATTTTAATTAAGAAATTTCAAATTTAGGTTTTTCTTAATTAAAACACCAGGTTTGCAAGTACTTTATCACCAATAAATTCAACTGTCAAGTAAGTTTATTTGTTAATTAAATCTATGAATTATTATGCATATGAAACAGATGTAGATTTAACTGGCAAATAAATTTTTCATGATATGGAAAAAAGTTAAAAATAATTAAATTTTATAGAAACAAGTTTTTAACTATTTCTTTGTAGGTCGGATTCGTTTGTCAAATAATATTTTTCAGTTATTATGTAAAAAATAACATAATGAACTGCTGATAATAGAGTTAAGTATACTATTTTCCTGGAATAAAATGTGTAAAATGTCTTTACTTCTGCATATGTCCTATGCCATAGGCCATATCTTTTATTCCTCTTTTATGTTATCAGTCGATTCAACCGTTCGTTCGTCCAGTCAGGTGTAATAGATTTTCAGTGCACTGCATTTTAGGTATATTATATTTTCTCAGACATACATATTCGACTTGTTCATCGCAGTCAAGTTTTACAATGGAAAATGTTGTTGCTCATAAAAAAACTAGAATATATCTGGTTATGTACATACGATTAATAAAGACACTTTATTTAATTGTTATATAAAACTTTATTATACTTAATTTATTTTTATTATTAAGTCCTTTCTTCCTATCAGTATTTAGTTAGAAAGTGTTTTCCTTTACTTTGAAATCAGGCATTTTATTTTTCTGGTATTTGTTAATTTGATATTAAAATAAAATAAATCAAAACTAATTTCCTAAAAAGGCTGATACCTTCTTGAAATGTATTCAATATAGTGTTTTTTTTTCAAAAATATAAGTATGTAAAGATTTTGATCACATTTTTGATGTACTTCAAAAATATTTTTTCCTCGTCATAATGCAATGGCTGTTGACGAATATGCTGAAAAGCGTGAGATCTTATATTGAGAAGGGATTCACTTAACAAAACTCTCACGTAAAGCAGGTCTTCTGCATACGATATTTCCTTGGGAAGTTCCGATTTTGCTTATTTTATTGCATCTAAAATAAGCATAACTTTATAGTAAAGGGTTGTTAAGGTAGTATACTAGGGCCGATTTTATTTTCTATGTATACTGCTGACTTAGCCTCCTGTTTGAAACATTGTAAAATGCATCAGTACGCTGATGATACTCAACTATATTTTCCTTTTCACTTATCTAATACACCTTTAACTTCGGAATCTATCAGTGAAGATTTAGAAGATCTATTATTAAATGAAAACAAAACCGAAATGATAATGTTTGGAAATAAGTCTGAAAATATTATAAAAGGCTCCAATTTCAAAATTATTTTGTGTAATAATTTGTGTAATTAACGTTTGTAAAACAGGTTAAGAGTTTAGGCTTGCGCATTGATGATAGACTGCGGTTTGATAATTATGTGACTTAACAAAAAAGTCATACTGTATCCTAAAAATGCTTTATCTAAGTAAAGACGTGTTAGATAAATCTATTAAAAGTAAATTATGCGACTCCCTCACTTTGAATGCTCAAGAAGAAAACAAAGTGCTTAATTAAATCATATTTAATATATCATCAGCTCTGACACAAACAAACCGCATTTTTGTACTCAGATCTACTCCTAGCAAAACTAATAATCTCACGTATTTAATAGATTATTGGATCCACGGGAAGTAATGCTCTCTTTGGCTGTTAATTTTTAGGATGTATTTTGGCAGTATGAATTATTAACACAGGTTTCAGTGCTGTTCAGTCACAAATTTCTCCGCTTTGTTTTATTTTAATGATGAATTATTCATTGCATGGTAACGATATAGGAACTGAAAATTGAAAAGGTCTTAACATTTCATACCCTGTAAAGAATGATAAATAGCTTCTGTTCTAAATATAACATACGAACGCTTTTATTTATAAAGTATATTGCATAAAATATGCAAAATGCCTCGGTGACATTCAAAGAAAATTAAAGTCAGACTGAAAAACGGAATAGTGGAATGATGTTGGTTTTTTTTTAAAGTTCCTCGTGTTTGAACATATATCATTAAATTATGTATTATTTGCGTGCAGTGAGGAACAAAGTGTTTTTACGACAATGTCCATACGCCGCATGTAATCGCTCTTTAGCAAAAACAGCGATGCTTTAGATTTCGACGAAATTAACTTGTTTGCCAGGCGAGGACATAATTTAAATTTCAATTCGTTTGTGCCCGGCTACAATCTAGATTCGAACGCACTTTAGCATATTAAGGTTTTAAGCACGCGCAGCAATCAAAGCGATGCGAAATTTAGAAACTAAACCGGGGGGATGGAAACTGGGAGCGGCTTGCAAAGAACAGTGAAGTATGTATGTCCCAGCTATCAGCTAATGCCACCCTAGAGACTTCAGTCCAATTTCCAAAACACTTGTGCCCCATTTTGAGAGGTTTACAACTCACTTAGATGGTACTTCTCACCAATAAGGTGTCTGGCAATGTATTTTCCGAAACCGGAGGAGGATATTGTACGAATTTAGATGGATTGTAAGGATTCTTATCAATTAATTTTCAAATCTTAATAGAAACATAGGTAAATATGTTCGATTGCATCAACTTCGAAACAAGAAAAGAAACTAAGAAGTATTTTCTAAAACACATTCCAAAGTTTGTTTTTGTGTATACACGGAGTGTCAAAAAAATAGTGTAACAACATAATAAAAAAAATCCCTACAGATTTACCCTCAAAAATGTGTAAATTAACAAGTTAATTTATTTTACCATAGCTTATAACAAAATAATCAATTTTTTAATCAAATTTTTCATAACTTTATTAAAACTTAAATAAAACTGGATTCTGTCATGGAGGAAGTGGTAGGAAGTAGGGGAATATGTTACTCCTATTATTCATCATCAAAATTTTGGTAAAAAAAAGGAACTTGTAATATAGGTAAACTATAGTTTGCTGCAGTTTCTAAACTGTTCTTGGAAGTTTGTAGTTAATATGGCGTTTTCCTCGACAACAACGCCTAAGAGTTGATCAGGAACACAGGTACAGGATACCATGTACCTGAGCACCGCACAGCTTCCATCAATTTTCCGGAATTCCCTGCAGTGCTGCATATATTCCAGTCTGATAATTCATGAATATGCAACTGCAGTTTGTGTCGATATGCAAGACAAGTTATGTGCAATTTTCAATACATTTAAGAACATTGGTTATACAGGATATTGCTAATTTTCGCGTGGAGGTTATGACTGTGAAATAATTTATATAAACGCGTTCGACGTGAGCGTTTAACGGGTCAATCCTTAACTTTAGAACGCCGATAATATAGTGCATTAATTGTCTTCTCCAAAGCGGAGTAAGCTGTTTTAATACATTCAGTCTTTTAATAATCTGTGAACGTATTAAGTGATAAATATTTCATGAGGAAGCTAGCGTATAATCAGTTGCCATTTTGAAGGTGCATGTAATCAGTTGAAAGAAATAAACACTATTGACAAAAAAAAAATTTAATGCTCATTGAATTTCTCTGTTCGAGTCAGAAGTGGTTTATCTGTCACCGAGTGTGGTAGTCGTTAGTCATTTTTATTACAATGGTGCATAATTACAGAAGTCGTGGTGTAGTATACGTTGAATGTGGACAAAACGCTGAGGCCGCAAAACGAATGTTTGTATTCCACTTCGTCTTGCAGCAAGTACTGTAAGATTTGTAATACTCATTCCAAGAGTTTATCAGTTCTTCTTAAAGTTCTATCTTTTGGTATGTCTAGGTATCTTATATAAAAGGGATGGTGTACCACCAGTATATCAACTTGCTTCATTACTAATAAACCATCCTGTACAAAATTTTGTTTTCAATTAACGATTATGAATTTCTGCAAACAAGTGTAAAGGAGTTTTCATCTTGAGAAAAAAGAAAATAAACGCGAAACGAATATAGAAAATATTAATTTTTAATACGTTTTAATAGAAGCACTCGGCAAGTGAATACCCAACATTTTCAAATTAAACTGGAAACTAGAAAAGCTCTCACAGACAAAAATAAAACAAAGCGCTGTTTTAATATGCACGATAGCGTTTGAGATGAAAAAAAAACTAATTTCTTGGAGGTTCTTACAAATAGTCTAATAAGCATGTGTGTATGTATCTGGCAATGTTCCAATTGCAGTTACAAACTTTCCTCGCACTAGGAAGAAGTAAGACATAGCTTCACTAATTACATTACTATATAACCAAGTTCCAACTAATTATACAATCATTTTTAAAAATTAGCTGATAATTATACTATTGTGAGAAATATTGTGTAACTAGAGTTATATTTCTTGTGCTATTTGAGTCATATTTTTCTGATTTTTAATAAAAATTATAACAATGTTATTTATCAGAATTACTAGTGTCTTTTTCTTTGGAAGTATAAAAAAGATTAGTATAGTATCGTTTCGACTTTGCATACATACATATCTGTATATTTTAATATACATATTAATATTAACCCAAAAATTGTTAGTTTGTTTTATTTAAATTCCAGCTTTGAACTTTATAAAATCTGAGTGGCAATTATTCTAAAATAATTATGATTCAAATTAAATTGTAAAAATTATTAAAACTTTAAAGCACACACAACATGTAAAAAAACAACAAATATCTGCAACATTTACTTGTATATTTAACATTTACATTTAAACTAAGTCTTATATAGATTAATATGCACTTAATATACTCAACCTCTATTATTTACTCTGTAATCTACATAAATTGAAGAAAACAATGTACAACGCTATTCTTATTAAAAACAAAGTTTTAATTTAACTACAGTTTGTGTCGATATGCAAGACAAGTTATGTGCAATTTTCAATACGTTTAAGAACATAATATACTCAACCTCTATTTAAAATTGCAAAGCAATGCTATAAATTTGAGATAATCAGTTTTGTTAGCAATTCTAGGATATATAAAAAATGTTTGAGTGCCAACATTCTTCTTCTAAAAAGGATTTTCATCTCATGTATATTTCAGAAGAGATCCTGGAAATTTTTTTTATCTGGAAACTGAAACATACTGAATGAAAAAATCTTAGCTGTGTTTACTTAATGAACTTACGATTTGATAACAGAGAAGTTGTGTATTCCTACTTCATCCTCATAATTTAAAATCGGTGAAAACATGGAAAGTTTCTAAAATCTTTACCATATTCGTAATATGAAAATAAATTGTTTTTCATACGTCTAGATGACATTAACGTACTTCGATTACGTAATGTAGTATGTAAAAGAACTAATATAATCAGCTTTATACCAATTTTTTCAAACAGTAGTTAGTGGACCATAAATATACTGTGTTGAACCCAAAGCAAGAACATGCAAATTATGTAAAAAAAACGATGGTTCCCTATTTAACACAAAAAAGTACTAAACTAAACGTAATTTAAAAAAACAGGATTTGAACATAGAGAAAAAGTAAGTCTACAGTGATTGAATTTGTATGGTAAAATTTCATCATCTTACCTAATTCTTTCACTTTAAATAGCTTCAGCAGTAAGTTGAATAGCGCAAACAAAGATCGGCTGTGTTAATGGAACATGATGAAAATCCCGAAGCTTCCCCATTATCAAATGATTTATGTAGTTACAAACATTAACGTGAAATACGGAGGTGTCTCGTTATGCATAACCCACATTCAGCTGAAGTCTTAAAGGTAGGCTACGCAATAAATCTAGCAACATTTTGGAAATGTCCGAATAAGTTTAATTCCAATCGGTGTGAGAAAACGACCGTACCATTAATAGAGCGGTCAATGGTTCCTGCTCTCATTTTTCTTAAATTCATATGTTGTCTAGTTTTTCACTAATATGGTACATTGTATAGTTAATTTATATGATTCGTAGATTTTTCCAAAATCTTACTTTTCTCAAAATTTATAATACATACAGTTCGTTGAAACTATATTTATAATTATGAAAAACTGTCAGTAGTTTGTACGAGAGCACAAAGTCAATAATAAAAGAGACGTTAAATTGTAACATTCTAAATTGTAAAATCTAGACAATTCAGATTAAATGGTGAATAATTTATAAGGCGCAAACTCCGTGTAACCGACCGTGTAAAATTATTCGCGATTCGCAGTACCTCCTCACGATTCCAGCCAGGATAATAAGGGCACACACAATATGCTCTAGAATCAAGTATCGAATGCTCCGCGATATAAGGGGAATTGTGGTGAGTATAATAAAGAACAGGCAGTCGGCTGAAGTGCTAGGATGTTTGAAATTTTTGAGAGGCCTTTACAGCCTCTAGTTAGAAGTGTCATAACTAGAGGAGAGAAATTCTGTGGCTGTCCGCATTATATTCCGAGTTAATAGGGTCTTAAAATGCGACTACGCTCTCTGCTAACAACCAATAATCAAGGTAAAATATAGTGTAACTGTATATTTTAATATAAATATTAGAAGAGATATATTGCGTTACTACAATATCCTTAATGTGTGTACACAAGCCGAATAGCTTCCTGGCTGCTGACAATTTAAGGGAAAATAAACAACTTGTCTGACACGTATTCATTTGAAATGATTTTCATAAAGGGGTTATTACGATGCTTTCATATTTATTTACATACATACAAAAAATTATGTTTGTTTAATTAAGCAGTGCAACATCATTATTCTGCACTGAAAAAAAGGAGGAAAATGAGGAGATAGTTTTGAATGGAATTATTTGCCACAATTATTATTCTATTCAAATGTATATACTTTCGTCAAACTATGTGAAATATTTGCTGTATTCTATAATTTTTCCTAGAATTTATATTATTTGTAAATATATATAATTTAATTCAAGAATCTTTTATAGTTTTGAAATTTATAAACTGCAAACATATTTGTTTCAAAACTACCAGTTCCTTAAAATATATGTATATATTTAAAATTTAGTATTAATCTAGGAATTATTTAAGACAAATGTAGCATATTATAATCAAACTTATGATTTCTTGAAAGAAAATTGTAGCAGGTCACAGAATGGCGAAGGTGGGAAGTAGCACGATAGATGGAGCCACTTGCGCTCTGTGTAGAAATGTAAAGTATTTAAATAAATAAATAATTTTCTTGAAAGAAGAAAATATTAACAGACGATTATTTGAGTGATCTTAAGACAAAAAGTTCATATAAACATTGATCCACAGATGCTTCGTTTTCAAGATAAAGGGTGTTAAACATTTGTAAAAAAAATTGCTACTTCGTAAATATCTTAAATATCCTTTACACAATTTTGTTGTAATTTTATTGTAATTTTTAAGTGTTACTTGTTCAACGTAAATAAAAAATTTGGTGCCTGTGCGCCACTGGCTATCCCGTAATTTTTTTGTGTGTGCACCAGTGATGCCAGAATTTATATTTTTAAGAATAAGCACTATTTTAGAAGATTTTTTTGCCCTTACAAAATTTTGATATCGTTTATGGATTTCGACTAAAGTTGACATTTTTATACATTAAATATAGGCAAATATTCCGATTTGTAAAAAATAATTTATAACTGCAGCCTCAAAGCACGGAATATTAATGAAAAAACGTCACATTAAAAAAAAATAACTATACATTTTTAGTCTTAGTATTATCAATCAATAAAATAAAAATCAACATTATTTTAAATATCTCAATATCAACTAATAATGTAAGAAAGTCAACATTAACATTTTAAATAAACCTAAATTTATATTTATTATCACATTAAGATAATATTACAGTAAATGCTCAAAGTGACTTCCTTGTTCTTAAACGAAAGTATTAGTTCTTCGAAAATTAAAATGAATTTTATCCAATAATTGTGCATTACCTCTCATAACATTAATTTCATGTTGTATTCTTTCCCATTATTCGTTTTCTGTATTTATTGAAAAGTTATAAACTGTGGTCCTCGACGCTTTTCAAAGGAAATAATTACATGGGTTTAGATCCGGGGATCGAGGTGGCCATTTTAAAGGGGCATTTTTCCTCTACCTATCAACCTGTTAGGATAGTAACCTGTAATAACTGGTCTTTTAATACTCTATTAACGAAACTTTTTGAAAGCCAATCTCCGCCGCTAAACGCCTTGTATTTACTTGAGGAATTTCTTCGACCCTTTCCAAAATTTGTTCTTCCAGCTGAATAGTTCCAGGATTTAATGTTACAGGTAAAAAAACGTCTTGTCTCACGAAGGCGTCTTTCCGCATTAGCAAATGTTTTGTTATTTGGAATTCTTCGATTAGGAAATATTTCAGCACATTTTCAAACAATAGCACAACAATTTCCTTCACAATAACCCAAATCTAATAACATATCAGTTTGTTCAGCAAAAGTATAAATTGCAATAAAAAACAAACTAAGATAAAATTAGTTCACACCTCGCTTGAGACTGAACCTTTTAATTATTGTTATGAAATTGTTTCTTTGTTCAGCTCGTACTAAACTGTTCTAATTATCTTAAACTGATTTTATATTATTTAATGTTTAAAAAATGCCAATTTTACTCGAAATCCATAAACGATATAAAAATTTAGTGAGCGGAAAAAAATCTTCTAAAATAGTGCTTATTTTTAAAAATATAAATTATGTCATCATTGGCGTACACACAAAAAAGTTACGGGATAACCAGTGGCGCACAGGCTATATACACTATAAAGAGAACATCCTGTATATGTATTTTCACCAAATTCTATATTTACATTGCCGTTATATAAAACAATATGTGTACCAAATTTGAAGTATCTGAGAAAAACAGTTTTCAAATTATTTGAAAAAAACTAGATTATCTGTTCTGTGTTTAGAAGGCTATATCTCAGTAGACGTGCATATTTGTATATAGGTAAGTTAAGCTAAATTGTCTTATTTCCATTCAAGGAACCTGTAGTCAAGCGTTGTCCATCCCTTTCAGGGACACCCTGTATATGGTAAAAGTTAAAAAAAACGGTATTTAGTTTTTAAGTCTTTTTGGACCTGCCGTATACAATATACCCTGAGAACTTTATTCCATTTAAATAAACAGACAGTTTCAGGAAAGGCAATGAATACTCCTGCTCCAGTTCGAAGACTATTCTTCGATATGGAATCTGGTTTTTTTTCAGATTTTAGAACTCAGTCCCGTGTTCCAGACCAAATTTCTGGCATGTTCACGAAAAATTCGAAACGTCTGCGACCTTAACGGTTTGAGATTCTACGGACAATTTTAGCCATTGGAAACGTGCGTGATAATTTCGAACAATTAATTTTGATTAAATTACTTAGCCCCATTTTTTGAACAGCTTTTCTCTTTTAAAAAATCTCGATAGAAGTACCACTAGTAAGTAGCACACTGTTCAAACTAAGCATTTGTTTTAACAATACGTTGTCTATTCGTATTTGATTATTTGAGAGAAATTTGTCTCTTCCAAAGCCGCCGCGACTCCGCGCAAGCTAGTTTCGAAGACGGCTCCGGCAAAGCTCTTGAAATTCCTCTCGCCGATGAATTTTTGCATGAATTATTTTTACAGGTAATTACGCGAGCCCACAAAGAGAGAGCTCCTTACCTTAAAAGCAGAATATAAAATTCAATAATAAATCCTTTGAAGTTACCTACATATGTATGCCCGGCGTTTTTACATAACAAGGTAGGAGTGAGCTGTATCCTCTGGCTGCATCCCTTAAATCTATAATTCTGTTTTTCTCTTGCGCCTTTGGGAGTTGAGAGGAAAGGTACGAGAGGAGCGCACCGAACATCAGGATGCGGAAGGCTGTAGATATTTCGATGCGGTTTAAGACGGCCTGCTAATAATTCACGGGGAGTCTCCCTGCGGGCTTGTACGTTTGGAAATAAGCTCCTTGGTGACCGGCCATAGGCACAAAGCAATGGTAGCACTTGAAGATCGCGTTCAGTGAATCGCACGATCGGAACTTGGATTCAGAAGAATTTTATTAATACTGGGGGAATACCTCGCTGTGTATACACCCGCAATATAGACCGGTCCGAAAGTTTCCTTATATAATTTACTACTCTAAAGGAAAACAAATTATTTTATGTCCCTTTGCAATATAGACTGGGTACGGTCCAGTTTTAAATATAGTAGTGCACTGGGAGGTTCTTTAATTTCACCCAATGGAACGTTGATTTTTTTTTAGTTTCGAAGTACAAAGTGTTTTGAGAGACAGTTGCTAAGTAGGTTTTATGCAAAAAACTTCATGGGGCCTAAAATGCTTACACGCAGAAAACAATTTCTTCTTCAAATGTAACATTTGATTTTAAGATATTGCACGCAGGAAAATATTTTCTTCTTTCAAGAAAGTTATTTATTTACTTAAATACTTTAAATTTCTACCCAGAAATATAATTTCTTACTTTAAAAATAGGCTGCATTTAAAATAAATTTGATACTTACGGTTAAACGAATTTTATTCTTAATTTTATGACTACATAGATTTTATAGAAACATGTTTTGTATTATACAGGGTGTAACGGATGCTGATGGCCAAACTTCAGGGGGTTATTATACAAGTAATTTTCAACAAAAAAGTATTATAAGATTTTTTGGAAAGTTGATAGTTGCTCTTTTATTTAACATTTTTTGATTTCAAAAAATTCTGCGCTTTTTTTCATAAAGATTCTTCTCCAAGTTTCGATACATGTAATCACGATAATCGGTAATACTCGGACTTGGTTCGGAATATTTACTGAACGCGTGGATTTCAGATTTGGCTCATAGATACAATATTTTGTATCGGGTCTCGGAATATTTATCATGTACTCATTCGACGAATATAGCATGGAAAAAGTAGTCGCGTAGTCGTCAACCTATGGAATCGTTACTTAAGATGAAATACCTTTTTGTTGACATTTAATTAAACAGCTATAAAATATATTTAATCAGTAATTAATCAATGTAATTATTTAATTCGTAGTTTGCTGCAGCATTGTAGATACCTATTGAAGAACGTAAATAATATATAAACATACAAAACTTAAATTATTTATATATTTAATAACATTTAAATAAATAATTATTTTCTAAATTTATTATTAAAAATAGAAATACCTAACGAAAAAATAAATATGCAAAATAACAAATAACGTAATTTATCAATTCAAAACTATTTACTGTTTTGTGCGAATGCCTACTACTACAAAGTTTTATGAATAAACAAAAAATCGTTGCAGTTAAGAAAAATGATTTTGTTTACATACTTGGATTTTAAAAATCTATTATTGCGTCTTTCTGTTATTATTTGACCTGCCTTAGAGAATATACGTTCACTTGGAACAGATGTAGCCACGATGGATAAAAGTTTATTTGCTAATATTGACAATGTAGGGTATTTCGAGCGTGTGGTTGACTTTTGCGGGAACTCGGGAAGTCGGAGTAGAAAAAAAGCCGCATATCGTGCCGGCCGGACTATACATGTAACCGTACTCAGTAACGAATACAAAGTAACGAGTACCCAAGATAAGTAACTGTATTTGACATCACTATTTCTCAGTAATAAAAAATATGTTTTTTCAAACTCACAAAACACCTAGTAGTCCTAGTACAACAGCTAGGATCGTTTGTAAGTTTAACCAACCAGACATAGGTCGCTTTGGGACTTATTGAAGGGCCTCATCAATATGTCTTTAGATCGATCCAGCTGCTTTATTGTCGTTACTCACAAGGAGATGTGTATACAGATACCGTAAGTGGCTCCATCTATCGTGCTACTTCCCACCTACGTCATTCTGTGACATGCTACAATTTTCTTTCAAGAAAACATCAGTTTGATTATAATATGCTACATTCGTCTTGAATATTTCCTGCATTAATACAAAATTTTAAATATACATAAATATTACATATGTATTAAGAAACTGGTAGTTTTGAATCAAATATGTTTTGCGGTTTATGATGAACTGTAAAAGATATTGTAGCAAAGTCCGAAATAATAAATTTCTAAACTATATTATATATTTACAAATAATATAAAAAAAGTATAGATTACAGCAAATATTTCACATAGTTTGACGAAAGTATAAAATAACATTTACGGCAAATAATTCCATTTAAAACTATCTGCTTATTTGATCCAAATACTTTTTTTTTCAGTGTAGTTTTCAATGGTGTTCAAAGTTGAACAACAGAGATGGTTTCTTTATAATATATTATAAACGTTTAAAGAATCTTGAATGAAATTTTGCACATGTACAAAATTTTGTATGCTTTACAATATAAAATTAGATTATTGAAGAAAAATCATCACAAATTTAATACAAACACTATGGTTTTGTGATGTATTGTTTCATAGGTAGCAAAAAACCCAATTACGTAGAAGAATAATAGGAAAAATCGCCATTAATCTAATAAAAGACAACTAATTTATAACTGTGTATTCTTAGACTACCTAAATATTTAAAGGATTCGGTATGGCATTGAAACGTCAAACTCATTGTTACTGTTATATTTCCTGTCAGGATTAGTTAATAAATTAGGCTTACAAGTATGCCGAGCATCACTGTTATTCATCGAATTTCCCATTGTCGGTGAGAAGTCTAGATTGGTTACTATTGATTGTGTGTATGCATACATACTAATAACATAGGAGTGGTAACCCAAGCATCTCTACTTTGAAATATGATTATCGTAGTTACATTTCCCTGACGCGTTCCATTGTTTATTGAGTCGGGTGGAATGCACCAAATGAGATTACTGCAAAAATGTTGGTTTTCCTTAACGTATGCTTACCATAAACTGACATAATAATGTACGGGGATATTCCGCAACATTCTACCCCAGTTATATCTGCAACGATTGTACTTAAAAAAAAAGGAAAATATGAACCAAAGATTTAGGAAATATTCTTTAAATTGACAGCAATACTCAATGTTGCTTTGGAAAATACAAAGGATATAGCTGATTAAGCATATGAAAACTGAACCAGCGTCTAATAAAGAGTTCTTACCTTGTATTTATTGCTTGATACTGAATTTCATTCTTAACAACAACACTCTGTATACATTTACGTATTTGAAATGCTTCCTTAAGCCCCATACAGACTTGGATATAATTGGTGGAAACATTGTCGGCCGACTGTATTTTTCTTGTGGCTCTTGAGTCGGCCGATTTTGCAGCAAATCAACAACATCGGGTGGCATTTTATCAAAGGACTCGTCAAGTTTACTTGTTTTAAGATTCACAAAGTTTTAAGATTTGCATCCGCCATCCCTCCTTAAGTATTTTACAGCAGTTTTACAAATTTAATAAGCTCAGGAGTAATTCAGCCAGTAGTTTAAAGAACTGACCCAATTTCCGGGTGCAGGAATCTAATAGAGCGGCCCATGCTTCAGGCGTAATTGCGGATATCATTAAGCCTTTTAATTGTTCTAATTTTCTTTCAGGTACAATGCTTCTGGTATGGATAGTGCTAATTGTCCAGATAGTTCGGTGTTACGGCCTGCAGTCGAACAATTGCGGCTTTAACTCAATGTGTACGTGCTCCCCGGACCAACATGACCTCAGTGCCAGAACTATTCACAGCGTCAGTTGCCTGTCGGTGCCGTTTTACAAGTTCCCAAGTAAGTAGAAATTGTATGTGTCACAGCTACCGTTACGGAAGCCGGGCTTTGTCAGATACACGCATTAGTTATTCGGTCGGAACTCGGCGGATGAGTTTAGCGCAATTTGAAAGGTCAGATCGGCCCACTTTGCATCCGTCGATTCAGAAATAGGCCCCGGGCGGAGTGCCGTTTAGTTATTTTGTGGATATAAGATGCGACATGGATTGGAAAAGTAAATAACAGGGCGAAATATGGAAAACTGTTTTCCATGCTTCAGATGCAGTAAACCACGTGGAATTGAATTTCGCGATCATGTTTCTTTAAGCGGGGCCTGTGGGTAATGACTTGTGTATCTTAGATGAAATATTTTAAATATATTTTAGCCAGAATAGGACTTTTATCCACACATATGAACCGTCTAAAGTGATACTTTATCTACTAGTGGAATAAAGCTACTTTATTGCACCAGTAGAATAATAAAAAATAATAAATAATAAATAAACCAAATTTAATTTATTTACTTATTAACATTTACATTTAAAGTAATAGAGATTTCGTTTTTGTTTTATCACATTTAACTTCCTTTCCGTTAATAACAATCCTAACATTGTTGTTATCATTTTCGGAACGCATAACATCTGCCGAAGTTTGTGAAGAATTTACAGAAGTTACGGATGTCTCTTCTTGTAAGGAATAGCTATATTTTCCTTGGACTTTCCTTGCAATATCAAGTTTGTTAGATATAGACTCCTCAACATAACTTTCTGCCACATAGGAGTTCTTCCATCCACCATGCTGTTTGATGGTTGTAAGATCAGCACCTTTATTGGCCAACAAAGTTGTTGAAGTACGCCTCATACAATGGCCAGTATATATTTCTGGATTTGCCATATTCAGGAATGAAGGTACCTTCGCCAATGTGTTGATTTCAACAGTCTGAGAAGTACATTTTTGATTGATGTATCTTAAAAGAATCTGTCTTTATTAGGCCAATTGGGCGCAGAGAAATATATTTTCTGCATATTTCAACAGCATTCACGCGCAAAATCCTTCTTCTATAATTGTAAATTAAACAAGTAGGTAACTGCCAACCAGGACGTCAGTAATTTTCAAATTTGTCAATTCGCAGCATCGACAGGCCCAGAAACCCCCATTATTAGAGCAACCTAAAATAATTCAAAGTTCACTATATACCTAACAACATGTAAAAGGTAAAGGGATATTAAATACCATAATCATTAAATATTCTTTATCGGAAGCGCCACTCCAAAATTCTTCAATATGTGCTTTTTCCAATACTAAAGTTTTTTTTTGCTTTGTTTCCTCTAGATTCACTCTTCAAATAAGAAGTAAGCTTGTTATATTTTCCAATATTTATATTTTTGAAGACTCTTATAGTAGCCTTCAACATCGAATACTTCGACCACATACATGAAATTGTATATTTTTTCTTGAAATTTAAAAAATACGACAGCATGACTTCTTCATTTATTGTCATTACTCTCCGTTTTCCCTCCATTCGTTAAATTCGACGAACATTTTTTCGTAATGTTGCCTGGATTTCGCTGGCAATAAATGGGAAATTGCTTCTTGAGCTTCTTCAAAAACAGCCACAGGAACACAATTAATTTCTTGCATTTTTACCAAATTCAGATAGAACTGTATCTATCTGTTTTAAATAATAACGAAACCTACCAAGTTACCAAGTTTCATTGAGTACCAGTAAGAAATATCAAGTCGGGCGAGTATTTTTTTATGAAACTCCAATAATTCTCTCCACAAATACGATTGTGACTTGAAACACTGTATTGCATTCGTTTTAATTGCCTTTTAACCACTTAAGAATATTAAAAGCTCGAACTACGTTCTCTACTACATTCTTGCATGGATAAAATGCTACTTATACAATAAATAGCTATTATCTACTATAGTGCAGTACAAGTTACACACACACACACACTATTTTAGGTGTGGTAAGTTGTACAGTACAGCCTTGCGGGAATTGCAAAAACAAACAATAAAATAAAACAAAAAAAAGGATATAAATAAACAACATAAATAAACAAGTTAATAAAACACGATTTTTATATCATTAATAATTGAACAATAAGTCGATTTTACATTAATTCTGTTATTAACGCATTCATAATCTTGGAACACCTCTTGCTATAAGGTGCCATCATTCATACGTTACTCCCGATATGGTAAAATGATATTCTTGCTTTCGATCACAGTAGCTCATACTATTTTTACGACAGCTATTGGAGGACGCCGCACCGTAACTCTTATAGTCTAGTCAAATTAAAATTTGAAGGAAAAAAAATTATTAGTAGAAATTTTATTGCATTTTATGACGGGGAAAGGTATGTAGAATAATAATATCAAAAAACTAAGTTGAAATACATGACGCAAAATGGCAATATTACGTGTTTTTCACTTTTTTAACTACCCGTGATAATCTAGATGACCTATCAGAAAATTAGTTATTTCATGTTGTAGGCAATTAAATTACCCACAATTTAAGGTACCTAAAGTCATATTTCACCAACTTACAAAGTAGAACGTGCGTTAAATAAATTGTCCCAAGGTCAGGCAAAGCCGCTCGGAAATTCGCTCTTTTTTCATGAAATATAGCTTATTCTTAGGGTAATTTGGAACAAAAAAAATCCCCTACGACTCTTTTCCCCAAGATAGCTTTTTTATAACGATAATTATTGTTAATTAACTATTGGAAGTATTTGAGAATTTTTTTAACCGTAGACTACTTCACCATAAAGAAGGGTCTCACAATCGAGGCGGACATGCCTGGGTTCAATCACAGATTTTTTCCTGGGTTTAATTATAGATTTTCCTATTAACCATCGATTCACCTCGTCTATTATATTTGCCAGATACGCATTCCATTTAAGCCTCACATCTAACATCAACCCCAAATAGTTTCATGATAGTTTGATGGGTTTTTCACCTATTATGAAGTTTCCCCATCCCAGCCAGGTTGTGTCTTCTCCGCCGGATTGACCTACACACTTAATTTACTAAATTCAAAGTTCTTTGCATGAGCTCTGACACAACGTGGTTCCCGACTACTAAACCAACTAAGTTGTCTATATCCCCTGGGAATAAAATCTTTCTAATATAAAAGTCACAAACCTCTGTTATTAAATTGTAATATAGCGGCAGATTTCTGCATTTATAAATTTCGGGTACACTTTTATTCTCAATTTTCCTGTTACCTTTGTATTAAAACAAACCGAACTTAATTAAAGTCTTTCAGTGGAGGTTTTCTGCAACTTATTCATTACTAGGCACTGCCAAGAAACCGAATACATTGTTACACCACCCCAAAATGCGGCGATAAAGTCATTTCCTTCGGAGCTCGCCTATGTCTCGTATGTTGATGTTCGCTTTTGTTTTTCTTTGCGAAATTGTAAGTACAAACACGTCTTCAACAAAGAAGCTGACAACTGTTTTGTTTTAGCTATACACGTTTTAATACCGATGGTTAAACATGTTACAAATGGAGTTTGTCTTAAATTTAGTTGTATCGCTCCAAAAGATATGCTACATGTAATTAAGTTATCCCTGAAATAACCTCCCAGACATCTAGACATCTAAAACTGTCTAAAATCTTTTGGATATGGTTACATGTGATTGTCAGGCAAAGGCAGTTGGCAAAGGTTTCAGGAAACATGCAGAAATTTTTAATTATTCTAAACATTCACAATTTGCAGTCGTGTGATTATCAATAATTGCTGTGGTTCGAAATTATGTGTCAATTCGGTGGTGACTTTTAGAAACAGCTACGAAATATATTAATTTCATTGAGAGGCCCAAATTTAATGTTTGGCAAAATTTTTCGTATACAGTATAGTTATCTTATACACACTGCATAGAACTCATTAGCTAAAGCTTAGTAGAAGTATCAAATATCCTATGAGAATTTAAATAAGTTCCTTGGAGTAACTTTAAGGGCACATTCATTAATTCAGTCAATTTAAATTTAACTTTGACGACGGAAAGTGCTAATGGCGCATGTTTTAGTAATTAAAAACGGTCGAAAATTACGTGTGACAGCAGCTGGTAGCTACTACGAAAAATTGATAATTTCCACTCTCGAATTTCGCTCATCAGCGTTAAAAGTGAATCTGGAGTAAGACATAACGATGATAATTATAATTCCCGATTATATGCATTAATGACGCCTTGTATAGCTAAATAATTCAAAGCTTGTCAGCAACACGAAGAATATTTTCAGAGGAATACCCGCTAATTTTATTCGAAATGTAATTTACCTTATGTTAATTAAACAAACAATATGGAGAAAAATAATGTACAGTATTGGAATGAAACTTATTCGTCAGTTATTTTTCTTTAATTCCGAACACATTGATTAATTTTGGAATTTTTTAACTACTAAATATTTAATATGTTTTTAAAGTACACAAACGGACCAGAAGTTCTTAAATCACATACAGGGTGTAAATCTCTCTAAATTCTCATCGTTTTCGCCATCCAATAACATTTTTGTATATACACTTTTGATTATTTAAATTAAATATTATGATCCGTAATTTGTTTTTAAAGTTTTTTTTATTTCTTGTGAAGTTAAAGCTGTGTAATAACCCTTATGGATTTCGAGTAAAACATACTCAACTCAAATATACTTTCAACATACTAGACTATGTTATTATTACAGAAAACTCCATTACCGTAAAAATAGCATTTCACACCACGTCCCTTACCAAATAAAAGTTGGACAGTGGTATGAGGTTTTACTTGAGCTTCCTATTGACAGATGGCACAATTAAGGCATATATTGCCACATTGTTTTATTTTATGTAAATATTTGAAAAAGTGGCAAAAACCCCATTAATTCTTAGAACGCATATAAAATAATAAATATCTTTAATGACAATAAATATTTTCAACAAAAACAACAACAACATAAGTGTAATGTTCATATCTCTGAAAATCGCACTTGAAAGCATTTCCAATAAAAAGCCTGTATTATCCTTAAGAGTATATTATTTTTGTACGTAAACACCTAAATCTTCCAAAAAACGCAAAGTCGTAAAGTGGGCACGCAAACAGTAAAGAAATAAAAATAATAAAGTATCCAACATAATGTTAAGCAAAAGTATGCGGCAAGTCCGTAGATATCATATAACCTTTATTTTCCCCAAGTGTAAAATATCCTAACTGTAGATATAAAAAATAAATCACAAAAAGCAATTTTAAAACATTATACCCTCTATTTTCCTGAAAATTATAATAAGGTTTAAAATTACATCCTCAACGCAGTTTATTGTACATTATGGTGTTAACAAATGCGATACAGTTAGTAGAGAACAGATAATTGAATTTTCCATCCGCTCTTTCTCTATTTTTGAACTTAAGGTAAATATTTGCAAATGCAGAAGTTCCCAGGCCATTACATAATTTATACAATGTACTTATACTGAGAGAAACGTTAGTGTATATTAAATCATTTCCATGTGTCCCAATCTAATGAGACTGGAATAGATTACTACATCAAAATTACATTACTACATCCTTCTGGTTTTCGACAATTATTATAAGCTGGCCTTGTGTTAACTTGGGATTATTTGTACTAATATGTATAACAGTACACTTATTTAAATTCAGAGGGATGAGCCAATCAGTGCTCGATGAAAATAATATCATCTTGTAGAGTCTGATGATCTTGCAGTGCATTCCCAAATATCTTTGTATTTGAACTTTATTGAGAGGTCGGCTGTATATATCAAAAATAGGACTGGTCCCAGAACAGAACCTTGAGCTACCCCAGAAAGAACTACTTGAGATTCCGAATGTGATTTGTCAACTAGTACTGAAAATGTTCGGTTTGTGAGGAAACTATCTATCCAGGCAAGTAATGGGCCCCATATTCCATTATGTTCTTGAAGATGGACCGTTCTTGAAGAAGTTTGCATTATGAATGATAGAGGCTTCGCAAGGGCTATTGCAGAGGTCTTTAAAATGTTTGCAGCTATCTCATCTAGACCGGGAGAGGAATCAGTATACGAAACCGGTTTAGACGTTTTAATACCACTTCTTCAGAAATGAAAATATTTTCTAAAGAATTTTCAACAGGTGGATTTGGTAAATGGGGAAAGGTCCAAAGGGTTCAACACAAAATACTGATTGGAACATGTTCGAGAGCACTTCAGCAGCTTCTAGATCAATGGCAGAAAAAGATCCATCGGATTTTTTGACCATAGGAGTTTTGACAGTTTTGACTTCTAGTATACTTGTATAATGCTTTTGGACCAGAAGGTTATTCTCAAAATTTTGCCTAGCAACACGAATGTCATAGGTTAATTTATTTGGGAATTCGCGATAGGAAACATTAACATTTCATCGTAAAAGCAAAATTAATAGAGCTAGTCAAAGTATTCGTTTTTTTTTTATTAAAGACTCTAACATTAGTGCATTATAATATTGAATAAATTTAATATTGTTTACATTTTAAATCATCTGTTAAATGGTTCTTTTTTGTTAACAAACACGTCTCGGCTATTATCAAAAGTGTACATAGGTAAAGTTTTGAAACGCAACTATCAATTACAAGTCAATCAAAGGCCGTCGTAAACTGAATTTAATCCAGGCTCCAACTTGAGCTATTTGCCGATTTATTTAGACCGTAATTCCGGAATCCTTTATTGTTAAAGTGCCAATTTATGGGATATAACTGAACGCCGTTAAAATTTAAATGCCACCCAGTTTAAGTGCACAATAAACTATAGAACGTATCTTCGATATCGCGTTATTTTTACACTACCGTTACCAATTATTCCACTAGAGTGCATGGGGATCGTACAAGGAAATAATTTATGGGCCAGTGTAAGCCTACGTACCGAAATTTTACAATGATTTTCAATTTTATATTTTCCAATTTAAGCGATCCTCGGGCGCAGATATACACCATATACGAAATTTATTGCTATATTTCCGCTTAGGCAAACGTGTTCGTTTTGCCGATCGTAATGTACGACCCATCTTCATATAATACGACGTATTAATTCTGCTTGACCCCTCGGTAACTGCCCTTAAAATCGTATGATTTTCGTGATATATTACACCTGTCACGATATAACGAGAAACTAAAGGAAATCCATTTTTCACGCTGCTAATTGTTTCACACAAAATAAATGAAAGTTTATCACTTTCTCAATAGATGCGAACATAAATCAGTCAATGAGTGAGTAATATTTGTCAGGAAATGCTATTTTACATTACTGGTTATTTGATTGCGGTGTCGCAGGAATTAAATTGCAATTTCTTCAGTTCGCGTGTATTAAATATTGATTTCCGTTTATACTATTGCTGTTTTTTTGTCTTGGTGCGAATTGGCAGCAGCGGCAACTATCTAAGGACTTCAGTTATTGAGAGGACCTTTTGTATTTTGTATTGCACTGTGTCTTAGAAAGAGAGAACTAAATCAAGGTGATAGTCTATACCCTTTTCAAATGAAATTTTGACTAAAAAATTGAACATCATCGACCATTCCTGATTCCAAAACAGTACTTGGGTTTTCAATCTTGCATGAACTTTCAGAAACGTCATAACCAATACTAATTTCGAGACATCAAATGCATTAAACAATAACAACATTGCTTTAGTTCCTGTAAATAAATTATTGTTTCTGTATTACTGATTACTATTGATGCGTATTTTTAATTAATTATAAATTATTATCATCAATAGTACAATTGCGTACTATATAATAAGACTAGTCTACCTAGTGAAGGACATCGAACTACACTATAAGAAGCTTAGAGGTAATAAATTCGTATTTCACCAATGAAGAATTTCATCTAGATCTGACCGAAGCAAATTACAAGTATAAGTTAAAATCATCAGCATAAGATGGACATTATAGTTTAGACCCAATAAACTATCGTTTACAAAATTTTCAAACATGATAGGGCCGACGACTAATCCTTGTGGCACTTCAGATTAGCGTTGAATCTGTCGATCGGAAATCATGTTATTCCACTGTCAGTTTTATCAGTAATAAATAAGTAAAAAATTGAAAAGATTAGATATATGTACATTGGAAAGTCCGATCGATCAAAAGCTTTAGAAAAATTTTGTAAATCTTATCATCTTGGTAACTATTCTTCTTGGTCACCTGGAAGAAGTTGCCGCTTTACCTGAGGCAAAAGAGATGTTATATAGGAATTTCGAACACTTTTGAAGGATTATGGGTTATAGTAATGGGACGATATTTTTCAGACTTACTATTGTTGTCTTTCTTAAAAATTGGGCAAGTTCGGCTCATTTTCCGCATATGAAGAAACGTACTTATCTTTGGAAATAATTTAAATAAATAGCATAATGGTTTAGAAATGTTGAAGCACAATCTTTAAAAAGATAGGCTCATTAAGTCCGCCTATATTTTTTGGCACATAAAACTTCAAATTAGGAAAAGTTGGAATACTACAAGAATAATACTCATAGGGGAACTATCAGAAATTGAAGTAAAAGACAATATACTTCGATTGGAACTAGAACAAACAATGTCATTGGAAATTATTCTTCATATATTATTATAATTAAAATAATTCATGCAGTTCCCAATATATTGCTTAAGAATAGTTGTTATTTTTGGTCAATATTTATAATGTAATTGCAGTAGTTACGATTTATATTTTATTTGTTCTTAATACAAGAAGATATAATGAATTTGTTATATACAGGGTGTTTCAGAAAGGCCTCCCATAAATACAGGAAGTATAGTACGACAAAAACTAAACATTTTTGGTTTTATGAACTATATATATCTCCTCTAGTTTTCGAGATACAAAGCGACAAAATAAAATTATTTAAATAGAATTTTTACGAAAGTTTCCAAACGCTGCGAAATATTTCTATGAAAATTGGCATTCCGGAGTTTTTAAGGATGCCAAATACACTAGTCTAATTATTTTTTATATATTTCATAGAGGGCGCTAGTTGTGCTACATTTCTATTTTAAGTTCTAATTTTTTTGAGGTTAAGTTTTTTACCGTTCGGGCTCCAATTTCTAATGTATAGTTTTATTTTCTAAAAATAATGTACTCTTGTTAGAACTTTCTAATATGGACGGTTTTCGAAAAAAAAAGACTTTTAAGTCTTACAATATTACGGTGTATAAAATAAGTGACTTTTCTCAAGGTAGGCTTGTGTCAAAACTTATTGATGAATGTCTCATAAACAACGCATACATTTTTAGTAATATTTCAAACTCTAATTAACTTTATATCAAAATTTTTGGGACTGTAATTAGTCATTACTAACTACAGTCACTAACAATCACTAAAATTTTTATATAAGGTTAATTAGAGTTTAAAATATTACTAAGAATGTATGCGTTGTTTATGAGACATCCATCAATAAGATTTGACATAAGCCTGCTTTGAGAAAAGTCACTTATTTATTATACCGTAGTATTGTAAGAGTTCAATTAAAAGTGTTTTTTTACATAATAAATTGGAGCCCGAATAGTAAAAAACCTAACTTTAAAAAAATTATAACTTAAAATGTAATAGGAATGTAGCATAATTAGCACCCTCTATGAAATATCCAAAAAATAATTGAACCAGCGTATTTGGCATCCTTAAAAACCCCGGAATAACAAATGTATTTTGTTTGTCGCTCTGTATCTCGAAAACAAGAGGAGATAGACAAATAGTTCATAAGACAAAAAATTCTTATTTTTTATCGTACTATCACCCCCTGTATTTACGGGAGGTCTTTCTGAAACACCCTGTATAAAAAAACTACTTATTAACTCAATAATTTCTAGTTCAGAGGTCATATTTTAGCAGTCTCACCTGCATTCAATTATCTTTTCTGTTTTTCGAATGGCCAGCCGTCGGCCATAAATATGATTTAGTCCAGGTTTACTAACGAGTGTAAACAGCGTAATCGCAGTTATTACGCGAAATTTAGTGCTTTTAAGTGGGTATTTTCCAGGAGTTATTTAATAGAGCGGAAACCGAGAAGAGTCCATATAAAGCCATTTATCTGGATTGTAAGTGAGGACACGGAGGTATTTTCCTGATCATGAAGCAGCATTATTTCAGTCCACTTCCTGTTGTAGATTAGTGGTAAGGGAACGAGTTGGCCGGGCAACGTGTAAGGCAGTATGCATATGTTCCATGTTTCTACAGTCCATAGTGGTGTGTTTGCGGTCGCTCGCAGCACCGACGGATCCCAATCTAGTGACCTTATACGTCTCGGCTACACGCCGCCAGGATTCAACGCGTTACATTTACGATTGTGTTTTGCACACTTTATTGCTTCATTTGCCCAATTGTTTTAGCAGCGTTTCGAATGTTTTGTGTCGCATTTGCAAGTTAATTACGATCTAGTAGGGGCCTTTTTTTATTTATATACGGCCGTTAATATTGCCGCGCGTAGAAAATTACGGAAAGAGGCAAACAAAAAAATGAAGCGCCTGTTAATGAACCTCCTAAAATTGCTACATTGTCGCTTTACATTTGTTTTGGACGGGTAGGTCGAGCTGGATAATAAATTATATCCGGGGAAAAAAAAGTTAATGTTTCGGAATTAGCCCAATATCAAATAATTAAACGCACATTTTCGGTATGCGGTGATTCAATATAACCGCGTTTATATCTTCCTTTAATTTGTTAAATTATAAATTATTATTTGATTAGGTGATCAGTACATCATTTATTTTTCATATTTTAAGTACATTACTATTTATACCTAATAAGTTTCTAAATAATTTATTATACAGAGTATCAAAAGAGAAGTTATTTTCTGAAAATTAATTTTCAACTGATGCTTCATTTAATTGCCATCCTCATTTTCTCTATATTAAGTGGTTAAATATTTTTTTAAGCTAGTTTCAACTGCGAATCACTAATTAATCCAGTTAATTGTTACCGGTTGTACTAATTGTGCCCCGACTGTTATCGCAGCAAGATTAAATAACGTGAAATTTGAGACTAGTCGGGAATTTGTAATGCATCAACTGACGATTGGCACTAATGCCGCTAATTTCCCATTTTCTGTTTCTATATTGTTATAATTTTGAGTGAGTATATTTTCCTTTATTAACTTGCTTGGTTTAAGCTCTTCTTCGTTTTCTACCCAGCAGACTTCTTTTCTTCTTAGTTGGGCGCCTGCTCATATCAGCATATGTTTTCAATTTAGTTCATAACTGGTCTGATAATATGGAAAGAAGGTCTCTATTCAGTTTTAAAACTGTATGAATTTTGTGACAATGAGAAATTTTACCTCATGGTGAGATTCTGGGTAAGGCTGTTTATTAATCAATTGAAATAATAAAAAACGTATTAAAAGTTAATTTGACCTGAATTAATAATTTCATCAAAGTGGAATTTCATTTACTTTTTTATTATCATCTACTGTATTTTGAAAAATAAATAATATCTTGTGTGACAAGCTAACGATTGATTTATTTAAATTTTTCAATTCAAAATTTTGATGTTTTTCTTATCTCATATACTGAATTCAATTTTATATTACTAGTACTATCTAAACTTCAAAGTGTCTTTATCACTCCTACTGGTTGACATCTGTCAAAACACTCACTATTTTTGGTTTTACATTCTCCCCAAAACAAACTTGGTCAAACTTATATTATATTTAAAATTAATTTTGGTATTTAAACCTGCCTTTGCCTTTATTATTTAAATTCCCAGCCATTATTTATTTTATCGCAGTTAGCATTCTTTTTATTTATTAGTAATGCATAGGAATGTTAAATGGGTAGGTATTTATTACCTTATGGACATATCAACTCTAATATAATAATAGACGTTGCTATTATGTATTATTTTTGTTAAAAATATGTTTTTCTAGCCTATAACATTCGAGAAAATGGCGAATGCGCCGCGACCAAAGCAATGTTTCCATGTATATAGTCCACAAAGCCTACAAAGAAGCAGTTTCAAAGTGCCTTCATCATTCCTATTGGTTGACATCTGTCAGAACAAATACTATTTTTGGTTTCCCTTTCTCCCCAAAACAAACTTCGTCAAACTTATATTTTATTTAAAATTAATTTTGATTTTTTAACCTGCATTTGCTTTATTATTTAAGTTCCTAGCCATTATTCATTTTATCATAATATAACCTAAAATGTAAGCCTCTAGAAAACTTATAGTTTACAACATGTGACAAAAATGACGACTGCTAAAAAAATCGAATTATAATTAATTTTATTTGCATTTTCTGAATTTAAAAACAATTTTTCTCCCCTTTTAATAAATTCAGCTACTAAAATAATTTAAATGTGACTAAAATATTGAATATTTGCTGGAGGTTGAAATTACGTAATATATAAAATATAACACTCAAAATTTTAAGCAAAAGAGACGACTGAAACAAGTCACTCATCATTAATGTGACAAACCATTATTTAATTTTTAATGGCTAGTGCCGGAAATTATACAGGGTGTAACGGATGCTGATGGCCAAACTTCAGGGGGTTATTATACAAGTAATTTTCAACAAAAAAGTATTATAAGATTTTTTTGGAAAGTTAATAGTTGCTCTTTTATTTAACATTTTTTGATTTCAAAATATTTTGTGACTTTTTTCATAAAAACATAAATATCTCTATTATTCTTACAGCCACATCATATTTAGACGTACCATCGGAAAGAGCGTTAAATTTACTACAAGGTGAGCATATATGAGTTTAAAAAAATCTTCTATACCAGGTGCTGTAAAAAGTTAATTGTAATAATTGTGAAATGAGCAAAATTAGTGGTATCTCCTTATTGGTGGTAACGCCAAAAATTTGTTAATGAGGACGTGTTTTTTCTTCAGCAAAAACTACTGTATTTAGTAAGCTTTTCAACGATATACGAGTATCAACTTGTGAGTTTGCTATTTTTTTTTGGCAACAATATCAAGGGCAGAGGTAGTAAAACCGTAAAAATCGAAAATGCACAAACTTTATAGTACTTTATTTTTATTTTAAGTCTGTTCGTATTACTACATGCGTGTATTTATTGTGGGAGTTTGTTCAAAAAGCTGTTTTTTTAAAATCTCCCTTTTTCTCCTATAATCCGAAATATTGTTACAAACGTGTTAAATAGATAAATGCCAAGGCGGCTGTGAAAAACAATATTGACACAACTGTCGAAAGTCATAAAATTACTTTAGTGTTCTTGTTGATTACTTATGTATCTAAATTGAAGATGCCACGTTTTTCCACAAATACCGAGTATCGAGATATTTTATTTGTGTATGGTGTTTGCAATGGAAATTCTAGAGCAGCAGTTGCAGAATATTCTCGCCGCTATCCTGAAAGACGCATTCCAAACAGAAAAACTTTTGTAACTACATTAATGGTTTTGGGAGAAACAGGGAGTGTTGCAGGACATCATCATTTAAATGCCGATCGAGTAAATCGTCATCAAGACCAAATTATAACAGCGCTTTTTGAAGAAACTCCCACATTAAAAGTACGGGCAGGGCAGCAATACAACTTGGGAGAATTTCGCATACGTCATTTCACAGAAGTCTCAGAAGGAACAACCTTCACCCTTATCATTAAAAATTATTAAGTCATTGTAAATATGTTACCAAGTTATAAATAATTTTTTCAACAATTTTGTTACTTTAATTTAAAAAACAGTCTTAAAATAAAAATCAAGTAAGTACTATAAAGTTTGTGTATTTTCGATTTTTACGGTTTTATTACCTTTGCCCTTGATATTGTTGCCAAAAAAAAATAGCAAATTTAATATATCGTTGAAAAGCTTACTAAATACAGTAGTTTTTGCTGAAGAAAAAACACGTCCTCATTAACAAATATTTGGCGTTACCACCAATAAGGAGATACCACTAATTTTGCTTATTTCACAATTATTACATTTAAATTTTTACAGCACCTGGTATAGAAGATTTTTTAAACACTCATATATGCTCATCTTGTAGTAAATTTAACGCTCTTTCCGACGGTATGTTTAAATTTGTTGTGGCTGTAAGAATAACAGAGATATTTTTGTTTTTATGAAAAAAGGCACAAAATTTTTTGAAATCAAATAATGTTAAATAAAAGAGCAACTATCAACTTTCCAAAAAAATCTTATACTACTTTTTTGTTGAAAATTACTTGTATAATAACCCCCTGAAGTTTAGCCATCAGCATCCGTTACACCCTGTATAACTTATTTAAGAGCAACGTTAAATTAAGCGACAATAAATTTAGTAACCCGCAAAAATTTGGGATCCATAACTGTTAGTCAAGCCTTGGGAAAAAGTTTAAATGTATTGCGACTGTTTTAAAATTCCGTGGCTCTCGGCACGAAAGTCTGGTTTATTTGAATCCACCAAAGCCATTCAACCGAAATCTAACTAACATGGAGAAAAGTTGATATAACAGTAATTAACGGAAGTTAGTTTCTATTGGTATTTAGGAATGCACGTAGTTTTTTATTTTAATTAAAAAGTCTGCAGAGCAATTGTTTTTTACTATTTTGTTAAAATTGGTATGAAAGGGTAGAGAATATTTACTATTCCTCTACTTTTTTTTTGGAAACCGTTGTTAAATAAGTCAGAAACAAAATAGGATTATTTGAATTATATTTTTAAAAATTATCCAAGAAATTTGAATTGAATGTTTACCCCCCAAGCTAAAGGGGCACCTTCATTAGACACCTGAAGACGTTTATTATATGTCTACTTTCTACAGTGCCAAATTCTTGATACCTGTGCACAATACGTACAACAAATTTGGGTCTGGAACAACCTAAACTTTTTTTTTTTAACAAATTTTAGAACTATTAAAAATTGCTCATTTTACCAAACACCTCTTATAAAAGTTTTACTAAATTTAAGTACAGTCCTGCCCTCTTACTTCAATGGTTGTACTGGATATCCCGCCATTTATAAACGTATATAATGAATTTGTAGAAATACTTTTAATTTACGGGGAGATGCGACAAAATGCAGTAGCAGCAGCGCCTTGTATACACGCGAAAATGTTTGGTTAGGAAATTTTCTTACATCGCGAGTGTTTGTTAACTTTGTTTAAACGCTACGTATTGCCTGAAATTGGGAATAAATACTTGAAAATATAGAGTATTTTATAAATATTTCATAAAGGCTTAAAACAAGTCTTAGTTACATTAACATAAAAATTAATGTTAACAGTTAAATCTACATTTGTTTCTACTTATTTTTCATGTACATTTTAAATTTTCAGTTTCTTCGAAAAATGCATATAAGAATTTTCTGCTTAAAACAAATTCTTATATCGTATTTCTTATGTTGCTCTTGTTAACTCTAATGCGACATGCCACCTTGTGAAAGCAAAACACCGAACAACTTTACTTTTTTCGCAACTTGTTGAACGATAAATCGTTTCTAGCTTCTAGTTTAATATTTACTTTGTATTCGAAAAATATAATATAACTTGTTTCAGAACCTTTATAGGATTTAACATAAAAAATATTAAAACGCATGCGAACATATCATAAATGTCATCATTTATCTTAATAATATTCGTCTATTAAAAAAATATTTCTTTTTTAAGTACTAATTTTACGGATGACATGCAGGTTATTAGATATTATTGATTAATATATTCAGCTGCACGCAACATACGTAGGCGTAGGATATGGTTTTGATATTTATAAGTACGGTTAGTAGCGGGATTTAATTTTTGAAAAATGTTTTGGATTAATTCATTAGCCATGGTTGACAGATTAATAGTACAAAATGTATATTTAAATATATAAAATTAAATACATAGGCCTAACTAATTAGCTTCAGTTAAATTCTCCGAAATTGATCCACTGTTATGTATTGCCATGTTTGTAACAACTGTAATTTGTAACAAAATGCAAACTTTTTGTTTGTATTGTATTATAAAACGGTTTGACTGAAAGAGTTTCCTTAATTAGGTTTTATTTTATTTTTTCCGCATGTGACAAAATTGCAAATTAGATGGTACAAAATGTATATAGCCCGATAGAGCTAGACATTATTCATAATGCTCGCACATTATTAATAATGCCCGCATTAATCAGCTGGTCCATAACATATATAGTATATTTCAGTAAATTCAATGTTCATATCTACGGAAGATGACTTTGAAAAGAACCATGTCTTTTCAGTGGTGCTAAGCAAAATTAAAGTATCAACACGACACGAGTCATTCTGGGTTAGTCATAAAAGTTATTACCGACACAAATTACTGTACCTTCTGCCAATTGCTAGCTTGCTTTTATCAATTAATTAACATGGAAATTTTACACTAAGCAATAATCGTTACGTAAGAATTAATGTTTAAGCATCGGTTAAGCCATCGCGAACATCTTTATTTGTGTCATAACTTATTTATGAACGATAAACGATTATTGATCACAGATTATGGGGGTATTAAATGAAACTAAGTTTGAAAGCGGAAATAGGGAAACAATTTGATATCCGAGACATCTCTGCTGAGAACTGAGAAGATTAATACTCAATTTCATTCGAGAGAAATTCTCTAAAAGAACACCGGATACAAGCCGGAATTTAGGTCACAAATAAAACAGAATTTTTCATTTCGCCAACGGTATGATTTTTTTAGTCTTATTTGAATTCCTTTTGGTTAATATTTGTTTTGAAGAAATTACTTCTTACCTATAGGCATCATGTTTTAAATTGGAGTAAACAACTAAAAAACAGGTTATCAAATTATGGTTTGTCAATTTTAACAAACTACGCTTTTATCAGTATTATTTAACAGGTTTTAGTTATTTTAAAACAACTAAAATAACTGCCTTCCACGAGCTCAAATGAAATTCAGTATTGGGTCCAGGATGTCATTTAAATTCAACACTACCATCGCTTTTCTCGGAGTGACATGATTTAAGGAAATTATGTCAGATAGGATAGTGCTGAATCGTAATGGTAATTTAAATTTAATTCATCTCAGCTGGCACTATTACTAGATGTGGAGTCAAACAATGAAATGGTTAAATTGTAACGTTTTCAAAAGATAAATATTACTTTAGACGAATTCTCAGGCAAATGTTATTTTGCTTTAAAGAATTGAATAAATCAATAAAAAATATATATTTCTATAACTTTCTAAACTGTTTATAAATTTAATGAAATTATTATGTCAATTCACATTTGTTAAATATTCTGTGATATAGAAAATTGTGCTAATAGAGATAATAGACCTTATGATTCATAATTACAGACAAAATTGAAATATTCTGTACCTCTCATATCTTGGCCTAGACATTATATGGTAACGTTTGTGCTTCTTCAATTAAATACGCCCTGTACATTAACTAAATCAGTTCAAGGCTAATTTCCGTATTCACACATTAACTGGTACCGTTGTAAATGAATTGGAACTCCTTAATTAGCTACATTAGAGACTATCCCTTGTCCCGTGGAAATCGGGAGAATTGTTTGGAATTAACTCAAGACATGTTAATGGACAAATCTAACATTGGACCCTTATTTTGTTCCGTAATGAATCACGAAGTCCCCCGCTCCAGGAAGCGAATACGCTGCTACAAATAGCGGTAGAAGAATCGGGTTTGTTTTCATAGAATGCGTTCTCATTACTATTAACAATCGAAATATTGTTGTTTGAAATGTAGTCCTGTATGTATATGCAAAGAACAGTGAAAAAAATACGAAAAATACAAGTTAACGCAAGCATACGCATAGCAAGCGTTGACTCCTTAAAGAAAACAAATTAGGGTTTGTTATGTATTATTTAATTACCAGAGGAAAATATTTTCAAATAAGTAATTTGATTTGAACTATTGTAGGAAATATAAATATATAATGGTACTGACCTATTAAAGATACAACTATTTTTATTGTTTCTTTTTAAAATATTTTGGATTATTTATTTGATTATATACCTACATGTTACTTATTGTTAGAACTGTACCTAAAAATAAATGGTTTTGTGTAAATTGGAGCATGGCATTTTCGTTTGATAGAAGAATAGAGTAGTTGTCAAATTGTTACATAAAACAGAAACAAAATTAAGAAAAAATTAAAAACGTATTTGTTATTGTACGTATTTCCATACTTAAACTAGCTTTACAAAGAAATATTATAGTTAACCATCAATGCTATGCGTCTATATAAATTACTTACAGGTATATATTTTTATATGTCATAGTCTTTATATTCCATTTGCATAGTAGGGAAGATTTGTTGTATAAAGACCAATATCCGAATCTACAGGGTCGGAAAGTCCCCATGGTTCTTCGACCGTTACGTCAGAGCGATAAAGAAAGTCATAGAAATCCGTGCGATAGAGAAAGATGGCTATAATGAAGGCGTCTAATAGTCACCGCTTATTTCGCCCTTCCATAAATAAGATCCACTTCTTATATGACAAATTGACTTTATTTTTATAAATAAAAAATCCACCGTTTAATTTATTCCCAACCTTTACGTTACACACTGTATAACAGCTGTATTAAAAGAATTATTTGTTTTCATAATGATAATGTCTCCATTTTTAACTTATAAAACGCGTCTTATATTGATTATAATTTAATTAATTACTATGTGATCGTTATCGCTCGGTGTATAGTCGATTATGATCGTAAAATTTCCGACAGTCCGCTGTGAATCGACTATTACGTTTCCTCTAGTTGGATGAGATTAGACAGTATAGACACATGTTTTGTGGTATACCTACATGATCATAACGCGTTGTGTGAAGTGGAAAGTTATTTAAGTATCTAAGTATTTTATAGTTTGTAATTGTTTTGTTACTTCATATTTAAATCTTATTAGAAACCGCTGAGGTTAGTTAGTTTTACATAAGATGAACGAACAGAAGGCTAACGGTGACAAAAATGTAATATAATACAAGAAGACACGGGTGCATCGCTAAGAGGATAAGCTGAACAGTTTTGGGAGTGATTTGTCATTATTTTTTATACTTGAATGTATCTTATATATTTACATTAGAATCTCAGTTTGTAACTATTCTACAATAAAATTCCTGAAAATTTAATGTCATGTTTTTAACTCATATTGTAGAGTATACAACAGTTTAATACATTTATTATTATAAAACTTCTAATTAGTACATACTACAATAACGATATTGGAACACTTTAATAACAGTAGTTATGGCTATCATTTTCACAATTTTCTGTCCCCATTTTAGAAACGGTGGGGTGAAATTTCTTGACAGAATTTTTTTACTTACTTCAATATCGACGTGGAATTAAATGGCCATTTTTATCAAGCACAACCCTATAAATGATACAGGGTAGTGCCAAGTTCTTGGCGAACATAGTATGTTTATAATTTTTTCACTTGGAGTTCATTAATCTTAATTTTCCCAAGGCCTTGGTTGTTTGTAGAATACGAAGTATTTTTAACAATACATTACATCAGTGCTCTACTTACTTTCAAATTAACGTAGAAAAGGAGCATTATTGTATACATAATTGATTGTTCCCTATAGTGCGTGATGTGCTGTACAAATTTCTAAAAGTCATGCCATGACAACAGTAAATATATCAATTTAGATAATGAAATGTGCTTTTAGCAATGTTTTGTGTAACGTACGCTGCTTTGGTTTTTCCACAAAGGGTATGATTGGTTTAAATGGATGAAAAGAAAAATAAACAGAACGTTATGAATGAAATATCAAAACCCTCTTACTCGCTATAGATACATACGCGTACCCGGCAATCAGTCAATCAGTAATAAACATACATTTTCGCCAATATTTATGTTGTTTTTCTGGTTGCAGCTACCGTTACTAGAATTAAATAGCTTATTTTTAAAATATTATAATAATAGGAATCAATACATACTTTATTATGAAATGAAAACTATCGTGGTTGGTTTGAATCAAACCTCAGCTGTTTACACGGAATGAGCCAGCCAAGTGTTTATTTGCCTTTGAGATAATGTAATTTATGAGTATATAATGTAGTCCGGAATGTCGAAACTAGGAGAGGTTGTTCTTTGTGATAGTGGTGTCTAGCCAGTGCCAGCGCCCGAATAAGGTCGTTTATTATATATCTGTGCTAGCTTGAATACATTTTGTTGTTTGTGCGGTCTTAAGGGCTGTGGTTCCTTCGAAGTGTGCCTTGTAAGTTCTCGGGGCCTTGCATTCACTTCGATTGACACATACTGGGTGTTGTTGAGGTAGGTGGCATAATAATAGTATGACTCACACACCCGATCGTTAGGATGCTAACTAGTTGGCGTCCGAGGTATCCTCGACTTATTTCAGGTGAGTTCTTGAAGAAAGAATGATACATGTTTGCTAATTAATATAATGGTAACGTATGGAAGGATATACCTTGAATTCTAAAATTAGAGGGAGTGTAACCCCCCGGGGAGTTACCTATTTATTTGTTTTTTTTATTGACAGAACAGTAACTTTGACATTTGCTTCATATACCCTATTAATTTCTGGCGAATGACCCGGCTGTTGTCGGGATAAACTACTTTGTGATGACCCATGTATAAAAGGTAACAATACCAACAATAACATCTATTTTACAATCTATATTTTAAAGTATAGGTGCTGTAAATATAAATGGTTAAGTTAAATTAGTTTTGACTATACATTTTTCCATTTTTGAATTGTATGTTAAATTTTGAACACTTTTTGTATAACATACCATATCTCTAGAATCAGCGGTTTTCGTAATAATGGCGCTTGAAAACTCTATTTTGAAATACACACAAGTAATTAAATAAAATTTTTAAATTGAACATCCTTGAACATTTTTTTAAAAGCCAACAAAAACAACCTGGTGTGCCAAATTTTTTCTTAAACAAAACAATTTTCTTCGATTTTCATTCCTTTTCTGCATACACATTCAACTCAATAACTTTATTACTTAGAAAATAGAGATGCATAGGTTTATATGATATTGATTAATACCTATACTGTTTCTGAAACCGCTTCCCTCGCAATTCAAAATGGCTCATAAAACAAAGATAGGCTTTTAAGTAGAAATGTACATATGTAGAATTATGGCAGTGGTTTACCTTTCACCATTTACATGTAGATTTAGCGTGGCACCAATAGCAAAGCCAAATAGTTTATTTTACGTCTCCAAAAACAGGAGATATCAGAGTAGATTGTGCCTGATTGGTGTCTGTCTACCTTAACTGAGTTCATGACTAGTATAATAACTTATTAATACTGAATTATATTATAGGTTATGGACATAGTGCGGTCTTTATTGTAATTCAACGACTACAAACAACAAATTACTTGTGCTTTCATGCCATGACTAGCTGTTGTACACTACAAACTGAAGTCATGTATTGTCTGACACCTATTGCAATTTAACATATCGTTTACAAATCGTACAGCATACAATATCCTGTAGCATATCGATTTCCTTCTGTAAACATGGCAATTCTGCGGATACCATTTATTTTATTTAACACAAGATACTTTTAAAAAAGCATCCCTGATTACGTACACATACACAGGGTGTCCCAAAGTTCGCGTCTCGGACCTATTACAGACAAACGAGAAACAACAGTAAAAATCTGTTTAAATGGCGTGAATAGGGACTCAGTATGGTCCGTTTTCTTGAAGAACATTTTTTTCAAAATTCGGAAAATAAAAAAATGACGTCGTCAACTTTTTTCCACGAACATACCCAATCTTTATGATAACTAAAATTATTTATTTTTTATGAACATTTTTTGTGCATAAATTTTTTCCCTATCTCTTCTCCTTAAAAAGTTACAATAACAAACATTATACAAAAATGTATTCTATTTTATTGGAACTAGTCATGACTTAATCAACATTACTGTGAAAAACAATCGCTGTAACTCCTGTTACAAGTCTGTTTACATATTAGTTTCTGTCAAACGCTCTGTCAAATGCATGATAAACAAACTAGTAAGTGGTTGCTAAAAATTAAAAAATGTTCACAAACAATGAAAAAGTTAAACATAATTTTAATTAATGGTGAATATCAAAAGAGTGCCAGAAGCGCTGCTAGCTTATATCATGAGAGATATCCGGAGCGTCAAGATGTTAATCCAAAAATATTTGCCAGATTAGAACGAATTTTGGGTGCTAACGAAATAGTACATTATACTACGTTATTTTGGCAGAGGTGCAATTTGAAGCCCGAGGGCTACAATGCACCGAGGACAAAATAGCATCTCTCCCGAATGGTATATACTATTTTAACCACGGTCTCATTAACTTAAAAACACATATTTTGTCATTATGAAGTAAGTAGCACCAGAATTATTGTATTCGGATTTGAGCATTTATTTAGTAGTTATTGTCATACTACAAAATAAACAAACAAAAAGAATTGTCAAATTAAGGTGCTAGTTTGGTTTAGTTTAAAGTTTGTTTAATGCACAATGAATAATTGTGAGTCGGAAGAGATTGTGGAGGCTGCAAATATTGCAATAAGCAATTTGGTGCCTACGAAGTCAAGATCTTTATACGATATAGCCTACAATCGGTTCAAAAAGTGGTGCGCCGAGAAAAATGTTCATGTATACAGCGAGAATGTTTTGTTGGCATACTTCAGTGAAAATGCAAAGAATTACAAGTCTTCCACATTATGGGCGCAATATTCTATGGTTAAGTCATGCTTGATAATTTACGACAACATAGATATAAGCAAATTCCCCAAGCTGATCGCATTTTTGAAAAGAACCGGTGACGGATATCAAGCGAAAAAATCGAAAATATTGACAAAGGGTGAAATCGACCGTTTTCTATCAAGTGCAGATGACAAAGAATTCTTAATGATTAAGGTAAGATTACTTTTGTTGTTAGGTATTTCAATTATTAAGTATTTTGATTTTTTATAGGTTGGATTAATTCTGGGGATTGCGGGAGCTTGTCGAACTGATGAACTAGTCAATTTAACTGTAGATGATATTGAGAATGTAGGCTCTTCCTTGATTGTAAAAATTCCAAACATTAAGACAAAGAATCCACGAACCTTTGTGGTTACCGATGTGGGAAATATGCTTGAATTGTTTCGAAAATACCTGTCCCTTCGTCCTCCCCACGTCAAGCATAAGCGCCTTTTTTTGTACTACAAAGCAGGAAAATGTAGTTCGCAGCCAGTTGGCAAGAATACCAAGGGAAAAATTCCGAGTGTAGTAGCTTCGTATTTAAAATTACCTGATGCTGCATGTTATACTGGTCACTGCTTACGAAGATCTTCAGCGACATTACTGGCAGATGCTGGTGTGGATATCACGACAATAAAGTGTCATGCTGGTTGGAAATCAACGACAGTCGCTAAGGGTTATGTCGAGAACTCCATTGAAAATAAGATCAAAATTGCTAATCAGGTTTTAGTAGGTACCACTACTAGCGCAATCACAAAAGCTGTAAATGTAAGCGAAAGTAATATTCCTTCTAATATTAATTTTGAAAATTGTACAAATGTAACATTTAATTTAAATGTCAATAAATAATTTCAATGTTATCTTTTTTTTGCATGAAAAACGTTCTCCATAATGTAAACTTCCTTGGGAGCATTATACTCCCTTGGGAATAATCGACTACTTCTGTTTTAATTTTGATGTCATAGAAACTGATTTCTATTCCCGACCGTGGAAAAATGCATTTATTTTCTTCACTTCTTTCAGAAAATGTCCTTATATGTTTAGAGTTCTTGTTAAAGTTCTTACGTTACGTTATTTGTGTTTCAAGTTAAACTTGTTCTCCTTGTTCGCAGTGTGTGCAGTGAACATTTTGTCCATATATTAGTTTGCACTGTAAGTTGGGATCGAGTAATATTTCAGATCGTAACACAAACGTTTTCGGAACTAATCATCCGAAGTGAGGCCTAAAAGTTCCTTTAACCCCTGTCAAATTAGACAAATTGTGTAATTACTGGATACCGTGATAGCAGGCATTTACATAGATAAATGTTTGGATATTCGGGCTGTGTGATGTCAAATCAGCAGGAACTTGAAATGTGTCAGTGCCCAATTAATTGAGATTATGTGCAATATTACAAAATTGCAGAGTAGAGGTTTTTTCCCGGGACCGATAATAAGTTACATTTCTAACCAACATGCAATTTCTGCGAGTAGGATCAGGGTAATTGGTAGTTAACAGGACCAACGATTAAACCATACATAGTCGTAACATCTGCAACCTGAGTTACTCTATTTATTTATATCTAGGGTCAGATAATCGATTTGAATGAAAAACGTTTTTATAAAAAAAATGCTCTAAATATAATATAATATTCGATATGCATTCTGAACACATTAATTATTATCTTCAATTCTTCTTTTTAATCAAGCTTTATAACATGTATTAACAAATACAGGATGTACAATATACGTACTGTATTGTATTTAAAAGGAAATTATTTCGTTTTCAAAAATATTTATCAAGATTTTTTTATGAATTCACAAAGTATTCAAGAATATACCTATGGGGTCAGTTGTATGTAAAACTTGATTATATAGGGTGTTTCTAAAATAGTGGGTTAAACAGAAATAAAAGATAGGAAATGTCGTTCTAAGTAACAGTGTCTTCTCTGAAAAAAACAAATGAATTGTCAAAAACATATTTTTTAATGTCAAGTCATATGCAATTAAAACTCAGCATAGGTTTTTACATTATCGACTGCAGTAATCTCGCGGCAGAATATTTTCTTCCTCAATCACCTGAGATGCAGGCGTAAATGAGGTTTTAATTATTAAAAAAAAATTCGTAAATGGTATCTTCGGTAAAATAGTCCATTGTTGTTCAACCGCCATTCTCGGAAAAATGCACTGCTTCTAAGAAAATTACCAATAAACATTTTTTATTGACTTCAGTAACACAAATTACGAAAACCAAAAGTTGCCGAGGATTGTTTTAAAACGACTGAAAAGTTGTATAATTTCAAAAAAAGAAGAATAATTAATTGTTAAGAACATTTGTATCTAAATTTATTGTTTCCGAATTACGGTATGAGTTTTTTCCTATTAGCTCCCATTTCGTTAGATAATTTCGATAATATATTTTATTTATCTCCGAAACATACTGTATAACAATTCCATTAACAAAAAGGTCCTTGGAAAACTGTAGACTAAATAATTTTATTTTTAAAATCTCGAGTTTATCAAACATTTTAAATAGTATAAAATGTACGGTTAGGTATATGGAAAAGGGAAGAGATATGGCATGCAGATAGATAAACCGCTTCAACCCGAAATCCCAAGATAGCAATCTAAACCTAGATTTTCCGAGTCCAATCCCGAAAAGGTTTCCACCCTGCCAGTTTCAGTTAGTTGCTATTCATTTTCTGAGACAAATAAAAATTACGATTTACATCAAACAGTTTAGAAATGTGGCATAATTTATTGAATTATCTGATTCTTCTTCTGCAAATTAGTTTTTAATGGAAATAAAACTACTATTTGTAATAATAAAATATTGGGTAATAATTTATTCTATTATACCATTTTAGTAAGTGCAGTTATGTCAGTAAGGCAAGGTTTAATATTCTTTTAATTTTATTTTCTAACTATACATATTTTACAGCTAATTTACAAACTTATTTTGAACACTTATTCCTTTATAATGGTTTAATAGAAAAGTAAGTTTTATATTAACGATAGGAAAAAACCATCGTCATTTTCATAATCACTAAATTTATTTAAAATGGCTGTAAAATTACTATAAGGATAATGTAATTTTTTAGTATTAAGCATATTAATACGAACTCGAAGAATTCCATTATACTGTTCCCTTAATAAATAAATAAATCAGTTAAATCAGTCGATTTCCAGTGCTTCTGATGTGATTCATTTAATTTCGATTAAGCATACCAAGAGCAAAAAAAAAACAGTTCCCCTTAAAGCTATAATTTTCTGTAATGAATAAAGTGTAAAGTCCAATTTCTATTTTGTAAAACTTCTTTAAAGACTCTCCAAAGAATGAATTCACACGGATTTAAATCCGACAACTCTCTTCAGCTGTTTTAAGAGGAATATGCATGAACATCAAGGCCGACCTATGGGGTCCCACAGAACCTAGACCGAGAACCAGATATGTATACAAGCCACGGCATAACAACCCGAAAAAACATAGGACTTTAAATATCGTTGACACTACTTAAGAGTGATCAACGCAAAGAAATTAGAAATTCAATATATTCAAAAATAGGAGTCACATATTCCCAATACGCTCCTGATGTAGTAATAAAATATCAACCATATTCACTGCTTCCCGAACTCTTACCACCCTTATGTCGGTTGTCAAATATTAATGAAAAACCGTTTCAAACAATCTGTAACTTTTATTTATTTATTTTAAGTATTTTTGGTAAGTTGACTTAAACTGAATTGTACTTATCTCAGGCATCTGTGTGTATATGGCCACTGTTTTCTGAAACTCCCTGTATAAAGTGAGTTGGATTCAAGTAGCATAGTTTCGATCTCAATTGAAAACCAAAGAGCTAGGCAGTTAGATCCTTATGCAGGAACTCGTCATTGAAATATTTGAAAAACTTGTTCCCACGTTTATTTAGCCTTACCCATACACAGGTCTGGTCGTCCAGTTGAAGAATGCGCGCGCGGTTAAACGGTGCACAAAAACAGCCGCACTGGGCGGCCGGCCATAAATTTCAGTTGTCGACAAATTGCCTAGCAGTGCAGTGCAGCAATGCGGAATTTTTTCAGTGTTTGTGTTTCAGTGTCCACAATTTTTCGTGTTATTAAACAAGGTGTTATAGATCATTGCGTAAAGAGGAAGCGAAAACAAAAATTTTAAAATATCGATGACATGACGACATAATGAAGAAAATTGGGGACATAAATAATTAAAATATGTCGGTGGACAAATACTAAATACAAATTTTTTACACATTATAATATACAAATTTTTATTATTTTTTTTTTCCTTTAGCAGAAAACTTTTTTAGGGATGCCTATGAAACTCATTAAATTTTATTGCTAGGCGTTTTTATACATGTTGAACTGACTTCGGAAAGACTTTACTTGCTAGTTAAATTGTAAAATATGTTCTCACATTTATCTAATGCCTATATTACTATTAATTTTATATTTTTTAGTTAAAACTTAAAGCGACTTTTTCAAGTCGGTCTCATTTTAATTAATTTCAGCCTCAAAAATGAGAGTGTATTTATTCCTACAAGCCCTGAGTTTTCCCTGCCTGACAGGTATTTAACGTTTTCCATACAATTTATATGGAACCCTTGAAATTAATCAAGTTGAAAGTAGGTGATAAAGTATTTACTAAAGTCTAAAGTTGCCGTTTGGTAGCAAGAGCTGAGCTGTTTAGTAATTAAGATGTAATTGCAGCGAGAAAGGGGGCAACTGTATTAGAAAAACTTTCGTTCGCATTGTTCCGAAGAGTCGACGGGAATTTCTGGACTTGTTAAGGTAGTTCAGTTACGGGTTGCTTTCCTTTCTTTAGGTCGAATCAAGTTTGTAAGAAACGGAAGCGACAGACTTTGCTGGAAAATCACAAGAATTCCGAGACATCTGCTAAGGCCGACATTTGATCACTGCTGTACTCGCGACGAAAAGTCAACAAAGTTATTCTGTTTCTCAACTTGCCAAATTAAAAACAATTTTTCCTTTTTCTACGAGAGTCGTTCCTTTTGGCTCGGCAGTTGTAAAAACTTTTATTGCCGTTCGTGTCTGCCGTATATATATTTAATCTGTTTCTCGTAATATTTTAAGCGGTGCTACATACGGTCTGTTAAACATAGGATTATGGGCAAACAATTACTGGACATGTGCCTTATGATTTCGGCTTAAAAAAAGTAAATCTATACCGATAGCTTTCCATATTTAATAGAGGTCAATAATCTCATAAAAATCCAGTTAATTAAAAAAAGTGAGTCGAAAATTGTTGTACAAGAGCAATAAAGAATCCTTATTAAACTCGTCTGAATGCTCACGCCAGTTTCTCTATGCCTCCTAATATATGATAAAAAGGGACTACTACATTTCACATAAATAACCATTACATGAACAGTACATGAATAATAAAAGGAAAGAGATCAAATGTTAATGCAACAGAACATCACTCAGTCTTTTAATAGACTCTTTTTGATTCTTTGAATCTGAATCTGTACGTAAATAGGCAATAACATCGGTATTTTAATATATTCAAACATTTTTGAGGTCATATCACACCAACATGTATTTTTTCCACACAATATATCAATTTAAAGCACTTCTCCTCCTCTTTAATATTGATTTTGACTGTTCCTATTCCAAATTATTAAAATTTACATTGTTTTTAGCTAATTTCAGTACGATACAAAGATATCTTTACAAAATGATCACGTTGGTCAACATAAATGTTCCCCCTTTTCACGATTAATAAAAAGAGACACGTCTATATATTGCTGAAATATTAAAAGACCTGCAAGAACTTTGAAAAACTTTTCCAGATTCCACGTAATTCCTGTAGCACTTAAAACTTGGTTCTAGCACTATCCCTATATTTTATTACTTCCTCTTAAACGCCAAACTCTATATTGAAGCGGTCTTTTTAATTTGACAACATTCTGCTGAACTAAAAAGTATTGTTAAAAAACGTATTAACGTAAATTATTTATAAATATTTTTGTCAACTTATATTCACCTTATAATTTATTTAAACTAATTTGTATCTCTTTGTCCCTATTAATAAAATAAGTCATCTATATACAGAGTGTTTTAAAATAAGTGGGATAAACTTTAGAAGACGAATCTTTTTAGTGAATTTTGAGAGGTGTTGCATAAGTACATATAAATCTCTTGGTAACCTTCTGTATGAGTAAAGATTTTTAGTTTTTTTTTATGTAAGTGTATGAGTACATGCAATAACCAATACAGAATGTTTTGGAAAATAGTATCAAGATCAGGAACCTAAAAAAATAAGCATATTTCTACCAAAAATCCATGAACCTTTTATAATAATAATGTAATGCGATAAAATTTAAAGTTTTTGGGGGAGATAAAAACATCAATGCTCTTAATTTTTGACCATCTGCAAGAGGTCGCTAGCAATGACCTTTCCCAGTGACATTTTATGACATAATTTTTTTGGGGTTAGGGTTTTTACAGTATATCGTATATTGGAATGTAAAATTTCATTTCTCTTTCAAACTCTAGTTAGAATATCTAATAGCTGTGGGTTTTGAGGAAAGCGCAGTTGATTACATCAAAGTCAACTAACTTCTCTTTCTTAATATACAGGGTGTTTTGGTGTGTTGCTCCACAAATATTATTTACCAGTATTATTAAAATCTGCGAATATTAACAGTCACCATAATTATAGTAACTACAGTATACCTTGGGTTAATATTATTGATCACAAATTTCAGGAAATCCACCTACTCAATATATGTACGAACTTCCTGAAGGCGGCGGTAGCTTAAAAAATTTGTTTTACATTTTACATAAGGCGCAGGCAGTCCCAAGAATTTCCTCCGCAAGGAAGCCTTGAGGGTCAGCACTTATTTATTAAGTTTGAGATTAGTACGTTCGGGCCCTGCCTAAGATGTGAATATTTAATGGTGTTAAATGGCTTGAATCCATCATAAATCATAAGCCCCCAACTTCGTTGTTTGCAAGTTTAATAATATTCAAGTTTGAGTTGTCTTTCGAATCAAAACTTTTGCTCAGGAAAACGAAAGGCTAATTTGGGAAATACACTGGCCGAATAAAAATAGGTAGTCTCGCAAAAAATAAAAAAAAAGAATTAAAGTTCCTTATTTTGAATAATTTTAATAATACCTATTGTTTTAAAGAGATTCCAGAAGTAGGAAAATATTCACGGAATTCCATTTAAAAGTACTTTTTATTTCATTTGGATTGTATCTTTTAAAAAATGAGTTTTCAATAAATACCGCCATTGGATTTAAAAAAAAACTGCATAAAAATCTTCTCTACAAAAATAACAGGTTTCGCAAATAAATAATGGAATAATAAAGAACGACCAAAATGAAAAACGCTCTGTATTTCTTAAAATAATCAGTATACTCATTCCCTGTTCAATTGTTGTTAAAAATTGTGCCACAATTTTTTTAAGAAATGAACCAAAAGCGTTGAAGTTGTTCTACTCTGTATATCTAAGATATTAATTCTACTAAAAGTTAATCAATATTCATTTCCAATTCATTTTAATTAGGATGACTTTTTTGTACGACCTCATATTCGAACATTAATACTAGTATTATTTAACGAGCTAATTGATAATGGATGGATAGAAATTAATAATGGAATTATATTAACATTTAAAGCGAATTTAATAATTTACAATAACACAAATAATATTTTCTGAAGTCCAAAACCAGAATTATTCCTGCTTCTTGTGACGAAACTAAATCCAAAGGGAATTATTTCATTGATTGCCACTATTCAGACAGACAGACGTGAACAAAACCTACCGACTATGATAAACCATTATAAATCGGCTGTAGCAAAGGGCAGAGACGACTGACATTTAGACCTACAGCTGTTGAAAGGGATAACAATAATATGTCACGCTACTTGGAAAATTTCAGCACCTTCATTAACCGCCTTCCTGATTGTCGTCTAGCACACTGGAACTCTTATTATCCATTTACATTCTCGGAAACTAAATCAGGGCTAAATTGTTTAGAACTGGATCTGTCTGCTCTCTCAACTATTCATTGAACGGGTGAATTCGGAATAATCTTCATCAGGGTATTCCAGAAAAGGATATTAATCGCAAGGTTTGGAAATATAACGAAACTGTACTTGTATATTATTATGTTATAGGTTTTATGTTCCATTTTCCAAGAGAGGATTTATTGTACAACCAGTACTCAATTTGTATATAGCAGCTGTATTAATAGAATAATTCGTTTTCATAAAGGCCATGTCTCCGTTTTTAACGTGTTAAGTGCATAATCGGTTATAACCGTGAAGATCTGCAACAATCCGTTGTGCGTCGTCTACTACGCTTCTTCTAGTTGGATGAGCTTAGACAGTATAGATACATGTTTTGTGGGATACATGATCATATCGCGTTGTGTTACGTGGAAAATTAATAATAATCAATAAAAGTCAATTTTAAATACAATTTTAATATTGATTCAACTAGTTATACCTATGCTATTCTGTTTCACTTATTCCTCAATAATTTTTTATCGCGATATTTGTTATCAAACACAACTCAATGATAGATACAACTCTGAAAGCATTTCGCTCCATTTCTCGTTTATTATTTTTATTCTTATTGGTAGGAAAGAAAATGGTTTCGTGGGTGTATTATTGTTACGATTTCCAGTATTTATCTAATTCTCTGGAGTAGATCGAATATTAGAAATATAGCAGGTTCGGGGTAGTACACAAATATTTATCTGCCTGGTTAATGTAGATTATTATTGACTCTCCTCTTTATGACGAGAGTTAATTGTTTCGGAGTACCATTTCGCAAGATAGGATAACATCTTATTTGATGTTCATTGTGGTAGAATTGTCCTTATCTATAGAAACAAGAACACAATTTATATTACGTTGAATAGAACGTTTCCCTTTACTGCTGTTTACAGCTTGTTTTATACACCGCTGCAACTTAAAGGTCTCATAATAAATTGAATATTTTTAAGTATTAAACAGTGAGGGGGCGTTTAGTTCTCTAAGAAGTTACACATATTAAAAATGTAAGGTTAAACTAGTAGTTTCATAAAAATATTTCGCACCGTTTGGAAATTTTCGTAGATTCTATTTAAAAAATTTTATTTTGTCGCTCTGTATCTCGAAAACAAGAGGAGATAGACATATAGTTCATAAGACAAAAAATTCTTATTTTTTGTCGTACTATCACCCCCTGAATTTACGGGAGGTCTTTCTGAAACACCCTGTATAAAATAATATAAGGCCCGTTGCTGTTGTATTTGTAAATGGTGTATGTATTTTTGGAACAAAAATTTATATTAATTGTATTTATACTGAAAGTCAATTAATTGAACTCTGCCTTTAATTGAACTGTGATAAACAAGATTAATTTAAATCTTTTTTGAACTGAATCAATAAATACTCTTTTTAAATTTTGTTTTTTATATTCGTGAGTAAACTTCCGAGAACATCACAAGGCATTTCTTATTGGAGTAGATAGTCTAAAATCATTGCTTCGCTCCATTGATCTGACTCCATACAGACAAATTTAATCTCCTTTTTGTCAATTTATTTTATTTTAAAGCTTATAAGTACGTTAGAGGTAAAATACATGATATTTTCAAATCCTTTGCGGTCGAAGACAAAACGTTGATATAAACATCGCAAGTAACATTCAGTACAACTGAAATTAATAATAATTTAACAACTGAGGCTTAAATTTTCCACTTTTGAACTACTTCAGTAATATAGTTTTTCATATAAATTCTAAATCATCAGTTATTTTGTGTAAAGAAAATTAAGTTATTTATTGTATTTCAGTTAAAGGAAATAATATAACTATGTTATAATTAGCGTTTATTTTTTCTTTTTTCACATAACTATTTTATAAAATCGTTGCACTTATAATACTGGTGCTATAAACTGTGTTGTTGTTGTAACATTCTCTCCGCTTGTTATTTGGATAATTACTCTAAATTAAAGACTGACTGTTTAAGTCATGGTTATGCCAAAAGTCACATACCTTTAAAAATAAAATATGTGTGTGCCCCTCCAACTCATTTTTAAATTATTATATACATATTTCTGTTTATTATCTGCAATTGTTTGTTGGAATAATTTAGAGGAACGATTGGAAGTAATGAAAAGCAAATTTGTAATATTTCACCCAAGTATTTGAAAGTCATGAAGGAAAAACATCGTTCTTTAAGATGAGATATGTCTCCAATCATCAAAAATAAGTACAAGGGCAGATTTTCCGCTGGAAGGGTGATCTAAATCTTTTCTTGGAATGTATATTAAATTCCTTCTGAACTGCTGTAGAAGACTTTTATTTTAAGATGTTTTTTCCCTTCGACAACTTCTTGACTGCTTACAATACCTGGTCTATTTAGAAACTGAAGTGAAATATTTTAGCCTTCTCGATACAGCCCAGATTGTCATGTCTTGAGACTCCTCAAGAATATTTTGTGAGTACAAAGCTTTAGGAAAGGCGACGAAATTAGAAAAGCGCCACACTCCTGGTAAAAACACAACCAGAAAAGCAACAACAAAGAGAATTTATCAAAAATAGGATGCTCTACAAAGCTGAAGTATTCACTATCTCCGCTACATGAGAAAATCACAAAATAAGTTATATAAACCAACATATCCAAATATATTGTAATAGAATGAGTTGAGCCAAAGATCTTTAAAATGTCACAGGGAAAGGTATTAGTGAAATTGATTTTAAAGAAAAAATTATAAGTTGAATAAGTGTGACTAATAGGAGTACAGTAAATGGTTGAAATTAAGAAAGGAGAGACAAAATAAATAAAATTAGTAGATGATCAATTAAAATTTGTATAAAAAAAGAATTTCAAACAAAATTTAGAGAAATATAATGTAATAGAGAATATTCGAAATTAAAAATATGATTGGTAATTAAAATGTGGGTTACTAGAATTAGAAAGTGATTTATAAAAATTAGTGGGATATTAAAAGAAAAGAGGGAGGTAACTAAGAAAAAAATAAGAAAATTGGGATGACAGCAAAAGTTGTAGAAATTATATTTTGAATTTTGAAAAGGAAGAAGGAAGATAATTTAATAACCATAAAGAAACAAGTGTAGTTAGTAAAGAAAACCATGTATAAGAAGGAATAGAGGAAAACATAATCACAAAAACTAAATTAATTGAAGATTAAGGCCAAAAGTCAAAGTAAGTCCAATAACGAAACAAGTTAAATGTTATAGAGCAATAACCAGTATCGACTACGCCCACACCTAATTATAGTCACCGACCAAGGAGTAGTAATAAAGAAATATTAGGTAGAAGACAAATAACAAGGAATTGCATGACACATGACAGGACAAGGACAGAAGTTGTGTTAGACTGTTCAGAAAAGGATTAAAGGAGAGAAAGGACCAACAAAAGAAGAAATAAGAGTGTTATACAGTGATAGAAAAGTATAAAATATTAATATAAAACAGACTTGTATTAGATTTAATATTTAAATCGAAATAATTGGATATTGTCATTTAATTAAGTTAGAGTAGGACGTGGCGTAGGTATAGTTTAAGAAAATTTTAATTGATCGAAGATTGGATAATGTTGGTAAAATAAAAACAAATAAAATTAAGAGTTAGCCAATCACATTATTATACTTAATTGGAAATATAGCGAATTCAAGTCATTAAATGAATTAGAAATTATTTTACAAGAAATAGAATAACTAGTCAATTAAAATTCAAATATAATTTTTTTTTGTATTTGCCTTCTCTTTTTTTGTTTTCACTTTTAACTTTGTCTGTATTTACTAAAGTCTTTTAATTAAAATTTGTATAATTATTAACCAGATGTCCTTTTTGAATCTTTATACTGGATGTTCCACAATACTGATGCAGATAAAAATTACGAATACAACGAAACTTTCCTTATTGTTTTTTCCATTTTCCATATTTTGTACTGAAATCTGCAATATTTTTATGAAAAATCTTATACCCTACACCAACCAGGTGTTTTTTGCAATTTATGTACAGGATGTTTCATAAAACTTACACAGGTGGACTAGATTTTTCCTTATTCATTTTTTTAATTTTTTCTTTAAATCTTTTGAGTCGCTTTTTAAAAAATCCATATACTAGATGTTCCACAGAATTGACCCAGGTCTGAATTACGAGCAGTTTTTTTCTTTTCACTTTAACATGGTCTTTATTTACTACAGTCTTTTAGTGAAAATTTGTATATTTATTAACCAGATATCTTAACTTATTTTTTTTACCATTTCTGCCTTACCTACGTAGTCTTTGGTTGAAAAATTTTATATTTACAAACCAGATACCTTTTTTGGAAGTTTGTACTGGATTTTCCACAAAATTATCCACTTCAGAGTTAAGGACAAAGCGAAAGTTTTCTTTTTCTTTTCTCGAGCGGGGCCTACTCTTTTTTGAAAAACGTTCTCATCAAACTTTTATATACAGGGTGTTTACAAACCAATGTTCAGGGTATTTCAAAAAATGTTATATCTACTAACCAGCGAGGAAAGCACCGCGAAGCTGTGCTCGGGTCGCGCGCAGACGAAGGCCTGAGAGAAAGGTCAAACTCCGCGTCAGCAGATAATCATATGCTCATGTGAGCTGGCGCCCAGACAAGAAAGAAGGAAGTAAAATACAAAGAAGAAGAAGTTAAGCAGAATAAGAAAATTAAGGTAAGAAAAATTTCTATATTTCAAGGAATTATAACAATATATAGACATCTAAGGACTTTACATGGCCTCTTATTCCACAAGATCACCTCCTACACTTCGAGTACGTCAGTCCCTATTCCTCTTCAAACAGNCATATTTTGTACTGAAATCTGCAATATTTTTATGAAAAATCTTATACCCTACACTAACCAGGTGTTTTTTGCAATTTATGTACAGGATGTTTCATAAAACTTACACAGGTGGACTAGATTTTTCCTTATTCATTTTTTAAATTTTTTCTTTAAATCTTTTGAGTCGCTTTTTAAAAAATCCATATACTAGATGTTCCACAGAATTGACCAAGGTCTGAATTACGGACAGTTTTTTTCTTTTCACTTTTAACATGGTCTTTATTTACTACAGTCTTTTAATGAAAATTTGCATATTTATTAACCAGATGTCTTAACTTATTTTTTTACCATTTCTGCCTTACTTACGTAGTCTTTGGATGAAAAATGTTATATTTACTAACCAGATACCTTTTTTGGAAGTTTGTACTGGATTTTCCACAAAATTATCCACTTCAGAATTAAGGACAAAGCGAAAGTTGTCTTATTCTTTTCTCGAGCGGGGCCTACTCTTTTTTGAAAAACGTTCTCATCAAACCTTTATATACAGGGTGTTTACAAACCAAAGTACAGGGTATTTCAAAAAATGTTATATCTACTAACCAGCGAGGAAAGCACCGCGAAGCGGTGCTCGGGTCGCGCGCAGACGAAGGCCTGAGAGAAAGGTCAAACTCCGCGTCAGCATATAATCATATGCTCATGTGAGCTGGCGCCCAGACAAGAAAGAAGGAAGTAAAATACAAAGAAGAAGAAGTTAAGCAGAATAATAAAATTAAGGTAAGAAAAGTTTCTATATTTCAAGGAATTATAACAATATATAGACATCTAAGGACTTTACATGGTCTCTTATTCCACAGGATCACCTCCTACACTTCGAGTACGTCAGTCCCTATTCCTCTTCAAACAGTAAAACCATGTGAAGCTGATTTTGGTTATGTTGACAGCAATAATACGAATGTTGGCCAAAAAGGGCTCAATTTATTGTCCAAAATCAGTATTTGGACTGCCACAATGTTTCAACTATTACGACCGACCAGATTTGATTTACGTCAGGCCAGGCTTCTGATCAAAGGAACATGAGCTAGACCAAAGCGGGAAATGCGTTCTAAGCAGCATTAGCACTTACTTTTAGGCTAATATATTGCGAGAGCTTCCATGTGTTTAATTGCGAAAAGATACGAATACTGGAAGTAGAATTTCCAGTATTAGAAAAACTCAGTAGTCAGCGGTAGACTTTGTTTACAGGACGAGCTTTGTTTTTAATCTCGATCTCTAAAATGCCAAAAAATTAAATTTACAGTTACTTTTCAAAATAGTATCTTGCATAATATCTACGTTTCTCTCTTTTCCTTGTCTGTGCCATGATATCGCGGACTCTCCGTAAGTGTCCAGTTGGGCGCAATCCTTTAAAAGTTATCTGTATTTATGGACGGGGAATTGAAAAGCAACAAATTATGTGCAGACCAGGTCGCGCATATCTCTAATGTTCCCCAGCTCCGGGGAGCCAGACTGACCGCAGGTCGGGATAAATGAGTGCGGCAGCCTCACGCAGCACTGACTAAACACCACTAACCGTGTTAGCAGCGAATGGAGTTGATCCGGCGGCAAACTTAATGAATAGAATCCCATATCTGATACCGATTCCGATTGCGACCCTACTCCGGAACCCACTGTATAAATGTCTGATGCCATCTAACTGCCCCTGCTCGCTCACCCTCCACTATCGGATGCGTTCGACGCCAACTCATATACAATGACGACAGTAAATAACGTCGACCTGTAAATAATAAGCTCGTCCTGGAAAATATAATTTCGTGTAATTTACTTAAGTTTTACCTCTCTCACTTCATACGAATTTGTCTGATGGAGGTTATCAGTTAACTGGATGACACAGTTTAACGAAACAGCTGTTTAATTCGTGTATTTAGTTGCACCTACTTTAATCTATACCAGAAAGTGGCCAAAATGTAGAGGTTCAACATGTTCGACGCAAAAAGGTCCAACCTACACAACGACCCTAAATTACCCCGATCGGACTACCCCTGCGCCCAGCGGTGGCGACCGAATATTCGCTACGCTTTGCATATTCATTTCTCTACCAATTCCTTGAACATTCCGTTAAATTGTTAAATTTGTTAACGTAAAATGGATAATGCGTTCTTTACTGTCAAAACTTGATCAAACTATACAATAGCCAAACCAAATAACAATCCGTCCAAAAAATATGCGTACATATAATTCCATAGAGAACGGCGGCGTGTGATTGTCAGCAAATTTATTAACAAATAATGCGGGACATAACAAAATCCGATTAATATAGGCGTACAGCTGAAACTAATGACATTGTCATTCGACTAATAAATTATATGGAAAATTATTTATAACATTATTAATAGTGGAAAGGCCATGCATTATGACTACAAAGGGTTATGGACTGTTTCATGAACTGCGTACAGAAGGATATTCAAACACAGGCTTAGCTTTTACCTTGTCATTATTGATGTAGACAAAAGGAGAAAAGACAAGCAAACTTCATAATAAAAATGTTTAATTAATTTATCGTATTTCCACTTTTGAGCGGATGTACGTTGGTTTAAATAATTAATTTAATTTTAAATTTAGCAAAAAAGTTTAATATTTATACATTGTTGCACAGTAAGTTCATCTACATCCAAAAAAAAAATAAACAGGGCTCTTCTAGCTGAAAATTTACACTTAAACTTCTTTTTAACTGGAAAGATGTACCACCATTATAAAGTTCATCTGCTAAACCTTATCTAGCATTAGGCAATGTTATGTGCTTCAAATATTCCTTTCACGAGTTAATGTCAAGCTTCTGTTAGAAACTCCCTATATTTCAAGAAACTTTTAAGGTTTTAAACAAGTGAAAGATGTTGAAGTCTGTTTAAAATTATAAAAACGTATGGACTCGGAAATGGAATCGAATAGAAAGGGATAATTTATTGTTTTATGTTCCCACGGAGATGGTTTTAAATGTAATCCAAACAAGTCGTGGAAAATTGGGTCACTTAGTTACAGAAAAGTTAAGTGGTGGAACATGGCTGTCTTAATGGGTTCGATTTACGTAGGACGATAAGTTGAAACTGGAAAACTTTTGTTTCAAATATGTCTAAGTAATTTTCTAACAATTTAAAATAGTTGGAGCACTCATTTTCGTCGCATTTCCATAAATTATTTATTTATTTTATAAGTTCGTAATATAGGCATGCCTGCAAATTATTCAAATTTCGTTTTGTAAAAACATTGTAGTTGTGTGATTGTTGCTGTAGATTAATTAAAACGAATGTCGTATTGTGTCACCAGATATTTTATTTTAGAGATCGACCTTCCTCTACTACAGTCAAGTTAACACTGGCGTTCCGAGCTCGCACTCTCATACATCACATGTTACATGCGTCACATAGAGGGGCTGTACAAGCAAACAAAAAACATGAACCGAACAGTAGTTGTAAATAGTTACTTTTAGCGGATGTCCCTGGAAAACGTGTAAATGTAGACAAAACACAATTTTCTTCCTTCGTTACTAACAGTAAGTTACGGGACTTTAAACACAACGTACAAATATAAGTCAAAAATGAACTAAATAGTAATTCCCACTTTCAAATAGCACAACTAAATTTTATAAACATTTTAGTAAGAAAAAGGTACACCGATAAGGGTACCGATAAAATTAACTGATTTTGAGAAATATGTAATTTTAAATGGAATTGCACTGTGACCTGCGCCTTCGCCATTTTAAACAATAACCAAACATTTTTTATCAGTAACAGTGCGACAAAATAATATATCTAATCCGAAATATCATACTATCATGATGTCTATATGTTTTTGGGGTCGCTGAATTCGAATCTGGGGTCCGTTTAATCCGATCAGGTCAGGGTTAAGGTCAATCCAAGGTCATAAGTGAAAAAAAAGTTAATGCAAAACATTTGACCATTCTTATACGTTTTTTGGGGTCGCTGATTCCAAACATCACAATCTCTTCAAACACTCATTTTAAATGGATCAACTAGGTATTAAGTTAGGCATTATTCTTAGATGTGAAATACTTTTTAATTACAAATCGTACAGTTTTCAAAAACTATTAATTTTATCGAATTAAGACAAGAATATCTTTTTCTTAGCAAAATTTTCAGTTGTATACTATTTAAAAATTAGTAATATGTAAATAATTTTAATTATTAACAATTGGGCATGTCCTATCCTGACTTTCTAAGAAGCATGTGGACCTATTTATAAGGTCAAAAATAACATATCTGTATACTGGGTACACAACCTAAAATTTGATGGAATTATGTACCTTGTTCAGGCGTTACAAATAAAGAATTATATTTTATTTTCAGCTAATATTTAGTAAAAAATCCGAAGGTATTGACATTATTTTTAGCCCATCTAAACTAATGCAAAAAATTAAAGGGTCTAAAGAATTCCCGAAATTTTTCCGTGAAAAAAAGTATTTTATTTATTTATTTATTTATTTATTTATTTATTTATTTAGTTTCATTGCCCAACAGATTACTCCAATTACAGGACAATATGACTACACTAAAGTATATAAATAACAAAGATAGATAAGTATACAACACAAGACATAATTAAATGTACATACAAGAATATAACATCAGGTTACAATGCAAAAAACAAAAGCAAATTAGTATACTACTGATGTAAAACACTTACGGCTACTGCAAATCTATCCAATATGACATTTAACCCATCAAAATTAATATCACATGTACCAGAAATCATATTAAAATTATGTAACATATTATAAAAAGGTGATTTAATCAATAAGTCTGAATTAGCTTGTGGCAAGTGAAAAGTAGAGGGCTGGCGAGTTATAACAGGTGTAAAATGATATAATAATTTCTGCAATAAATCTGGTGAATCAATTCCATTGTGTGTCAGCAAATAGAGAATTTTCAGACTTTGCTGCATTCTGCGAAGTTCAAGAGAGGGTATATTAAATTCATTTCTAAGCAGCTGGTGATCATAGCCCCTTTCAAGATAAATACCACACATTTTAAAATGAAGAAATTTTAAAAAATTTCTTTGTATTCTCTCCAGGTTTTGAAGCTCTAAGTTTCTAGTTTTTAATTCTTTCAGTTGAAATTTTTTAGGAGCTACGGTTGTTATGCGCGAAAAAAATTTTCAGTCCACGGACTTAAATTTTTTCAGCTACGCCATTGCAGGGATCATATAGCTTGTTCAATTTCTTTTTTATTTAAATACGACCATTTTTCATCGAAATATCGGACTTTTATTAGAAAAAAATCCTTATGTCTTCAATCATCGATATCGCGGCGGCAAATGGTACAAAGAATCGAAGGGCAGTTTCGAAAACTGAAATAAATTTCCTATAACATGCTGCCGCAACTTTTTTTTTCATTTTTTACACGAATTTTAAAGAACATGAAAAAAAGGTAATTTATGGTTTTTTACTCCTAATAAATTTCGACGGAAAGATCTAAAAACTAGAATCTTAGAGCTTCAAAATGTTTTTTTTTAATTTCCGATACGATATTTTTCACCTAAATACCTGTCAAAAATCCCGGAAAAAATTCGGAAAATCTTTTGACCCTTTAATTTTTTGCATTAGTGTATTACCCCAAATTTAAACTAGTATTACCTAATGATTTATTCAGAAGCATTTAGTTTTTGCCACTAATATTCCTTTCTTTATAGTTTAATTAATTTGTAGAGACATTGTTTATCTTAATGAGATTTAGTAGAATTGAAAGCCTACTTATGAGAGTCAATAAGGTGTAGTATCAGAATCGACTTTAACCTTTTCAAATGAGACAGTAGACGATATGGTATTAAGAAAAATGTAGGTTTAGCTGCCACATTGAGAAAGCTCACATTGCCGAAAAACAGCACAAAATGTACCTTGATCAAATAAAAACCCAATTCCTAATGTTCCTCTTTTTCCTGGATTGTTTTTATTATTGCTGTATATAATAACGTAAATGGATATCGGAATTATCAAAGTGAATCTTGAAACAACTGGAGAGAAAATCTCATTTTGAAAATTTCTACAATGCTTATGAATAATACATCAACGGACTGTTGAATGGTATTGAATATTAAATGAAAAAAATAAAATCTGAGTTGTAATTAATTACAATCATTTTTCTTGATTTACATACGAATATAATAAATTGTCTCTGACTTTTCTTTATATAACTATTTCGTTTTCTATAATTTTAATGTTGAATCATGAATACATCGAAAGTGACTACCACGGTGGTAACTACATACAATTTTTTTGTAATGTAAATGGCATGCAAGATTTAATACAATCAAACAAAATAAAACGTGCTGCAAGTATGATATTTTTAGTCAAGAAAATCAATATCTTAACATACAAAGAAAATGTTATAATGTAGACACGAGGAGGTCCCACAAGACCAGACCTAAATTTATATTTTATACGAATGAACCAGATTCTTTCAGTGATTTATTCTTTATATATTCGCAAACGATAAATAAATCTCACTGATTTCAACTGCTATATATAAGCATATGAAATATAAATATAATAAAATCCTTTACTTCAACATAGAGTTCATTAAAAAAGTGATAATGTGTCGTCCTCATTGCTCCTCCTTTAGTTTCAAATTAATTAAATTAGTTGAATATATAACTCCTTTAAATTTGTTATATTTTAAATATTATCTTTACTAAAAGTTGAAATGAGTCGTTATTAACAGTTTCATATTATTTTTTATGAAACGTTAGAGCTCTTGTTTTTAATATCATAGAACTGATTTTTTTAAAGGTTGCTGAAGTTAATAATTTAAAAACGTTTCTGAAAAAGTTGGTGTGTCATACCAATCACTAGTTAAAATATTTTCAGCAGTTCTGATAATAGATAGATTAAAAAACAATATTTTATTGTTTTGTTCCTACCTAAACTGGTTCCAATATTTTTTTAAAATATAAATAAATCATTTTTTACCCACATGTTCTTTGTTCTGAACCCGCACACCCCCATTCTGCCGCACGGGGTCTAAATATAGCATGAATGTTGACAACAAATAAAAATATAATGGTAAAGGATTGAAAAGGATATAGGCCCTATAAATAACGGTACATCTAAGAAGGTTGACGTCGCAGAACTTGCGGAGGTGTACCGCCTGACCCAAAATGCTAATCTCATAACCATGTCACAGCCATCTCAATACCCGTGACATATAATAAGAAGAGAAATATGCTGAAAGTGCTGAAACATAGTTATGAATCAATATTTCGCCCGCTTAGATTGCTGAATTATTCATTTTATAATTTTAATAACGGCTTATGTCGAAAAAGAGGAAAAGTAAATCTGCTGGCTACCTCAACAGCCGTACCACTGTAATATACAGGGTGACCAAATGAAAACGAAACAGAGCCATTTTCAGGAACTGCATCAAGATTGTAGAAAAACGCTCAGACCCGTCGATTTTAGATTAAAGGGGGACATTCTTTGCTGGTATTTTTGACTCCGCCACTTTCACCCCCAAGCTAGGGTAAGCATTACCCCAAAATATTTAAATGGCATTGGGAGTTGAGTAATATTTCTTTTGAAAGCTCTTGCAATTCTCTTTACAACAGCTGGAGATAAAACTGTTTGAAATTTGAAAATGTGAAAAATTATAAAACCGAAAAAACTTATATTCTTGATATGCTTTAATTTTAAGTTAATAAAAATTTGTGTTTGTGTTAACTATAATTAAAAATTAGTAAGTCAAAGTCATTCTGACAATTGAGTTGGCAGCGGTTTTTCAATTCAATTACTTTTAAATAAATCTTTTAATACAAAAATAAAATGTATTAAAGTACAAATTAAGTAATTAAGGTACAAAGTACCAAACACAAAAAACAAAATTCAATATACATGATATTAAATCAGTTATAAACCAGTTTCTTCACTATGTATTCTAGCTTAATTCTTTCTCCTTCTTCTTCTTCTCCTTCCTCCTCCTCTTCTTCTTCTTCTTCTTCTTCTTCTTCTTCTTCTTCTTCTTCTACCTTAGTCGGCTCAATTCAAGTAGATCATCCTTGGACTGTAGCGGTTAATTCAAATTATATAACATTTTTAATTTTTAAAATTTAAATATATTGTTCATAAATACGTATGGTCTATTGTGATAAAATACTCTACTCATTTACGAATGGGCACAAACGAGAAAGTGGCAATATTCTATAATTCTTCTTTTTCTGATCATGACTCAAAAAATTATTAAAAATCATTTCTAATATGTGGGGACTTATGCCGAAATAGTTTATTATTAACTTTAATTAAATACATGAATTACTTATATTTATAAAATTAAAAATACGCTAAATGCAAGTAAGTATAAGTATTTCGAAAATTGTACAAGCGATGAAATAAACTTTTTAAAAATTTTTACATACGACGACGGTACCTTGTGGCATTCATGCCACTCTTGAAAATGACTTTTAATCATATTTTCTACTCGTGTACAAAACGGCATAAACCAGAAAATTGTAGCAATTTTCTGTTATTTTTCTACTTCGTCAACCTGACTCGTATTAAAATTCAAAATAATTTACATGAAAATCCAATGTGGACTTATGCCTACATTTATAATGTAGTTTCCTACGTGCATGCAAAATGGCATAAGCAAGAAAGACGTAACAATTTTCATGAAATTTTCTACAACTTTTCAAAAAATTTTTAGCATATAGTCCTCACCAGGGACTTATACCCTTTAAAAAATTAATATTGAAATCCAAGCAGGGTTATGATAACCTCAAAGTATTCTCTACAACTCGTAATTGAGTTTTTGATAAAAAAAATTTCTTTCATTTTTTGTTTTAGAATCATGAACATTTTATTTTTTTTATTGCTAAAGAAACATTTTAAACTTAAAAAATTTTTTTAAAGCAAAAATTTACAAATTTTTTTCCGTTGATTTTCTTATGATTACTCAAAAAATGACGCTAAAAATTTTAAACTACAGATCTGAAAACTAGACACCTGAAGCTTCAATTTCCTTTTTTTTTATTCTCTCTACGACCATTTTCCTCCAAGTTACAGCTCTTTGAAAATCACCCTAAATCATATGAGAAAACAAAAGCAAGTTTCACACACAAGCACAACAAACCATTGTCACAAATGACTGGTTTTTCTCAGCTACAGACAGACCGAACCATCATATACTAAGGTGTGACGTTACAAAGAAAGTTGAAGATGTTACTTAAGTGCAAATTTGTAGTCGAGCGCAGGAAATTCTAAATCTTGTAACTTTTGGTTAGGACCTCGTACATATGCGCCTTTATAACTAATTTTATTATACTGATGATTCTCCTAGTTCCTTAGATTTATAAATTGATTTGCTGAGTCTAAATAATGACTATTGACTAAATATGACTTCCCCGAAATTATGTCCCAACGATTTCATTAAAAATATATAAAATTAGAAAATGTAAATATAAATAAAATATCTGATGATTGAATAATTTGATAATATTTTACCCTTGATTTTACCCTGTCATGTTATTCTATTAATCACTCGTAAATATTAGAAATACTGTCAGTCGAATTTGACCTTCGTAAACAGTTTTTAATTAGGGGGTGGTTTCATATTTTACGTTTAACATGTTTTGACCATTTATATTAATTAAAAACGCCGAAAACTGTTTGCAGAAAAATGAGTTTCCGTTTACATACCTTTCCAGACAACCCCTAAATGCACATTAAAATAAATTTATTTGCTGTTCTCATTTTCCCGTTTTTTTACAATTTGTTTATACACAAGGCTAAAGGCCATTAACAAAATTACAATGTAACGTTTCGGATGTTACTAATTAAAGCATTGAAGTAATTAAATATATATTGCTGTATTCTTGTTTTAATTGTTATAAGACTTTATGAAAATAATTAATTAAAAATATACTTAGGAGCACTTGTTCTTAGTTTAAAAAAAATTATTAAAAGATTTTAGTGGATACTACACAATTTCCTTCGAAAAATTAACTCAATATTGGCATTTGAACCTAACAGGATATACAATGTGTTCATTCCTCCTTCTTCTATAATAATTTTACACTTTGTCAATCAGATCAAAGAATACTAATTTTAAAATTAAATTATCACTGATCTTTATTTATTTCATGAATATTAACAGATGTCCATTCAAAATCTGCTGCTTTTTTAATAATATATTAAGGAGAATGGGAGAGAGAGAGAGAGAGAGATGATACAAGGCAGTTTGTTGTCAAACGGTAGTAAAACTATTTTTAGATTAGTTATCAAGCTTCCTTACCAATTTTCAACATTTCAAAACATATTTTGCACTAAGTTAATGCAATTGTTAAAATTATTTATTACAAAATGCAGCATGCTCTTTTTTTAACTTGCATTTTATTGGTTTCGTACATATGTATACGTATACTAAAACGGATTAAGTGGATACGTTTAACGCGGAACCCAAAGTAAATGTGAACTACAGATTATGATGTGAACTTGGCAACGCTGTTCGCTCTTGGCGGGAGTAATGGGTTGATTTCCTTCATTTTTAAAAGTGGAGTAAAATTTTTTTTCCGATTTTCTGTCTTTATTATGCCTTCCGAACACGTGGTTAAAAATAATAATTTCTAATGATTTTTCTCTACGATTGACGAAGGATTAAATAGTTAAGCGTTGCGTTTATCGCGTGCATATAACATTTACGTTTCCCCTACACATCCGAATATTCGTAGTAGTTCGGCGAAACGGACAGTAATAACCGTGGTTGTTACATTTACTCGAGAGCGGAAGCGTCGGAATAATAATACTCGGAGATAGTGGGAGCAGAGCGAACCGCCATCCGTGCCCCAGCGAAAGAACCTCTTTGACCTGTCGAAGACCTTTCATTATCCCTCGGGATGTTTTCTAAAGGGGAACATGCGTCTTATCTGCATAATCTAGTTAAACGTAACTTGTATCGCTGATATTATACTATTGCCGCAAGATTTTATGGGAGCGTGTCCGTCGTGTGAAATAAGTTTAATATGGGGATTATAACTAGGGTAGAATCTAATTTTCACGCTACTTACTTTTAATTGAAAAGATAAGAGCGAATGAGAAGTTTTATACACAAAAATGGTGTTGTGTGCGAGGGGGGAAATGAAAATTTAATGAAATAGAAGTGTATACTTACAAAATGTTTTAGTGATCAAACAAACCCATAAGTAATAAAGCAACTACCGTGTGATAAACCATGGTACAATTTTTCTGTTAGAAACTTTATTTAAGTTTTAACCAAATCTACAAATGAAATTATGTACATCAAGTTGGCTACACATTTGGCAGCACCTTTTGTTGAGAAATATTGTTTATATCTTAAAAATTGAAGAATCAGTGTTCCTACGATTATACAGGGTATAAGAATTTTGACTATTATTACTTCAGTATGAGTAATCATAAATGAACAAAAAAGTTGTCTATGACAGGGGCGTAAGATTAACAGTTTTCAAAATACAGCGAGTATTAACATTCGGGAGTTTCATCACAACGTGACAACAGCGCTTAACCTAATGTTACGCAGCTGATACACACCACGTGTACACACGGCAAACTGGTCCTATGGAATAACAAAAATGTAAACAACTGTTATTGTGAAACATGTAAATTTCAAGACAATTGTTTTCAGTTTTTAAATAAAATAAAATTTAGGAGGAATTTTAATATGGATCTCTTTAAAACTTTTAATCAAATTATGAATTTGAAAAATATGTAATTAAAGTACCCAAAGATTCACGTCGTCCAAATAATCATACGTATTAAAAATAATTTAGAGACTTACAAAAAGCAAAATTCAGTAATTTTTATTTGCACAGTTACAAAACAAACTACAACATATGCTCAAATTGTCCACCACCATTTTGAATCCAATTTTCGCTGGAAAATACCCGGATGTAGTATCCTTATTTGATGAGCAGTGGCAAAAATTCGTTCTCGCAAGTCTTCGGCTGTCAAATTCCAGATACCAACTGAATTGCGTATTGTTGGACACTTTTGTACCTCGTGTTAACTGTCGCGCCGTTGCCACATTGCTCGATATGAATTTTATCGAATTTTAAATTTATTACAACTCTAATTATTTTTTAGAATTAAGCACAGAGAAGTTCAAAAAAGTGATAAACATTGTATTTTATGGTATTCTACGCACGCAGTTATGTCAATATTCCTTAATTAATCGAACTTTTGTACATCAAGTTGGATATTTTAATTGTTTTTTTTTTCTCGGGAATGATTGAGTTTAGGACCCCTCATATAAAGTTTTTTTGTTTATTTTAATATATACTTATCGTCTGTTAAACTTAAGGCAACCAAACTTTTGACACCCTGTATAAAGTTTACTGATGTATGTTGCTTATTGTTCACTATGAGATAAAAATAAGAATTTGAAAATTGTAAAGTTGGACCAGTGAAACTGACCGAATGTAATGCGATGCATGATCTAGCAAGTAGCGTGCAAATTTAAATTAAACAAACGTAAACAAATGAGGCAACACAACTAAATTACTAACAGTAATTATACGATTCATCGATTTTCAACGATTGGAATTCCAAGTAGAAATATTTCATTTACATTGAAATTAAGTCACATTAGTCAAAATCCTATAAATACATTAAATAGACGCAACAAGACTGATATAGAAATCTCACGAATATGCTTTAACTTTGTAGAGAGGTATTATGTTTCAGGTTCAGATATATCATCATAAATCATACGTAACTACATGTTATTTACATTTGAACTTAAAGTACAAGTATATGCTTTTATTTCAACTAATGTCTCTCTATTTAATGTACCTCTGTTAGAATCAAAAGCTGTACTGTGTAATCATACTAGTTAATGGTTACTGAAAAATTGCAACAATGTGTTTTATCTATATTTTGCGCCCTAATAATTACGATGATGAATCTTTTGCCTATATCTCTCGTTTTTGATACGTTCATTTGATCTAATACAAAATGTTGTATTTAATAGTTCTGTTTTCAAAAACAAACACCGCAGAGAGGTGCAAGATGCAGGAAAATACACTAATAAGCATTTCTGTTCGTGTAAAAAGACATTCCAATAGAAGATAAGAATATTCCATTAGCAATAAATATCAGACGAACAAGTCGACTACGTATTTACAATTTAAACAATTATTGTCGACATTTCTATATTTATATGTATATTTTGCCACTTTTACCATCTCTGGAAAAAATTTAATATGAAATAAACCATTGCGTTAAAAGAATCAGTCAACACAAATAAATAACTTTAAATAATGTCTTATTTTCGTTGCCTATCAAATATTTGAAATTTATGTGTATTATAAATTTATTTTATAAATTATGTAAGTGTTTGAAATTTTCAAAGAAGTAGATGAAAGAATTGATGAAATATCAAGTCTTTAACAAAGAAATGTCACTTAATAACTAAAGGGGTATTTTTAATGATCTGTCCATAGAAATAGGAACGAATAACATAGGATGTAGATCCTAATTTTATTTACGTTTTTATTTAAACATATTAAATACCAGGTTCTTCCTTGTTTATCTTAATGATAACTTTTTCAAATGGTAAATTGTTTCCAAACCATTGAAAACGCTAAAACTTATTAACTAAATCCAGAATTTAGAATTAAACTAAAACAACATTTGCCTCTCCTACCATCCATTTTTCTACAGGGTGTTTGTAAATAAGTGCGAAATATTTGAAAGACGCTTTTAAGGCATAAATGTGGATTTTTTGGGGTGATCCGAATATTTCTACTTGTACCAGTGACGTTCGTGCGAGAATGCCACAATCTTTTTCTAATAAAAAAGTATCCTCAAACACATACAGTCTAGTACGTTTGATTTGATTAAGTACATCCGGTTTATGATTCTGCGTATATAAATATGTTTTCATTTTTGGTAAATTAAAGTATCTTCAGTAGGTGATTTAAAGAAATTTTGAATTTATAAAAAATGTAAGTAAACTAAGTAGTCATTGAAATTTGAACATATCTAATAATTGATAATGTAGGAACGACAATACATTTACCAATAGTTTTATGTTAAAAACGTTTTAAATAATCAATATACAAATTTTCCTCAAATTTACTATCAATTTGTATAAAATATATAAAAACGTTCTTGGTTAAACTTTTACCTTTAGTGTCTAATAAGTATTGGCTAAACAGAAAGCAGGCGTTCTCAGAACTACCCCCAGAACTTCTTAAAACGGTCCAAACTAGAAGCAGACTGGGTCATTGAAGACATAATTACCGTAAAACTTATCTTATGGTACAGAGATGGGGGTTTTAAAATGTAATTGAACGTGTAATATCTGCAATCTCGAATGGGCATTCTAAGCTCATGTTGATTGCTAATTAACATCAAGGAGCGCTTTATCCAAAGAAAATCATCTGCTTTATCTTATCTTCTAGCATTTAATATTCCTTTGATATTCTAAATTCCATCATTAAAATGGCTGTACATTGCAAGACTTCTTAATGCATCACGATCCAAAACTATTGACTGACGTTGTAAATAAAGATAATTGTCCAGGCTACAGCCTTTCCAGACACATTTAAAAAAACCAGTAATGTTTCAAACTAGTTGACTTATTCAGAATTTCCATTTTAAAAATACCTTGGGGCTTATTTGCCTCTAAAAAAATCAATAAATGGCTTCAAAGTATTGAAGAGCAACGAATACGCTTGAATCCAGGTTGTGTACTCACACTGGCTAGATACTTCTGCTCTGGTTACTGAACTGCAAGATTCCGAAGTCGACGTTCGATCACACATCGGGATGATTCCGCGAATTCTCGGAGACTACTATTTGGATCATGATATCTGGTCTCTTCCGATTCGGGTGATTCATGTCTGTTAACTTCCCTTCCTGGAATCTGCCTGTTTTCTAGATTATGTGAGGTAACTGGGTCTCGTGTCCCAGCCCCAATTTCGTAGCATTCCGAGAAATAATTCGAATCAGCGGTGAAATTTGTAGGCTATGCGCGAGAGTTGTTGGCAGTCAATCTGGAGAAACAAAGCCAATAATGTATCCTAAATTTTACACACAAATCAACAAATCGTTCAGAATTACTTTCATCACCTATTATTTCGATGTGTTGTTTATTATGGGATAATTGAAAACGGAGTCTGTTAAAACTGAAATATCTGTGGGTGTAAATTTTATATGTCGATAAATATGAAAATGACACGTTGAAAGGCAATTGCTCGGCTGTCAACTGCAAGACATCAAGTTCCGTGAGTTTTAAAGTACACCTAAAACTTTTTGTGCCGAAATTAGTGATACGAAACTAGGGCGTCACAGCGTCATAAAATTTCTCATAAAGAAGGCTATAAGTTTAAGGTTATCCATTAACGGATAGCTGCAGTATGTGGCAACTTGTCGGGAACGAATTTCCCAAACAAAATTTAAACCCTCTATAAATTTTCTTATAAACACAAGAGTTTATGACAAGTTCCTTTTGTCTAATTTCTATCAATGATGTGTGAAAAGTTCTCGAGAACAAACACAGTACGGAGTTTCAGAACAGTTACAGTCAAACGTTTTTTTTATTATTAATGGTAGTACTAGTTAAAAACTGCTCCAATATAAACAGAAATACAAAATTTTAGAAGTACTGAGTAGTTTGTGTTAGCAATAAGTGTCTTTTAAGTATCTTAAGACTTTATATTATAAATATATTTCTAGAACTTAACAACATTCCAATAAACTTCTCATTTATCTAGCAAATAAAGCTGATTTTATATGTGTTTTCCTTTATTTTGAAGTTGAACGAACCAGATTTTCGTTGAATCAATAAAATGTATAGATTTTATTTTTATGACGAATTTCATTCGAGTAGAATTAGGTCAAACTTATTTATATATGTATATAGAAAATAGTAAATAATATGGGAATATGAATAGCTAATTTTATGGAGAGGTCAATAAAAAAATTCGTACCGTTTGTAAAGGTTTAAAGTAATTATGAGCAGAAGTATATTAGTATTTAATTTTTTATGTACAGTGATATATATTTATATTTATATAAAACTTGAAAGTGTAAAAAATGTTCCATCTGGCCGCTGGGCGCAGGAATAGTCCGATTGGAAAGATTTTGGTTTCATTGTGTAGGTTGGACCTTTCTGCTTTGAATAGTATATCTACATTATGACTATTTTTATAAGCGTGTGCATGAATAACAAATCAATATATGGTTTTCAAAAGTAAAAAAAATAAAATTTGTAACATTGATTTGATGCAAAACTGACTTAACTGGTTATCTTAAAATGGTATAAATATTCTACAGGCACACTTTTGAAAGACAGTGTTTTATAAATACATACATTTTTTCACGATAACTACGTTTATTTCCATTGTGCCACATTTTTGCTTTGTGGGGAATTCTGTAACTTTTTTATTATCTGTATTTTATATTAAAACATTCTTTACTAAATTTTATTTAATGCCAGTCTCAGAGGACGTAATCTCCAGTTTCAGAATTTTCCCTGAACAAGAGGGCGAAGAAGTCGAAACCGATCACATAACCATATTTTAAGGGATTCTTTTATGTAACTGCGTAATATATATAGTTTAGTACTTGCTCTACCGCGTACTTACAACATTGTTAAAAATAAATTGTTTAAAAAATTCATCACCGTAAGTCAAAAAGTAATAAAAACACAGAAAGCACAAGTAGTACATATAGTAAAAAGGTATTTTCAATTTCCTCGACATTAAAAAAGGGTACCTAATATTTAGTAACACTTTATTCCACCATACTTTATTTTCTTACTTGAAGCTAGTAAATAAACCAACGCATAAAATGAAAACCTCCAATGAATCGTACCATTAATAGCTTTATGTTTTACATTAATAAATATGAAGCATCTGTCTATTTCAAACCACTGCTATACAATTTTTATGTTTTCAATTAATCTGCTCGTATGATTTATAAAATTTAATAAGTCACCGGATCCTAACTAAATGTGAATTAAATTTTAATACCTTTGCCCTATTTCCTTTTTTCATATTTTTTGCCTCATAAATATTTTACTTCGTCATGTTAAATGTGTTTTACCTCTAAATTCAATTTACATGGAATTTAAAGTTTAATGCCAAAAACGAAAATTATTTGGTTTGCTAATGGCAACTTGCCATAACTTTTCATCTAATAATAGTTTTAATGATTAAATGAAAGGTGTGCGAGAGCTTAGCTTTGTTTATAAAAACTGCAAAGACTTGACTTGGCCTCGATTTAACCTTAAACATAGTATTTAAGTATCCGGAACGCATTCTTAGCATTAAGGAGGTATTAAGACCTGGCCTGGTAAGTTCTTATCTTTTAAGTTTCCTGGATTAAGACTAAGACCATGAGAAATATGCGGAAACGGCAAATATGTTTTAATCATCAAATGTAATTCTAGAGGACGTCTATGAGAAGCTTAACAGAAGACTGGCAAAAGAAGAAAATAGGAAGATTTTCTTGGTCAGAAGTAAGAATTTGCAATTGATTCCTAAATTCATTAAAATTAAAAATAAAAGTCACATTTTTATAAATAATAAATATAAAAGTAAATTTCAATATAAATTTACAATTTTTTATTCACAAATTATAATCATTTGGATTCAAGAAAGGCACTTTGGCAAACATTGCAAATCTCAATTTAAAAAAAAATTGTTAAAAATAAAATTAATAATAAATAAATAATTTCTCCTTTGCAAATGAGTTTTGTCATATACAAAGTAATAAGTACCATGAGTTTTTTCTTAAATTAAAAAATAAACATAAAAAAATCATAATTTACTGTCATAAAAGTAAACAAAATTTTAAAATTAACAAAAATTATATTAAAAACCTTACAAATGTCAACATACCTAAAAATGTACAATATATTTTAAGCTTAGGTCCGAAATTTTCATTACCTATTATGAACATTCCTTTTGATATTATTATTGCTAATATTGAGACTGGTATTATGTCACTTAATATAAACGCAAAAACAGAAATTAGAAATAGAGTGTGTAATATTTTGACAAATTATAAACATAGTTTTAAAAATAACTTCCAGAAAATTAATAACAGCATAAAAAAGAATTTTAACCACTTCATGAAAGAAACAAAATTTAAAATCTTAAAAAAGAAAAATTTGTTTTACAACAAATGATCTATTTGTGACCTGTTCTCCCAGTAAATTAATACCTGTCCAAATGTCCAAATTATTAGTCGGTGCAAGATGTATTTCAGGAATGACAAGGGTTTACCTGCTCTCATTTTAATTTTGAACCTGATTTAGTAAATTGCTTATCGTAGTGCAAATTTTATCAAACTTTCAAAGATTTTCTTTTTTATCATTTAAGGTTTTTGTGAATATTTTTACCCCTTCAACATTTTTACAAATATAAGTTTCATTTTACACCAAATTGTTATATTGATTCCGACATACTTGCGTGTAGAGTCGATTTCTTACTGCGTACATTAATTTACTTCATAAAATTTGAAATAACAAAATTTTATTACCGAAACATATTTGTGATTTTATTAAATTGTAACCTTACAAAACAAATTACATACCTATACTTTGTAACATTGGAAATATTTTAGAGAATATGTAAAAAACTAAAAGTGTATAGGTGGCATAAACTTGTTTCATCGCAACCGCTGGGCGCAGGGATGGTCCGACCGGAGTGATTTCATTGTCGTATATTGGATTTTATTGCGTCCAATAGAAATTATCTAGGTATTTCGCTATTACAAGAGTGGCAATAAGAAGGGAAAAATAAAAAAATTGTAACAATAACCTGGTAGAGTGTTGTTGACATGTTGATATGAGAGTGTCGTGGTGGCTGTAGCGCTTTCAGCAATTTTCACAACTGTTTTGTAATTATGGGGATAGGTGGTGGAAATTTATACAGGGTAGTATCTTTTATAGTTTTATTGTCTTCGAACTACAAGGTTATTCTTAATTTTCGACGAAATTGACAACATTATATCCCTCTATCTACACTAGATAACGTAAAATTGTTTAAATATTCTCTAGGCGGTTATTAAATATAATATCAATACAAAAACAATTTTGAGTTTATTTTATAAGTTGGCATTTGTCGGTGTTTGCATAAATTCATAAATAAACTGAATTATATACCAGTAATTATTTGTCCATAATAGTAGAAGTCATTTCCAGTGTATTAAATGTTTGCTTGACAACGAATTCTGTAATTGTTTTTCTATGTATTTGAGTATTTCGCCATGTATTTTCCTGTGATAAAAAGAAATGAAAAAAATTAAAATAATCCCTGCTCCAAAAAGGGTGCATCAAGGTTTGTTTCTTTATGAAATTATTTTTGTTTGGGCGAAAGCTACTTTCACATTAGTGTTATATCTTCGTAAGACAGAAGAAAATTATTTTTCGAAGAATAATTATCTTCTATCTACAGGAATAGTTGGGGTATACAAAGTATTTTTCTAAATGATATACGCCCTATAACTTTTATACGGATTATTTTATTAAAATTTTACATTCATAAGGTCGATCAGATGAAAGTAGTTTACTATTTTTCTATAGTCAATAATCTTTTTTCTATTTCTATTATATTTCAATTTTCCATAATCATTTTAATAAGACGACCTGAATATTTTTAGTTATATGCTCTTATAAAATTACATTTATGGGCTTATTTCTAATAATAAGGAAGATGTACTCTTTTGGATCTTGTTTATTAAACTATGTCTCTCCCTTCCTTTCTCTTGCCTCCTCCCCCTTCTCGGTTTCTATCTCCCTTTCTCACTCTCGCCCTCTCCCCCTTCTCGCTCTCTCTCTCTCTCTTTCCTTATATCTGAATGAAAGGCAATCTGGCAAAAATGTATCGGATGGGTCAATTCCTTTGACAAGAAGTCAAAAAGTCAATGTGTATAAAAGCTATAAAGGACACACCATTAAACAAACACCCTGTATATAGGTGTAAGTAAAAATGTTAACCTTTTTAGTCGATTTTTGTAATACTTAAACATAAATGTAATATTTTTTTCCGGGAGGGTTTTTTCAGTCCATTGTTTTTTTAAAATGCAGTAAATTCAAGCAAACTCTTAGAAACCCATGTCAAACATTTCGTACAACCGCTTTTTTGCGTGCAAGCGTTGAAACCGTGAACACAACAGTTAAAGGCCGCCACCGAATAAAAATAGACAAAGGGAAGCCCGTCCTAAAAACCATTCACATGAACGGCAAACGCCCCGGAGATAAACCGTTAATGCACTTATGCTCATCGGTGGCTGTTTCGCACTTTCACGACGCTGCTTTTGTTCTAGACTTACCCGAGGGCAGCATCAGCCAACTGGAGGTGGTGGGATCGAAGACGGCCGTCCTGGAGGCTGAGAGCCTGGCCGGATGCCAAGTGCAGGCTCTCATTCTGACCAATAACCAGCTGCAACACGTGGCGGATCGAGCGTTCAGGTGAGTCCTTATTATCTGCTCTTAACAGCGCGCCCGCTACAGTTCCGTACTTTTAGCATCGCCACTGGAGGTATTGATTGCCATCGCGAAGGAGTTTTAGTGTACGAGGATCAGCCAACAGTTACACGGAAAAATGGTTCATGAAAATTTAAATATCAACGAAAAGAAAAGAGAGTAGTTTTACGTAATATTCTTGGCCTTGATCAATATAATAGTTTATAATAATCAAAATAAGTTACTAGACTTAATTCTATATAATAAAAATTGTATTGTTGAAAAATCACCTGATGTCATTCTGCATGAGGATGTATAGGTACCTATCATTAGGCACTGTTAGTCAATGTAGATATTAACAAATCTAAACATATTAACGTTGTTAATTGATCCAATGATTTTAACATTAAAAGAGCTAATTTTCCGGAATCTTACCCTCCTTGGTTTAATGGTCATATTATTTTTAATATTAAACAAAAGCACTCATGTTGGGAAAGGTTTAAAAGTTTATAACAATGATGATTTAAATGTATTTAAACGTCTTAGATCCCAGATAAAATCTGATATTAAATTAGCATATGAAGCCTACCTTCACAATATTGAATTTAATATAAAGTCAAGTCAAGGAAATTCTGCACTTATTTTAATTCTCAATTTAATTTAGCACCTCTTATATACCGAAATATAATGATGACTTAATCGACGATCCCCAATTGATAGCTAATAGTTTTGCTGACTATTTTTCCAAATCATTTACGGTACCAAGTATGATAAATAATAATTCTATCGTTCCATCAGCATCATCAAATATGCCATTAAAAGAATTAAACCTACTATGACTATGGGCCCAGACTTAGTTCTTTCATTTTTGGTTAAAGATTGTGCTACTATTCTGGCGGAACCACTTTCGTTTATTTTTAACTTAATCTTTTATTCATGTTATTTTCCCGATCTTTGAAAACTGTCCAGAATATGCCCCATTTATAAAAAAAGTTGAAAACTTGAACTGACCAATTATAGACCTATTAGTATTATCTGTAATTTTGCCAAGGTTTTAGAAATTATACTTCATAACTTCATTTACAGTCGAGTTTCAAATACAATATCTATTGAACAACACGGCTTTATGAAGAATAGATCAACGGTTACTAACTTGATCACGAAATGTCAATACATAGCTGAAAAGCTTGACCGTCAGAGTCAAGTGGATGTTGTATATACTGACTTTTCTAAGGCGTTCGACAGACTCAACCACGGAATTTTATTAAACAGCGTTTGATCTCAGTGACAATGATTAATTTGTTAAAGTCGTATCTGCAGAATAGATACCAATTTGTTCAATTCCAGAGATATAAATCTGAAAAGTTTCAGCAGAGATCGGGTGTACCACAAGGATCTATTTTGGGCCCGTTATTGTTCGTAATATTTATTAATGATATAATTGCGAATGTTAACTGGGTACACTGTTTGTTGTATGCTGATGATCTGAAATTATTCACAGAAATTACATCTGAATCTGATTGTGCTCTACTTCAAAAAGCAATAAATATTATACCTGTTTGGCGCAACCAAAATAAATTACCTCTAAATGCAGATAAATGTAATGTAATGTGATTGACACCTAAAATTAACTAAATCAAATATAACTATAACATTCAACAATAGTTCTATGTTGCAAATGCCTCAGTACATAAAAGATCCTGGTGTTGTTTTCGATGCTAAATTAAATTTTACAAAACACATTGAGATAGTTGCATCATCTGCTTATAAATCTTTAGGTATTATTATACGTTCTTCTCAAGGATTCCGCAGTCCGCAGCATACATACTATGAAATTACTTTATGAATCTTTTGTTAGGTCAAAATTGGAATATTCATCAATCGTCTGGAGTCCTTTTTATAGTGCTGACATTGAATCTTTAGAAAAAGTTCAAAGAAAATTTTTTAAAGGACCCCGCACTAATCTTATGGATTTTGGCCCCCCGTGAATTTCTCTATAACTTTGGGAAAAGATAAGTTTCAACCTACTGATCAAATATCTCCATGGGCACAAAGCCCAAAAATCACTCATATGGGCCCTACGGGGGATTTTAGCCCAAAAATGATGGGGGCGAGGAGATGACACATCGTTCAAGAAACCAGTTCCGTCATCGGGGAGAAGGCTGAAAATGGATTTTTGGGGCTAAAATTGTCCTCTCTTTCATATTCTGGGATCAGTTCATGGCTGCTGACCTCCTAAATACCCGAAAATGGAGTGCGAAAGGGGTAAAAACGTGAATAATAAGACATACTATAAAAACGAATGCGGACCTCGCAAGTTGCGCCTGAAAGTTGACAATATTGTGGATTTGAGATTCCGAAACTGCCGTTGGACTATATAATAATATGAAATCCACAATGTTGTCAACTTTCAGGCGCAACTTGCGAGGTCCGCATTCGTTTTTATAGTATGTCTTATTATTCACGTTTTTACCCCTTTCGCACTCCATTTTCGGGTATTTAGGAGGTCAGCAGCCATGAACTGATCCCAGAATATGAAAGAGACGACAATTTTAGCCCCAAAAATCCATTTTCAGCCTTCTCCCCGGCGACGGAACTGGTTTCTTGAGCGATGTGTCATCTCATCGCCCCCCATCATTTTTGGGCTAAAATCCCCCGGTAGGGCCCATAGGAGTGATTTTTGGGCTTTGTGCACATGGAGCTATTTGATCAGTAAGTCGAAACCTATCTTTTCCCAAAGTTACAGAGAAATTCACCGGGGGACAAAATCCATAAGATTAGTGCGGGGTCCTTTGTCGCGTTTATGCTTGACGGAATATATCCTGAAAGAGGATATCCACATAATGCTCTACTTGATCGTTTTCATTGTAATGAGTTAAAAACACGTAGAATTACACATCAAATTATCTTTTTACATAAAATACTAAACAACTTAATCGATTGCACCTGGTTACTAAATATGAAATAAAACGCTTCCGTGGACGAACTGAACATAACTATTTTAAAAAAAAAATAGGTAAAATCCCATCAAAATACAATAATAAAAGTCTGCCACTTTGTAATTACTAAAAAGTATTGCTCCAAAAAATGACTTCTTGTTCCTAACCACGGCCACTTAAAATTAAATTATAGTTATGATACAACTAATTTTGCCCTTTTTAGCTGGTTACATTTAGTAGTCCAGTCATTACTGACTTTTTTTATATCATACAAATATCATCGATTCAAATTTAAAATTTCAGTAAAACTAAATTTAGAAAGATATCTGACAATGAAATTAATATTTGTTTTTTTTCGAATTTTTCAACTTATGTTTAAGTTTGCTTAATTAAAACGTATATTTCCTATATATTTTGTAACCTGACTGTGGTGGTACAAAAATAAATTATTCAGAATAAAGTTTTTATTTTCATTTCGCATATGATGAATGCTCCGGTAATGGGTCATTAGCTGGCGAGAAAATATATTCACTGTACGTACATAGTTTTATGATGTAAAGTGTATTATGGGCGATACACCCAGGTAACCACTATAAACGAGTTTTTAATGTGATAAGGGGTGATAAATTAGTTATGTTTTTTTCTTGAATTCATCGCAAATTATTTAAATACTTCTTAATTTGCCTTTCATTTAAAATAAACTAAAATTTAAATATACTGAAGATAAAATACAGTTACTTAAATGCAACAAATTTGGAAAACTAATTTTAAAATCACAGCAAACGTTTCAGAAAGCGAAAATCAGCAAGAACATTAAGGTCATCTCTCCAGCAAAGCGAAAATAAATTTTAATAATAAACGTATTTTTGCTTACGTATTTAATTAATAATTATAATGTTACTGCCACACCTACGAGAACTTCTTGCTTCCATCAAAGCATCATTTACAGTTAGTTAATCGCAATTTACACTGATAAAGCTCAAAGCATCTAATGTACGAGGATACGCATTTACATTACCATAATAATTCAGCACTAGAGCTACCCTAAATTGAAGTCACGAACGCAGGGGTTCATAACCTTCCATTTAGACGTAAGATCTTCTCAAAAAATGTTATAATTCTTATTTAATCTTATTTATAATACCGTAGAATAGACAGATACTACTTTATTCCCAACATGTAGCTACACCCAATAACAGGAAAACTGTGGACGTATTAAGAATCTGAATTTGTTCTAAATAACTAACTAATAAAATTTGGCATTCAAGCAACAAATAGTGGGAAGTACTTGTGCAACACAGTACACTGTGTGCTCGATGAAGAATTATGTACTACAGATTAAATTTTGCCATAGTTAATATAACCGTAAAAAGAAATTCTTTATACAATTATAAAACAAATCAATTATGTACGTAGAGTTCTTTAAAAATTAAAGGAATAAAATAAAAAATATTATTTCAGGAAAATTTCTAGGTAACTGTTTTTCCAACCTTTATTTGAGACAAAGAGGATAGTAATATTATCTGACAAATTGAATTTCAATAAAACTGGTCTATCATTAAGTATTTTGAAGGTATATTATTAGAAATTGACCTTATTAACTGCATTGATATAAAAATGATATTGACAACGGAATTGTTATAAAATGGAGTAGGTGTAAACATTATAAATATGCCAGAAGTATGTTATTTATTATAATAAATATCAATAATAAAAAAAGTATACAGTTTCACATTCTACTAAACTGCTATAATTTAGGCATAATATTTTTCCGTTAAATATCAATTCCCTCCATTAAACGTCATTCGATGGTTTTGTCCTATTAGCAAGGTTATTGTTCGTGAACTAATGAAGAACTTGACGAACGATATTAGAGTAAGGGTATGCTGATTACCCCAAAAATAAAACTGGACGGGAAGTAATTCATCCAAATTATTGACAAACCTTCAACAGCTTCGTCTAAGTATACAACTAAACTTTACGCAACCATACCTACTTAAAGGAAAGGTGAATAGGCACAAAAATATGTGGGTTAAAGAATGACAAGGTTTGTGTTTACATTTATTTAAAAAATACTTGAGCCTAATGTACTGGATGTCACCAATTTTCCGTTAATATAAGTAAAAAACAAACGCGGTACAAATATTTTTTAAAAACTATAAACATGTAGATATTTGGAAATTAAATTGCCTTATAGTTGTTTTACATTGACAATGTATTCATGAATAAATTGACGAAGTTCTTCATGAATTAATTCACGAATTTATTGGTAAACAGTGTGGTTTTACACTGCTACACACTTTGTCAAGTTTTTTGACGTATGAATCAGTTCTACCAATGAATCAAAGAAACAAATAAATCTCAAAAATGTCATCTTTCCACTCATAATTGTAGTGATACAACAGCGGTAAAGTTTTGACACATATTATATAAACATTCGTTTTTGTAAGTACAAATCAGCAAATACAATGCAAAATTAGTACGACGCCACATAATTATTTACATATTCCAAAAACATAACCTCATTACTGATCTGAGGCTGGAAATCTGTTGGGTTGGTACTTCTGAACTTCACGTTCGTCAAGAACTTGATGAATAAATTCATGAAGTTATTTGACAGCAGATTTGGTGCATTACACTTGTCCAATTTCTCGATGAAGCGACTTCATGAATTAATTGATCAATAAATTGTCAATGTAAAACAGCTATTAGAATTGCAAATTCTATGCAGCAGTTTTTGAAAATTTGGGTATATGCTCCTAGTATATTTTCATTTATTGTTTTATTATATTTTGCTTTATTTTTTTTATTTCGAAATTAATATGCAAATGTCTTGTGACAACTTCCAATATAGTAGCCTTGGAAAGCTGATATTATACAAGTATCTCTTTTACCATTCATACTTATACAGTAACAGAGGAAAAATACATTTAGGTTCTCTTCTTCTATTGACCTACCTGGTATTTTCCTTAAATTGTGTCTCTAACTTTAGGGATACTGTCACAGAATTCCTTTCATCTCTGTTTCCTCCAGAAAGAACAGCAAATGTCGCGAGTGCACGTTCGTTCGCTAGTGAAGTGAATTCCGGCAAAACTACTGCCACGGAGTCCCGTTCAGTGGCATCAAAATTTAGAGCTCTACGTTGGTACTTCTGCCTGTGTCGTGGTAGCTAGTGGCCTGAAACTATACAGAATTAGTGTAGGCTCGGAGATCTGTTACGGTGTAAATTTTGAGATGGATCCGTCTTGACAAAATTTCGAAAGGTCGGCGAAATTTTCGTTTCCTCCGTCTCGCATCGGTGGTCACGAGGAAAGCCTTGATGCTCGCCGTTGCCATCATTAGATGAAAAATGGACGTCTGGGTTATTTCCGTTCGTCGTGGAGGCTCGACGATCGAAAATTGGAAACATTGGTGATTTTTATGAAATATAGCAAACATGTTTCATTGATTATACAAAATTTAATTTCAGAGATACACAGTTTCGTTACAACAACGTTCTGTTGTGTCGAACTCGTTCATAAAACTCCATTCATTCATTTAAATCTATGTTCAGGCAAGAATACGCAAGGGAATACAGAGAAGTAATTTTAAAAATTAAAAGAGCTCCCTTTATGGAGTAATTCTATACTTATTTAAAAGTAAATAAATGTGTGGTCAAAATATAATTAAACCATGTTATTTTTTGTAAAAGGATGTTGTTATACATGCGTATTAATATCCGTAAAACTTGGGATGCCGGATTACAGGCCATCATATCCTGGGTAGCGCACTTTACTGCACCGCTTTCTGTTTTAAATGAGAATGCCACTAAATCTGGCTTAATTTCAGTTAAATTAAGTTTCAACCTTATATAGAAGGATTATTTAGGAGAAATTGGCACCGCAACTTCTATAGATGTGGTTTAAAAGGCATATTCACAAACATAAGGGTCAGCTCCTTTTACCAACTGAGCGGTTTTATATCAATAGCCTGGAAAGTAAGGGTAAAACCTTTAGGGAATTGTTAAGCTACCTTTTCTGACCATAGAACCCGTAGTCCTGTCACCGTTTTATACTTTTTATTTATTGGACAAAATACACTCAATCACAGTTTCTCCTCTTTGCCGAAAAGTATTATCCAAACTATTTCGGGGACCCTAGTAGTTTTTATAACCAAATTAATTCTCGTTCTCGAACAGATTTTTATTAGCCGTACATGCTCAAATTTTCCTTTTGGGATTTTTAGAGTAACTGTGGGAAATCAAGGGAAGTCAGAAGTTTTTTCAACGTGTACCCCAAAGTAAACTCGTGTCGAAAGTTTTCAACAAAATGAATAAACTATGAGCGTAATAACTTAGAAACAAGCTTATACAAACAATAAAAGTTTGAAGGAACGATATATTAATGTAGTCAAAATAAATTATATTACAAAGTACCTACATGTTATAAGACAAAATGTAGTAGTAGTATTTTTTAGTTATACGTTGTTATATTGTTATATTTTTAAGTTTTGCTCGAAAATGAAGCTTTTTTCGGAAAACATAAAAGAGTAATAATTTGTAGAAAATTAAATGACGAATCCGAACATATCATGATTGTTACCGTAAAGCAGTGGCGAACTATTTTATTGAGACTACTATTTGAGTTATTCGCGAAAAACCGTCTGAAAAAGTGTTTTTTTTCTGGTTAAAAAATGTACACTTTCACTCGCGAATAAGTCGAAAAGTATTGATTTTCAGAAAAAACTTTATAGAACAAAAGTTGCTTAGAATTAGTCAATATATACATTCCCCAAGTTATTTTCAATGAAACATTTTTCACCCTCGAGAAGGGGTGGCATCCACCCCCAAGGTAAAAGCAACCCCCAGTACAAGGTCAACTTTGAAGTAGAGCGTAAGTAGAACTTAAATCCAAATTTTTATGAAAATCGGTGCTGTTTGGCAAAAAGGTCATTGACTGAACTATTAACTTACAATAATTAGATTTGATAAATACGCAAAATAGAATATTTTTCTGCTAGACAACATTGCTTTGACATGACAAACTATTACATATTAGTGCATTTTACCGCCCTATTCTTCGCTTCTGTTTAAAAATAACAGTTTTCGCTGCCTTGGATGATAGAGAGACTGGAATAATGATTTATTTAGGGTTGCTATTTAACTTGACCCCTACAAGCCGGTCTCTACCAAAAAAACTGAGTTCGCTGAAACAGGAGATGAATACATAATAGATTTTTCATTTACCTCTTGGCGCGGCACCATTTTCATCTGCTTCTGGTGGGTATATACAAGGTGATTCACATAAAACTCCCCGGTTCGATAATTTGATAATGGAAAGTGATATTTTCGTTCTAGAAAAGTCACTTGATGAGCTTTTAAGTGACACCCATTTAAGACTTTTTTCCAAAGCAAATTACAAATGGTACGCAAAAAACACTTAGACACTTCCGAATCCAGATACCAACTGAATTGCGTATTGGTGGTTGCTAAACACCTTAGTACCCCGTGTTAATAAACCGTGGCGCTGTTGTCACATTGCTCTATATGAATTTTACTGAATTTTATTTTTAATTAGTTTATGTTTATACAACATATATAGAATTTCGACATGCCTCTTGTAAATTGATGCGCAATTTCGAATAAATGTTTTTTTTATATATAAAAATCACGTACGATGCAACAACAAATGAATCCGCGCCGACCGAAACTTTCCGGCGCATCCGAAATTATTCATTAAAATGTTAAATTGATTTCATCCGTGTGAATAAATACATCCGGCGAAGCGGCGTCGAATTAACCCTGTCAGATACCTTTCCCATTTTACCTTGCCACATTCTGCATATATAATTTATGTTTTCTCCCTACATGCTCGCTGTGTTTTACGGCAAGGACTGGACATGCGGCAGATCCTCTATCTCTCTAATTAGCTGCATGACGAACGATCTTATCCGCAGAATAATAAAGCAGCGACGAGCTGGTCGCTTTTCGCACGGCGCATATTCGTTGCTTCTCTGCTAATTTTGTTTCCGAATATGTCGGATGTTAATAATGATGGTTACAGGATGTATCGGCGAAACGCTGCCAAAAACAGTTAATTTTCTCAAAATTAGCAAAAGCTGCTATAGTAGTTGCCAGTTTTCGATTTTTAAAGTGGTACTTGGACAAAACAGATCCTTCAGAATATCAGGCAAGCCTAGGGATTCCGATAGCGGCCCTCCCCCCACAGAGCCTGGGCCCAGCACCACAGGGACAAGTCAAAGATTCCTAGCAAAGTCTAAGGAAGTAATTTTGTAATCAGTTATATAAGCCTCAGCATAACATATCGATAAACTTTTGTACTTTAGCCAGGGCGTTCTACAAACTCTATGACAAACTTTGACAGATGAGAGCTGGGTTAATTTCAAACATTTCAAATAATATAATTCCATATTTCAATCAAAGTAGCCTGATAAATAAAAACGATGGTAGAAATTAATATCTGTCAAAGTTTGTCATAGATATTGGAGAACACCCTGTATATCCGCGTGAGTTGTTGAGTATGAGCAGGTATGTCATGTTATGGCATTAAAACAAGAAAATGTCAAAAATTTTTTACATTTCTTTTTAAAAACAAAATATTTAGCGTAATGTAAATATATCCCTTCATTGGAAGTAGGATAATTATGAAACATTGTAAGTAGAAAAGAGTAAAAAATGTTGAAGAAGGAACGCAAAAAGAAACTTAACTGTGAGATAGTTTATTCCAGCGACAGAAAAATGGTGGCTGAAGATTAAGTAAGCAATGCTAATGAATTTGAAAAAAATAGAACATAAATTCCTTCAATATACTGCAAAAATAAAGAAAAAGATAAACTATTAAAATCTTTAAACAGAAAAATGTATCATGACAAATATCGTTTACAACAAATGACAGTTCAATAAGTAACAGCTTTAAAGGTTAAAAATTTAATTGTTATTTGTACGAATAAATCGAAGTACCTACAACTATAAGACGATAAGATTTTTCCCTCGATTATAACATTAACGATGGCGATTTCTTTCACGATTTTCTTCTCTTAAAAATTTAAGTGTTCACGTAAAATATGTTTATAAAATAAAATAATTTATTTTTAGAAAAAGAAAATATAAAAACTCTAAATTTTTTCATCGTTTTATCCATAAATGTATATAGTCACAATGGATAAAACTATAGTGATATATATGTCTATATTAACAAAGAAAGTATGCAATAAACATAATTAAACGACAATTAAACTCTAAATAGACAATAATAATAACATTTTATTAAAATAAGAGCTTCTGTTCACATTTTGCTGTTATTGGTTGATTTTTATTTAATTTTCATTATAAACACTTTAAGTGTACTTCCAGTATTAACAAACATTTTTAACAATCTCGCAAAATTTCTAATTTAAATTTCAAGAGTTCTGAAGAAATTGGCAAGATAATTTTCCTTGATATCTTTTATAATAATTAAATTTCAAAACTCGTTATTTTGTTTTATTGTTTTCTGCTTTTTCTCGGTGAACTTGATTTTCTTTAAATAAACCAACTCGACGTCTAAATCTCATATATTCAGAAAGTAATTTGTATGCCTCTATTAAATTAAAAATGTCGAGATTTCAATAAATTAAACAATATAAAATTTCTGCGTTTTAATCTTCATATAATTGATTATATACACAGTATAAAAGATTAAGAAGTTTAAGTACTTTTGTAGCACTGTTAAGATTAATTTAATTAGGAGTAAACCTTTATTAGTCGTATGATATCAACAGAATAAAGCAGTAACAATTAATATACTATTTATTATTAAACTAATACTAACACAAGTTGTTCAAGAATTATTTTAATAACCAGTCCTAAATTCATAATTTTTTAGCACAGTTTCAAATTGTAGCAATCTACACTGTACCCAAACATAGCGATAAACCGTAACTTGTGAAGTAGTGAACAGAGAAACACATTTTTTACACAAAATCGTTCAGTGGGAAAAGTTAATAAATAATTTATCAGCAAAGGAAAGTGGTTAAAGTTTGGATCACGCCATGAAAAGTATACAAAAGCTTTAGAGAACTATAGCAATCAGTTGTAAATAATTAATCTCCACAAAAGTGTCAATTTATTATGGTTGGAGCACGCAATTGAGCTATATATTTGTCTATGGAATATAAATAGATATAAATTAAAACACGTAATTCGTGAGTAGAGCGGGTGATTTATAAAAACCCAATTTAGAGCCGGTGCAATTACGCTGATTCGAATTTACATTTACCATTCAGTGCAAAAAGTAAAATCTTCAATAAACTGAATAGAAAACCAATTGCATTCTATTTACTGAAGCGGATCTGTTTCGTTCCGTGTAGAACTAGAGGAAAGACTTTTTGAATAAGAATCTGTACCTATTTACATTTAATAACCATAGGGACTGAAACCCATATTGCTCGTATTAATTACCAATTAAATTCTAGTGACAGAACGATAGGCCAAGTAAAAAGTAAATCGAATTTTGTTTATCAAAACATAGAGCATAGCTTGGTAACACATTTAATTTGTCCAATTAAAAAAATTTATATAAAAAATATGGTGGTAAAATATGGTAAAAAGTGTCAAAGTGTATAAAGTAGAGAATCAGTCAACAGATCCGAAGACAATTTGGCAATGATGATTCACAAAAATCAACCCCTAACAACAGAAGATACAGTCATGTTTAACTACATTTTCTTATTTCAAATCATTTTAATCAAACAGTCTTTCTCTTCTTAATTAGTTAGGAGTTGTATTCTTCCCTAAAAACAAAATTAGCTATGTAATTGGTTTGATCTGATAATACCGCAATGTTCAACAGACGGGCATAATTTTAATAAATTAAACTTGAGTATAAATAACTTTATATTTAACAAAAACAGATCAACTTACAACGACACAATTTTAAATCTTTGCTATAGAAATTAAGCAACACAAATAATCTTTGTAAATCACATCTTGTAAAGAAAATTATAATAAATTCATGTCTGCACTGTCTATAACAAAATCTAAGAAATATGTACTAATATGCGAATATAAAGATATAACACATTCTTTTCATAAATATTCATATACAACCCAGTTTGTACAAGTTATACTGTTTTTTTTTTTTTTTTTTTCATTAATCCTTAATGGAAATATTGTCTTGTAATTCTTTAATACCCACGAGAACCGCCTGTCATTTGCCTGCATGAAATAATTAATGTTGCAGCTGTTTTAATATTTATAAGTTGAATGAATGGTAGTACATCGCCTTTTGTTGATTTATTGAAAACGTGAAAAATGACTGTACAGGTATTACTGAAACAAATGTTTTATTTAATTCCATTCAATCCAATCTGTGTAGACTATTTAATGTATTATAAAGGTAATTCAAACAAATTCAAAGAACTTTTTTTACAAAATTTTCAAATAATATCAATGGTTTTCGATACCAGAAATATAGGTATGCAAAATACATCTAATTATATACAGGGTGTTGGAAGTTTATCTGCCTTAATTTTAACAGACGATAGAATAGATTAAAATAAACAACCCATATGACACGAGGTACTAAGGTGTCCACCAACCACCAATACGCAATTCAGTTGGCATCTGGAGTCGACCGTGTCGGAGTGTTTTTTGCATACCACTATTTGCTTTTTTTGAGGACATTTTGAGCATATGTTGTAATTTATTTTGCACTTGTGCATTTAAATAAATAATCATTTTTTTTGCATGTAATAATCAAATCAGGTCAGCTATTCAAATTTTATTAATATCTGCCTAACGTTAATAAAATATGCGCCAGTTTTCTAACTACCAGATACACTTATTTCTATTAAATCTATACGTCACTTACTTATGCAATGCATATAATTTTTATGAAACAGATATACAGTGTAGGAAAGTACCGATGGTCTATCAGAAGTTACGTGAGAGCGATAAAGTAATCCATAGAAATCCATGTGATAGACAAGGATGACTATAATGTAGGCATCTAATAGTCAACGCCCATTTCGCCCTTCCACAAATAAGATCCACTTCTTATTAAAGTATGTAGACTTTAAACGTTGACTAACTGTAAAAATCTCGTCAAAATTAATATTTTGTTTGAAGAAACGTTATTTGTTTTGCACAAAAAAAAATGAAGGATATATTGGACATTGCTTGTTGAATTCCGATGGTCATGATGACATTTTACCTAGAGAGCTGCAACCAAAACAAAGTTGTCATCAGATACCGCCATCGTCTAAAGAAGTAGATTAGTGGCATGCCCAAAAAAATTGTTACGTATGTTATGCTTAAGAAATTAGCAAAATAGATGCTTAACATTTAAGAAGTACAAACATAATTACGGTGGTTTAGTTGCTTTTATTTTACCTAGAGGCTTCGAAATACTCAGTTCAGTCAAGCGAAATATTTAATACTATCTGCTACAATTTATTTGCCAACCATTTAAGCGCGAATATTCCGCTTTATGAGCCACAAGTATCTCCACTACCTAATAAAAGTTAAAGAATTAGACCCCCGTTTTATTATTAAAGCGGTTGAAGTTCCCGGATTTATCTCATTTGACCATTAATTTCATTAAATACGTTCCTTCTCCATCTCCGGCTCTCCTTCCTTATCAGGTGGAGCGAGATCACCCGGGCGGCGATGCAAATTTTCCCAGTCGACTCCCCGAACTATTGCACTAAATAATTGAGCATCAGGGAATTCTTCGGGAGCAGGGCTATCAGGCCGTGTTGAAGTGTCTCATCTTTAACTACTTAATTATCAATCACTGAGCGCAGTTCAAGTTTATTAAACTTATTTACAAAGTCGGAGTCGACGTTAAAGGAGCGCGCAGGGATAATAACTTAGAGGAAGTTTAAAGTATTGGAGTGGGATAATGGTTTGTTTATTAGCGGTGGGAAAGTTCGGGAACAGGACAAAGCGTCATTGTATGCATTTGTATGTAATCGGCTTGCGATAAACGGGGTATGATGTCTGATATTCGCATGAATTTGAATTTCGCAGTTGTTAGATCCGACCATATGAAGACTTTGATGGCTCCAAAACTCGTAAAGTATTAGAGTCGTATATACTGTAGAGATATGCGGCAAATTTTCGAAAAATTGAGAGTAACATTGCTTCATAAAACGGTTCTTAAGGGCTCAATAGTCCTTTCATTGAAGGAAACAGATGGGGAAGTCATATCGGTACACATCCTGCCAATCTTTCTCTAATTCAGGCTCACAACTATTTTCTTCATACTCTCTAGAGTTGGACCAAGTAGGAGGGGAAAGGAGACGTCGAATTTTGTTGATGCCTGTCAAAAACAAGAATATGGTCAAGAAAAGGGGGACGCAGGGCCTTGGGTTGATTTGCTCGTTGAGTTTCAGCACTGTAGTACATGTAGGTACTGATTCCAAACTGTTGACTGGGTGGTAAATGACAAAGCATAAACTCTCCTTGTTTAAAACAATACCTATATTTCCTCCTTTTCTATTTTTATCATCCTGCTTGAGTTTCAAAATATTATATTATGTTATTACACTATACTCATAAATTTAGTTATTAATTAAATCTATCTCTATCATTTCTTGTACATACACTTGACAAAAATTTCACTCAAATTTCACTTTACTAAATAATGTATGAATTTCTGTCCACACCGGATTGAATGAAATTTTCACTCTATTAGTATGAGTACAACTGAGTGAAACTATTGCATCAGAAATGAGTGAGTTTTACTCAAATCCGAGTTACTGCTAACTATCAATTGAGCGACTTTGGACTCTATTCTGACTATATAAAGCCAATTTAGAGTTGACTTTTTCTCTAATATGATTTAAATTTAACTATTATTAAGTCATTTTTCACTCAGACTTGGTTTTTAATTAACTAAATATTGAGCGCAAAAATAAGTCATTCATAAATGATTAATTAATTAGGATATACAGCGTTGAAATTAATTAACTTTCTCCTACTGTCCTGGCTGAGACCCACAAGCTGAGACCCTTCGCCGCCGGCTAAGGCCTGTTCTCCTGGCGATCACGCTTTTCTGGAGCATCTAACGGGCCCCCATCAACTGTGGTCGAGATTACAGAGGAATATGTAAGTGGTGCCATCTTCACGGCACCATTCAAATTACTCGAAATTAATATACATTTAAACTCACTCAGTAATTGATGTTTACTCTGATTTAGGTACAAGTGCACCAAATACGAATTTACGTGAAGAATTTATTTAAGGAGTACAAGGAGTATATTTGAGTGAAACTGCTCAGTTTTAGTTTAAATATAATCACAAATGAGTAAAATGATCAAAATGCCCAATATTGTCTGAAAATGTACTCAATAATTTCACTCAATGAATTCACTCCATACCTTTTTTATTTCACTTAGACCGAATTTTTTACAGTACTCAGATATTCAGTAGCTATTTGTATGTAAATTTTTAACAAAAATTAAACAGTTTTGTCGGAATTGGGAAGAGTGAGAAAGCATGTTTTTGTTATTTAGTCAAAGATTCAACTACAAAAATAATTATTAATGAATTAATTAATTTTACTCTAATTTCCAAAAATTATGGTAGGTAAAATTTGAATTTATTCGTCTGACTATTTTTCATTCAAATAAGCGAGAATTTGCACTAAACTTTAATTGATTTTCTCCTACGCTCTGCTACCTACAATACTCCTAACTTTGTTGTGGTTTTTGGACTTTTATTCCGGAGCGGTAAATTCAACGAAATAAATTTAAGAGGTACAAAATTTCTGTTTAACGACGAATAACTTTTCCTAACTGTTGATACCTTCTTAATTCGAACGTCACCAGTTATATTTGTTTAAATTTTACATGAAGAAACTATAACGAGAAACTGCAAAATTCCGGTCCATATTTTCAGTTATTGGATTCAATTCAATTGATCTTAGAAACTAGATTCATTTTAACAAAAAAATGTTAATTGTGGTTTTTTTGTTTGTTTTGACAAGTATAGTTAAAACTGAAAGATAAGGCTTGATACTTATTTGTCTAGCAGCTAAAGCATAATTCCTTATAAAATTTTACGTTTGATCAAACAGCAATTTAAGTTTCTGATTTTTACTGTGGTAATTCAAGAAAAACGCTGGTTGCTATTTACAGAAACATATCTTGTTTCATAAATTCACAAACAAGACTCGACTCAAAAAAATTTCATAGTTACATATAATTTGCATAATAATAAATTATCATTCAGTATGTTCAAACACTCATTTTAAATTTGCTCTCGATACAGTTTTTATATTTTTTAAAATGAAATAAATAATATCTTACCAAAGAATTTTCCTCCCTAACGGTTATCAGATTCTTTTTAATCTCTTAAATCGTTCCCTACCTGTTGACTGTACTGCGAGAGAAAGGTCTAAACTTTCAAAATGTGAGGAGCAATCGAATCAGCTTGAAAGTTTGACGGGGATCTATTATTCTACCGAAAAATCGCCGTAGCGTAGGCCTTTGAAAGATTCGCTCCTAATCTTACACATACACTGATATGGTCCCTAAACACAGACATTTATTGAATCTTGGAAATAAAAGGAGGGGAATAAAATAAACTTGCCGTTTTCTTGTACGTTTATATCTCCAGTCATTAAATAGATAGGTAATACATAAAAATTGTTTTTTTTAATATCATTGTTTTTTTGTCACAATAAATAAAATATATTTTTTTGAGGAACACATAACGATATTTGACATGTGTAATAAAATATAGGTATCTATTTCCTCTATACAATATTTTCTAATAAAACAGAATGGTATGTAAGAAAATATATCTGGACTAACTTTTCTAGGTTATTTTAACTAACTACTGTTTTATTTATTTTCGGAGAAGGTAAAATATTCAATTGAACGAAACGACTTTGATAATAGTTCCATAAACATTCAACCAGGTATTGTTTGGAGGTGAAAATATCTTTTTACGGTTGAGCCATGGGGGAATTGTTTACCGATAACCAGCCAACAGAGAAGTTCTCAAACTTGATTTTATGTAGAATAACCAGGAGCATAGTAAATTTTACGGTCTTTAGATTGCCGAGTTTCGCATTTTATGCCCTGAATTGGGAACTTTTTATGCAGTGACACAGGATTTTATTAAGGGGAATTATTTTCATATTTTCAGACCTGCAAAAAGCCGTGCTATTCTCTCGTCCCAATTTTCTAAATTAATGTACTGCACCCCGTTCAAGCAGAGTATACGTATAACTCGGTAGTGGGGCCTCCTTCAAATTGCAGTTTTCTTGAACAAGATTAATAAAATAAATATTCAAGATATTCCACTTAGTTAAATTGGAGATTGTACAGATTGTATCGTGCTTAGTTATTAAGTGGCTATTTTGTTCTTATTTTGTATTGTTACACAGAGATGGAGAATGTGCCGCTCTCTATAAATATTTTATGTGCCGCTCAATTAGCGCTTTTTATTGCCGCGATTGACAAAATTGACACTGATTCGTTGACGCCATAGGCTTAGGGTTTCAGCTGTCAAAAAAGAAGGTATTTCTTTTCAATATTCCGAGTTTTTATGTGTCCCTTATGTTTTCTTTTAAAACCCAATAATTTTACTCGAATTTCTCATTGATTAAGAATCCGTAATTATGTACTTAAATTTATATTTCAATAGTTTTATGTAATTGATCAAAAATTGTTATTTACGGCCAAAGGTGTGAAGAACTGTAAAACCCTTAGGAATCGTTTTGGAAAAGAACATTGCACAATTTTGTTCATTTAGGACTTTAAATATTTTCGTGCAAAACTCATTTGAGTAATAATAATTAAGTTAAAATGTCTAGACATACTCAATATTGCCCAATATTCTCCCTAACCTCCAAATTTTAACATCAGTCAACATATCTCAAGTAATTGCAATATTTATTTAATATATGTACTACGAAATAGAGATATTCCCAACCATTAATTCTACAGGTGATTTATTGCAACTCTTTACAGATTAATTTATCCAACTAATTCACTAGGGTGTGTATAATCATCAGCCTACATATCTCTAAGTGTAAAATCGTTACATTTTCTCATAAGACCAATACCTGTTGTTATTTAAAATTACAGTACTAAATCACAAATCTTGATACGTAACATTACTTATTATATGTTCATTTCAAACTAGAAATTGTTATGGATCCCAGGCTGTAAATGTTATATCACCACAATAGATATAGTCCAGCGTAAATATTTGAAAATTCCCTATTGCTTTGATGTCATATATTCTGCGAGAGGGTTTGATTAATAGCCGTCTATTGAGTAGATTTAACAAATTCATTACATTGCCTGAACGTACAATATTATACATAATTACTGATCTTATACATGTAACAATTTTTTTGATGACTGTTGATTGCGATGTAACCGAGATGTGAAAAATATTTGAAACAGTATTAAGTGCCTTTATACAGGGTGATTCATAAATGGTGACCAAAAATTAAACCTCGTATTCTTTAGTGAAGTTTAAGTGTTTTCAGTCGGTTTATTAAGTTTTACTCGAAAATCAGGCTTTTTTCGAAAAACATAAAAGAGTAGTAATTTGTAGAAAATTGAAAGACGAATCCGAAAGTATCATGATTCTTACCGTAAAGCAGCGACGTACTATTTTATTTGGAAAAATATGCCACCGATACCCCTGTATCTGCGCCACTGGAGCATGTAAATTTTAGAAAAAGCCCTCAGATTTTGGACAATATTTACATAAATACATGTGCCCAATTTCAAATTATTTCACTTACTAATTTTTAAATTATTTAAACAAAAATTAATATATTTTTTGAAGTTTAACACCCTGTATGTTTTTAACGAAGCGTCCTAGAAAAAACTTTATAGGAAAGACTCCCCTCAAAATTCACCAAAGAATACGAGGTTTTATTTTTGGTCACCATTACCCTGTATAACTTTAGTGATTAAATAAACCATAGTTTAGACTGGAAAATGGATTATTCTTTAAAAGGCTTCAGTTTACAAAATTACTACTTCAAATGAATAAAATTTAAATTAAGTAATTAATTACATTTAGGCAAAGAGTTATTATTCTTTACGAAAATGTATTCGTCATTACTGAAAAAATGAAACAGGTCGAAAACCTCAATTTCTACAAATGATTGATTGTGTCCACGTAAAGTATATGGTCTGACTGGTATCAAGTAAACTATGTGCTCACATTACGTTTACGATAACGATCTAAATGCGGAATGCAATTAGGTTCAATTCAGATATCAGTAATGATATTTAAAATAAAACATGAAGCCACTTTAAATATGAATTCCATTATGTATTTATTTCCATTGTGGCCTTAAAATAACTCAAATAGACTGAATCAAAATTGCAGTAATGGAATCGCTTAATACCGCAGTGGACTGTTACGCTGAAGTATCGGTTAGAACGCTCTAATCCAGAATTTTAAACGCTTATACTGTTAATGGCAGCACATGTGTGTAGATCGATATTTTGAACAAATTGCAGTGATTAATTTTGTAATCAAAGTTTAAATGGTCGGTTATTTCCTGCATTACATTAAAAAATACCAATTTGAGGGAGTTACCTAACGTCTAGTAATTTCGAATACGCTGTGCAGAAACATCTTTATTGACATCTCAAAACTACAAACAGTTTTAACAGAATTATTTTCAAAATAGAGTTGTGTCCCAAATTTTCATATATTCTTTAAAAATTTATATATACTGTATTTTATTTCGGGCAAAATACAAATTTGTACAATGCTTCTAGGGGTTATTATTGGTCGTTGTGGACACTACCAAGTAATTTATAAAATGATATTTAACGATAAATGCACAAAATATGGTTTTTAAACTATAAACTATACAAAACTCTATAAAAAATTAAGAATTACAAAAAGGTTATCAAAGGGAACAAGCTCATATTATCTGAGGAGGAACTTGGCGCCAGATATATAAACATAAGCGTACCGTCTGCTCGATTGTCCAATATTTTCCCTAATTAAATCACGGAAATCTGTTGGGCATGTTAAAACACGAGTTTCGTGTGCTGACATTAAACCCGTTTCATTAAACTTCTGAATAAATCGAAAGGTTCCTGTCGTAGCACAAGGAAATTTCACAGTATTTCCTTCGAAAACGCAAACCTGATTAACATTGCAGAAAGTAAGTTCCAGCAGCTGCACCTAACTGTAATTTAGTTTGGTAAACTGTCAAAGTGTTATTGTTTACTTCGAAACTGATTTGTTAACAAGCTCCACCTAAACGAAATTCATCTAACTATTAACGAAATTGGTTTTTCCGTCTCGACAAAAACTTTCTTCTCTATTCTATATACTTAATAATAAAGTATTCTCACATAAAAATATAAAAAAATATATAAAAATATATTTCACTCACATACACTCACCGTATAATGATCGTATGTGAGTGTATATTAGTGTAATGAGTATACACGGATGTACAGGATGAAGTAAAATGGACTGTTGGCCGCCAATTCAGAATAACGGAAATAAGAAATCGCAAGTGAACATTTTTAGGCCATAATCTTTTTTCTCAATAATTAACAATAGCTAATAGTTTTTAGATGTCTCTTCATTTTCAGAAGATGTACGATATGTACATTAGCAACTAGCAAGTCAAGTCTGCATTGATTTGGTCAAAGTTGCCTTATTGAAAAATAAGTTACTTTTAATATTTATTTTCATTGAAAAACCTTTACGAAGTTACTCGTAAAGGCAGGTATCCATTTATTTCAAATGCCCCGTAACGTAACATCGAACATATTACGTTACAGCTAGTAGAGACGGAAAATTGTTGCATGGTACGTGTAACAAATTTGACACACATACTTTCGCAGCGAACCGTGTCATCTTTTGCAACAGGCCGTAACATGTTCGTTGTTACGTTACGGAGCATTGCCACAAGTGAATACCCGCCCAAAAAGATATTATAAATTTGTCTCATGAAATAAAATTGATATCTAAGTACGAGGTTTATTATTAAAGTTTGATCGTAATTTTTCGAAAATTGCCGGCTAGAATGAGGTGAGGTTGCTTCTTCCTATGCACTAAACTCCTTTTCGGGGTAATCCCCTATAAAATATACATCTGCATAGGAAAATATGGGAATATTAAGAAGATATATTATCCTGCAATATCCCACGGTGGTTTGTAATATCCGCCTGCGTTATGTTTTAAGATTGCAACACACGTTTTGCGACTATGGTTATTTGTAAAAATATCCATTTCACACACAGTGCATCTCTAAAACTTACTTTGTTGTTGTCCTTACAAATCACGGCAATTTATAGCGTAACATGTACATATGCTGACATTAACCGGTAAGATATCGCCCATATTTATAAATTATTAAATAAAGGAAGCGGTTACCAGAGAATAAATCTATGGAGATGCTGTAGAGTTATGTGAATATGTTATCTCTTCCAGCTTTTCATAAATTCAGTATTGTACTGTACCCTTCAAACATTTGGACACCCTCCCAAATATCTCATTTTTATACATTTTGTTAATTTTTGTGGCGTTCAGGAATTGAGGTTTCAATTAAAAATGAAAACTAAACGCTGTACTAATTAATTAGCTAAGCTACAACAACAGAAAGTGCATTACTGAGTATGTAAAAATTACCTACTACTTTAGAAGCCGTATTATAAAATCTTACTACTATAAAAAGCTAGAAGCAAAAAAATCTAAAGCAAGTCATAAACATTTCAGATTTTGTGAGCCTGAGGTATAATTGCTCAATTAACTAGCTTCAATAACTTTATAAATTCTTTTCTCGCTTGACGCTATACACTCTCTTTACTTTGGATAAATCCTGGATTATCACCTATGACAAATTACGTACATACATTCAATACATAAGGTAAAAAAAATATCGACTTCTTAACGCTATAATTCCAAATATATTTCAGTCTCTCTTAATGGAACTCGCTGTCTTCCGAACATTTAATTTTCTGTACGTTCCCAACTTATTTAATCCCTTCCCAATATTGGCTATGTTCCATGTTATTACCCACAAACTCGACATGGTTTTAATCAAGATAAAACTGGGTGAAAAATGTAACTTTAAAGATCTCTTTGTGCTACCACCATTAAATTAACACATCATTTAAAAGCTTATAAATTGCACAGCATTGACCCTATTTTTACGGTCTTCACTTATTTAGAGCCCGTCTATCTAAAACGTAAAATTTCAAATATAGAACGGACCAACATTGCCACCTAAGAGGGATTCTTCTGTAAATCTGTAACTGTAAAATTTATAAAAAAAAAACTGGTTTTAATAAAAGTTGTATAGAATCATATGGGCCATGTAAAGAAAATATATTTAGATTTACAAGGTGTTCCATTTCGCGTGGGGGCATTGTTATTTTAAATGAAACACCCTTGCGTTTTTTAATTCCTTGGTTAATATTATTAGGTAGAGTTTATTATATGTACATGGTGTTTAAAATTTACGTTTTCGAGGTAATCAGTTGTTTTTGGAAAAAATCACGATTTCAGCTCTCTAAATGAGGCTAGATAGCGTCTAAACCGTAACAGTTAGAAACCTGCAGTTTTCATAGTTCGTTTTGGCATAAATCGAATGTCTATTTCGATGTCTATCTACTTAGAAGTTTTATTTCGCCTAGAGTGACAGTATTTTTGCTTTCGTAGTACCAACAGTTTCGTTTTCTGCAATGCTTTGGACTGGTAGGTATTGTGTAGTAGCAACAATTAAGATATAAACACTGTGTAGGTTATTTCTCACCCACATTCTGTAGACTAGTGCGAATAAGAGAAGAAACTAAATATATTCAGATGGAAATTGAAATATTTATTTAGGCGGTACGATATAGAACGACATGGAATAATAATAACACATATGCGCCTACTTTTGAGATCAGTTTTTTATATGTATCTGAGATTTATTTACATCTCAGCTACGCCGCATCATCCGCTTCCGCCTTGTTGTATTTGAACGCACTTTGCGTAAATTTATTTATTTTCGGTTACGTGAAAAAAATAAACACGTTCAAGTAGACGTGACAAATACGCATTTGTTTATAGCTTGAATCGCTCACCAGTGTTTACGTATCAGTTTCGCTTAGGATGTAAGTAATATAAAATGAATTTACGATTTTTGTTCCGTCCCTGGCGCATTCGCCAAAATATAGAATATTATATTTTAAACGTATTGGCTTTCGCACGTAAATGCAAGTTACAAAAAAAATTAAGATGTGTAACATTGTGAAAAGGGAAGAAATCTCACTGAATATTCAGTCTTTTAATATTTTCAAGTCAATAAATAATGTAATTAAAAATCATTGACGGAGAAATTTTAAATTTGCTGACGGTTAGTCATCGAATTATTCAAATTTTTAGTTACTGGATATGTTACATATTAGGGTGGCCCAAAAAAAAACTATTCTGTTTTTCGTGTTTTTTGTGAAAATATGTTAGTTTATCACGTTTTAAGAGCCCCCTCAAAAAATCAACTCAAAAAAAAATTTTTTTAAAGGTCGCTCAAGATTTTTAAACATTTCCAAAATCGTCAAAAATTTTATTTTTTTTTTATTTTTTTTCTCGTTATTTTTATCATTTTCTAGGTTGAGAAGAATCTCGATTCTGAAAATTTCAAATCGATATTTTAATTTCTAAAAGTCACTCATAATTATTTTAACTTTCAAAGTAGTGTACCTGTTTTTGAGCGACCTCTAAAATTAAATATCAATGAACTAATAATTTTTTTTATTGAATTTGATGTACAAAAGAATAGAAATAAATCACGAGACACTTAAATTTTAAATATTTGACACAGTGCGGTAGTAAATTTTGCCTCGAGAAATTTTTTAAGTGTCTCGTGATTTATTTCTATTCTTTTGTTCATCAAATTAAAAAATATATATTAGTACGTTAATATTTATTTTTAGAGGTCGCTCGAAAACATTTTAGGTACACTATTTTTAAAGTTAAAATAATTATGAGTGACCTTTAGAAATTAAAATATGGATTTGAAATTTTCAGAATCGAGATTTTTTTTCAACCTAGAAAATGATAAAATAACGAGAAGAAAAATTAAAAAAAAAATGAATTTTTGACGATTTTGGAAATTTTTAAAAATCTTGATCGACCTCTAAATTTTTGAGCTGATTTTTTAAGGGGGCTCTTAAAACATGATAAACTAACATATTTTCACAAGAGGCACGAAAAAAAATATTCGTTTTTTTGGGTCTTCCTAATATGTACATATATTTAAAATATGATGGCAAAAAATTGCCATGAATTTATTTTGCAAAATGAACAATTCCGCCCTTATTTTTTATTTATTCTACCGTGCAGTAAGCTAATTTTAAGCCGAAAAAACCTATCTTTCGAATAAATTAGGAAAAGAATTGGGAATCATATGGGCTTATCCGTTCTACAAAATACCTACTCAGTGACACAAAACTGTGGAATTCTTATTGACATTGTATCCGCTAACTGGTTGAAATAATTATATTCACATTCTATAAATTTTTGCCTTTACTTAATTATGTCCAGCTCAAATTTCTACTTTGAATATTTCCTAAAAACTTTGCCACCTTGTATTTCGCAAATACTCCAGTCGAAATAGAGTTTGAAGGTGAAAAAATTATTAGTAGACATGTTATTACATTTTATGACGGGTATGTAGAATTGGCAAATTGCAAATAAGTGCAAATACGCGTTTTTTCACTTTTTTACTGCCCACGAAAATCTAGAAGACCTATCGGAAAATTTGTCATTTTATATTGTAGGAAATTAAATTACCTACAATTTAAAGGTATCTAAAGTCGTATTTTACCAATTTGTTAAATGTAAAATGAAATTTGAATGTAGAAAAATCAGTTTTCGGAAATTGCTCATTATTATTGACAATGAAATTGTTTAATGTCAATCGAATCGGCTTTTGGCACACATGTTGGTCATTGGATTGACCGTCTTTTCCATAAATTTCATCGACATCCATCGCTTCTTCAATAATAATGCGCAATTTTCGAACACTAATATTTCCGCGTTCGACCTTTATTTTACAATTAGTGAAAAATGATTCTAGTTACCTTAAATTATATTATATTCTCATCGATTAAACAAAATTCAATAGAGTATTTAAAATTAAACAACAAATACAATATTCAGGGCGAGAAAAATATCTACCCTCTTCTTATAAAATATTTTTAGGGCCGAACAAGAGGGATGAAAATTTTGTACTGTTGAGTGAATATCCCTGCTATTATACAAGTCACGTTTTTGTTGTTGTTTGACTTTTTCTTTGTAATTAAAAAGTTCCCTCTTCTTTCATTATAACTTATAATACACTTGTTGTTTGCTACAAGGTGTTATGATTTTTTAACGATTTCATTATGGCCGTATTTCTCTTCTTAATTTGTACGCAGCCAAAGCCTGCCAAAATTAATAAATTCGTTTGCCCATGTTCTGTGCTTCATAAATAAGTGATTTTTTATGTTCACCCCAACTTTCAGTCTTCCGTCTCCTAAGACATAAAATATATCGTCTCCACCAAGAAAATTTCCATAACAATTCATAAAATAAATAAAATATACCCAAATTTGCTTTACTTTCCGAAGTATTAATTTCCAGAATCCCTCTCAGTTGTCCATTTTATTAAAACTCTAACTTCACAATTAGAAATTCCAGTCATGTGGAACATTAATCTTGCTCATAGTAAAATTAAAACATAGAAATAAGATGCTAAATTGCAGCAAATCCTCAGCTTGAAGCAACAACTGGCTTGTAAACCCGTGGAAGTATTACGAATTTTAAAACTGAGGCTTCCATAACTGCTGTTGTTTTACACAGTAAGTAAAAATGTTATTCACTTATTTTTATTGTTCATAAAAAACATTTTTATCTTCTAGAACGTAAGAGGCACTGTTGGGAAATGAATTCATAGTCTCTACTGTTATAATTTTATTAATTAATAATTAATTATAGTTAAAAATAGATTTTAGGGACAAATTAACAAATATAGTTATATTTAAAAGTCATACACACGAATATATTTTACAAGAGATGTGCCTGCTCAAAAATATATTCATTTTTTAGCATACGGTACCCTCCAAATAATATATTTTTGTAGATTGTCTATGGTGTATCTAGACTCTTCAGTTCGGTTTACTGTTGACATCGAATCTCGTTATCTTAAATCACGGGGGCTTGTAAGGGATAGGTTTATCTTGCATCTTGAGCGTAGCAGATAACATCGCATCAATTATACCGCAGCTTTACCAGTCGAACCCTCAAACTGTTGAGATCAATATAACGGCCATCATCCTAAGGCCACTTTAGCATTTTTCGACTGTTCTTTAATAAATAAAAATAAAGATTAATACAGAAATCAAGTAGTTTCTGAAATATGTGATTTGACCAAATTTTCTGCATCAAACTTAACAAAATAAAAAGTTCCTATGGACACGTATCCAGAAACGATTCATTTTCGAAATACGTTTTTTGTGGCTAAAATAACTGCCACTACTACGAGTTTGCGAATTTAAAAAAAAATTGATGTCTGTAACTCTCTTTTATACGGAATTTGAGAAACAAGCGTTTTTTAAATTATGCTCTAAATTTTAGTTCTGGGCCCTGGTACATACATTTAAGTTTTAATGTTTGTTTCAATAATAGCAAAATAAACAACAAAATGCGGTCATGAATTTGAATTTAAATTTGTAATTGTAACAATTTAAATATTTTTGCGTTATAATTAAATGAACATTTATAACAAACGAGTGCATAAATCATTCAGTAAAAAATTCTTAACGTTTCTAAATTGAAACCGCAGAGGAATGCCAAACTGCCGTTCGCGTCCTTTTCGCCGATTTCATTAATTTTTAAGGGAATACAGTTCATTCAGGCAGTATTATTAAACTGGTAAAAGCAGGGAAAATTTAAATAAAAAGTTCAAATGGGAATAAAAATAAATAAATTCGGCTTTCGTCCGCTATCAAAGCATTCCGCTACGTCCTATTAATCGAAAACGTATTTGATTTATAACAGTCGAGCAATTTTACCGTATAATACAGCACTGATTGTGAATTTTCACTAATAGCAAGGGCTAATTAACCTTATATTTATTATTTAAGCATATTTCAATTTTAAATTAAGCAGAACATTTTCAATTCCGTAACAATTTATGAGCTTTAGCAACGCCGAACATTACATTAATGCTGCGCTCTACTTTTTGTATTTATTTATTTATTTATTTGATTGAGGAAAACGCTTAGAAAAGTCAATTTTTGATTTGATCAAATCATACTTTAACGTAAAAATGTCTTTCTAATGACCTACTACTGGCAGCTGCAATCTCACAGCTATTTTTTAATTATCAACTATCAGGGTCTTACTATTCGTAAAGAGCAGTGTCATTAGGCATTCTGGTTTTAATTTAATAATATTCAATTAGTCAACAGAGCTACAATCAGGTGAGTTTGTAGGCCATTCTGCATTACAAACTAACTAAAACTGACGATTATGTCCTTTGGCTGCAGTCACTAGTCTAGTCAGTTTAGGCAAATCCAGAAAACTCTTTAGAACCCCAACCACTGGACCACTACACTAAAAGAGATATATTGTAAACGCAGTAAACAAAAACCTGGGCTAACCTAACCAATAATCTTTAAAATATTTTTAACACTTATAAAATTACGGTTGAAAATAATATTGAATACAATATTCAAATAACAAGTTATTTTAAAGCCGTATCTGTATCCTAAAGGTAAGAATACAAGCAGGAATTGGCAAGTGAAATTTTAAACAACTCTTAACCTATACGTTGTTTTCTTTATAAACAGGAAATCAAACAATATAGTAACCATTGGTTGATATATACATCCTCTTCTAAACACAACCTACACTAAGATATATCTTAAATACAATAAATAAGTACATGAGCTAACCTAATTAATAAACTGCACTAATTTTGATAATAATCATGTACAATATTAATCGCTACGTATAAAATTAAGTATCATTGTTTGTGCAAGGTAATGTTAATTGAAACAATGCAAACATATTACTGCTTTGTATTTAAAATATTAATTACACAGACCAGCAAATTTAACCTTTTTTTGGAAGCAGAAACTTGAATATATATTTCCGAACGATTTAGGTGCGCTGAATCGGAATTTCTTAATATGTGAACATCAACTAAGGATTCCTTAGACATCAAGCAGTCGATTGCAATTCAGAAACTTCATACCCATACGGTTTGTGAGTTTGGAGTTGGTGGGCTTAGGGTTTGTAAGCTTGGAGTTTGTAGGTTCGGGTTTTGTGGGATTGTGATTTATGGGTATAGGGATTATGGGTTTGGGGTTTATGGGTTTGAGGATTTGGAGTTTGTGAGTTCGTATGTATTGAAGGTTTCTGAGTATAAAGTTTCTGAACTGCAATGAACTGTTTGACGTCTAAGGGATCCTTAGTAGATTTTTGCATATTAAGAAACTGATAAACTTAGAAATATCAACATGTGATATCTCAACGAAAAAAAAGATATTTGAGCAAACTCAATGGCATTCGAAAGAGGGAGCCTTGTACTTTTAAATTATATATAACTTTTTTTTTAAAGAACAGATGGCATTACTACATAACCTCAAATATGACGAAAAACAGTGCTTTTTGCGCTTTTAGAAACCTGACGTTAAAGAGCAATTCTGCTGCCAGATTTGGATTCAGCGCTCCAAAATCCTTCGGGAATGCACATTAGTGTGTCTGCTTCTTGACCCTTGTTGACCTGTGTTGTTCGAGAGAAATACTACGTTATACTATTCATATGCTTAATTAATTATTTTATTTTAATATTAGCCACTCATTTTTCAAAATACTTGCAAATACATATATACAAACGTCGTTACTGAAAGTCTATAATTTTTACTATGCATGTAGCATTTTAGTAGCTAACAACGTTAATGTTAGATTAATTTCAACATGATTGCGACAAATACCAAGTTTTTATAACAAGGTAGACCTTGATTAAATCCAAATATACGTGCCTATTTTTCTTTTTCTTTCGGATTAGTAAAATAAATTGGATATGGCAACTTTATTTTCACACATAATTAATAGAAATAAATAAAAACGAAAACAGTCTCTATAATTATTTCATTTTTCTTTTTCTTGAGTAATTTGATTCGAGTAATAAATTGACCGTCTAGAATGAGAAATGTTTATTAAGTTCATATAATTTGGCAAAGAAAAATGTTGTATGATTAAGGCACTTAACTGAATCTTACGCTTTTCATAAATTTCATAATTCTGTTACACTTTACAGAGACTCTGATATTCATATTTTAATTTCGTCCCCGACGTTAAATTTTATTACAAAAATAATGCGAGCTTCATGCTCTTCTTCACACAAAACCAAATTACAAAATAACGGCTGTATATTTCAATCAAGCCGTAGCTACCTTATAGCGTAAGGTAATAAACCCGGTCCGTAATAGAGAAGTTATAAAAATGTCCAGTTTTTTTTTGCTTCTATTCACACCTCTGCATCGTATTAGGTGATTATACGTGGTAATATGTCTGTTCCAGTTCGCTGTGGAAAAGCCTCACTTCCCTGGATCTCAGCTATAATCAACTAGACAGCGTTCCTTTCGTCGCACTCAAAGAGCTGCGGAGCTTGCAGTGGATTAATTTGCACGGGTACGTAACTTACAATGCTGCTACAATACACGAAGTTTTCCATTTTAAACTTATCTGCATAAAAATAGTTAATCGATTACCATATTCTTTGGTTAATTTTTCTATCCGTATAGGATATGTCGCTTCTTTTAATGTTAGCACTATTATTTGCAAGGGGTCTGACTTAATTATCAAGTTATTTTATTTGACATTACTTGAAATCAAGTCAAATTCAAATAAAGTAATAGTAGTCAAATGTCATATCAAGCTAAGTATATTTCAAGTAAACACTTAAAACATTCTTCTTCTTCTTTAAGACGATTTGATATATTTGAAAATAAGCTAGAATTATAAAAAAAAACTTTCAAATGCAAATCTTGAGTTTTAATCCTAATATTCCGATATACATAAAAACATAGTGAATAGTATTGTGAATAATATTCACTATAAGTAGCATTTTATCCACACTAGAATTATTAAGTGGATAAAAGGCAAATAAAACACGAATGCAATAAAACGTTTTATCCATAATTACGTCACAATCATGTTTGTGGTCACAATTATTGGAATTTAATAAAAAAATATTCGTACGACTTGATACTTCTTGGTAAACGTGGTAGGTTTTGTTATACCAGCTGGTTGCTATGGTTCATTGTTTATTATCAATTATTTAATAAACAGGTCTATCTGAATTTGGTAAAAATGCAAGAAAGTAATTATTGTGTTCTTATGACTGTTTTTAAAGAAGCTCATGAAGCAATTTTGGTAATTTTTATAATATATTGATATATCAGAAATAAAGGGATCCTGCACAATGCGACTATTTCGTTCAAATTGGAGTTCTGTCAACGAATCCGGAAAAAACTGTTTTTCATTTTTCATGTTTTTGGGACCTGCCATATCAGTATAACCTTGGGACTTCTTTACCTCTAAATAAGCATCAGTGTATTGAAAAGCAACGAATATTCAGGTTTTGTAGTCAAACTAGCTGCTTTCGCTCTGTTTACTGAACTGCAAGGTTTCGAAGTCAACGTTCGATCACACATCGGGGTGGCTCCGCAAATTTCCGGGTACTGCTGTTTGAATCATGACATCTGGCCTCTCGGGATTCGGGTAATTCATGCTGTTACTTTCCCGTCGTGGAATCTGGTTGTTTTCTAGATTATGTGAGTAAGTTCTTGTATGCCAAAGAGAGTAGAGGCAAAAATATAATAGTTCTAATTTACGATAATACTATTGGATTTTAATTCTAACCATCAATGTTTTTTATTTAATTTTTCCCATATTATCACTTCCAAATTCACAAAAAAAACTCTTACTCCTACTATTTATTAACAGATATGAGGTTAGCAGATCCCTGTTTTCTCTTCGGTGTGCAATTCGTATTCTTTTCGATACTATCAAGGATAAAGAAATGGTTTCACAGCTTGCTAAATAAACTGAACAATCTCCTCGGAACAGTCTTCTGTCGTGACTATGAAATAATATGTATATCAAAATATGAGGTATAATCTCTCCTCCGGATATTAATCTTTTGGAAATTAATCATCCCTTCAAAGCACTGAACTTGCTCGTTTGAATGAAACTATTAATATATCATTCCTTCAGAACTTTCTGAAGTGGTTTAAATGAAGGAAAGTTTTTACGCATCTTGATAAGAATTGCATAGTTTTGCAAGAAGTTAGACGAAATGTTTAGTTGTTAATTTCTCAGTTCTCAGATCGTTACAGAAAAGCTGCAGTTTTTACCGGCGACGCTAGAACTTTAAAAAATATATATAATTGTATTCTAAATCTGCATTTCGGTAAAATTAGTATTCATAGCCACAGACAAACTTTTTACTTCTCTCTAGGCGTTATTAAATTGATTCTGGCTTTTTAATTAAAATCCCGTTATTTTCATAGCGGCATCGTAATAACGAAACCTCATTTCCAGCTAGAAACATTTTTCTTATTATTTATGATAAGTTTTTTTCTTGTTTGTAAGTCGATATTAACGTAGTATTTTATTAGTGTTACACTGTTTCTTTGAAAGTTGTTCATTTAAATACAGTTTCCTGGAGGAATTAGAAGAATGAATGTAACTGATATTAAATTAAAAAGCAATGGCTGTTATTTTTTGAAAACTTTTACACTTTTAAGGGGCATATAACCATAATAATTGAGAGTATAATGCAAATTTTGCTTTGATTTGTAATAATTAGCGCAGTTGCATATTTCTAGCAATATACCAATCAAACTGATAGTGTTACCGCATTTTTTTAACTCCAAATTGTACTTACTTAAATATTTACGCATTTTCAATAAAAACCTATTTTTACTTGATATAGAAAGGTTTCTGAATACAAAATAAGTACTCAAAATTGGAGAGTATGTAAAACATCTGGAAATATGTTGAAAACCTTAGTAGAGTTTTTGTCAGTGGCGACCCCTAAGGGAGATATAGCCCCTTGAAGGGGTAACTCAGGAAACAGTTTTTATTCCATAACTTCAAAACGGTTTAATATGAAATCACGAAATTTTGGGGTTGTATTTGTATGCTTAATAATCGGTATAATATACAAATCAAAATTTGCTACAGGTGATCATAGGATAAATTTTACAATATTTTTTGTACGCATTTTTTTCTACTTCCTGAAACGAAAATATGAAAATTTATCATATTTTGCATAAAAAAGATACTGTTGTTATATTTTAATAGCATGAGCCGTTTTCTAGTAAAACCCATTTCAATAATTCATGTGCCATGAGAAAATTACTATTTTTATTTAATTTTCCTTTTGTACTTATAGTTGTTATGTAACTGTTACTAAATCAGAGTTTAATATCACAGTTAAGTAGCTAGTTTTGTAGTAAACAGTAACATAAATAATTTTGAATAATAAAGTGTTATTAGGTACTATTATTATTTTTATTTGAAAATCAAAATATACCAAAAAAAGACCCATGAAACATAAAATTGTTATTGTAAATGTACTTTCACCGTTGCAGATAATATTGCATTATGGGCTAATTCAGACACAGCGGAAACCGCACGGAGCTTAGGTATTTATGTTACCGTTTGCAAATTCGTTCACATCTGCCCTAGTAGGTAATTTAATCAATAATTGACATATACTTGACACCTCTGTTAATAAATTATTATTGAAATGGATGGAATTATTGAAATGGATTTTACTAGAAAACGGCTCATGCTATTAAAATCTAACAACAGTACCTTTTTTGCAAAATATGATAAATTTTCATAATTTCGGTTCAGGAAGTACCTAGAAAAAATTGCGTTCAAAAAAAATTGTAAAATTTGCCCCATGATCCGCATTTTCTTACACCCCTGTAGCAAATTTTGATTTGTATATTATGCCGATCATTAAGCATGTAAATAGTAATACAACCCCAAAATTTCACGATTTAATATTAAACCGTTTTGAAGTTATGGAATAAAAACTGTTTCCTGAGTTACCCCTTCAAGGGGCTGTATCTCCCTTAGGGGTCGCCACTGATACAAACTCTACTATGGTTTTCAACATATTTCGAAATGTTTTACATACTCTCCAATTTTGAGTACCTACCCATTTCGTTAACACCTTGTATACAAAATATAGAAGAATTCGTGGATTACTTTTAATACAAGACGTATTATTGTTATTTGTTTTTTTCCAAAATACTATATATCATTCTAAGCAACGATTATGTTACTCATACATATTTGATTACACCTGATGGATCATTAGGTACGTATGTATCAGTTTTATGAATAATTAATCAAAGCTCAGTATTAGTTTACTTCATTATGATGTGTATTTAATATACTAATAGCAAATTTATCAGTTCATATTAATGCGATATTTTTTAAGTGTATTTGGGAATCGTATCTTTTTTATATACTTACATACATGTGCAATTTATATGGTTAAATTTCTCTTAATGGTATTTTAAGTCGAATGTTGTTCCTTAATTTTAGTTGAAATCTCTTAGTTATAATTGCGAGTACAATTAAGAATTAAAAAAAGAATGAATTTTGGAAAATTTCTTCAGAACTATAGCTTTCCATTCGTGTGAACAATAGCTTTTGCAGTTCACAAACTAATTAAGGCAGGAAAATTGAAAAATAATCCCTGTGCGAGCTAGACCAAGTTAATTTCAAATCGGATTCCGTCTTACACTACAGGACGAGGATCTTCCATAGCATTATATTTATTAGTACTGAATAATATCTTCAACTTTATTAATATCCATCGGGGTGTGAAATATCAGGAAAGATATCTAATCAAAAACTGCAAGGCTTCGCTGACTCCAGACAATCATATATTCCGGAGAGGCTTAGTCGGAGAAAATCAATAATCATTATAATTTGATATTAAATCCCTCGATTAACTTTAAGTTTAGAGTATGATGGTCCGTGATTTATGAAACTCTCAATCGTTATTGTCTGCTCCGAGCCTCTCACTCGAATACCCTGTGGGGATTTGGAAGTTTCACAACTTTTTTATTTGCTCCTCCACCGGCTATCAATAATATCGCTATTATTGAGGATTTTTCATTGGATTAGGCCAGAATTACTTTTGTTATCTCGGACACACTCGGGAAGTGATCTATCAGGAGGCATAAAAATTCATCCTGTGAATAAGTGCCGTATCCACCTCCCAAAGCCCCAGTCCTAATCCCTAAATTGTCTATTAAAATATTTATTAAGGGGATGAACGATGATTTCCGGATTTTCAGGAACAATGTGGCAGAATCCAAGCAGTTTTTATCCTTCTTGTTGTACAGTGTGATATATCCATTAACTACGTACTTTGATGATGCAAATACACAAGATTCACCAACCTAGCAGCAGAGTTTGAACTGGAATACAGAGAAAAGGCATAGACTAGGATGTCGTACGTCGTACATCATTCAAACTTTTGTTGTGCTTAGATATTGGCAATAAGAAACGCTTATACATTAATTTTTAGTAGCAACTGCTAAAATTAAGTTGAAAATTCCAGGAAGTATAATTTTTAGAACTAGAATCTTTTTATTTTTTAACTTCTGTCCTTTACTGACGTAAATATAACGTAGTTGTATACAACATTTACACTTTTATCAGAGCATATTTTATCGATATCTAAATAAATATCAAAAATAAAGTAATAAAAGTGATAACTATTATAAGCAGTTGAAAAATCAAACCAAGATTGCAATACGTAATGAAAAGAAAAGATTCCTGAAATATTGTGTCAATAATAATAGCTACCTCAATAATAGAATTCAATTTGTAGAAATTGATAAAGGGGAGTCGTCATGTGGAGTACCTCAAGGTTCTATCCTTGGGCCACTTTTATTTAGTATACACGTAATTTGTATAGTTGTTTACAAAATAGTATTTGTCTTTTTTTTTCCTTTTACCGCACAATTGGCACACAATTCAAATCTCGCTTGAATTTTGTGACATCCGATATAATAAATTTAGTAAATTAATACAATTTAGTTTGGTTTTCAGTAGGATAATCTCCAGTCACCATAATTTTTTAACTGTGGGTAATTGAACAACAACGGTGTCTCAAATTAATATTTGTATACAGACAAATTATGATAGATTATGACAAAAACGCTTATTTGGGTGGTCGTGAAATTTCATAACCTACTGGGGTACTTTAAATTGAAATTTATTTATAGACGCATTATGATGGATTATGAATAAATGTTTATTATAATGTCCACAGATGAACAAAGAGGGTAAAGAGAATAGTTCGTATAAATAGAATATCTAGTGGAAATAATTTTCTGGAAAATAATTGGTTTTAATCCCAAAGTTTTGTTTCAAAACCGTTGAAACTATTAAACGTATTACCTCTCTCACTTAAAAGCGAGTTAAAAAATTGTTTCAAATAAAAGCAGTTCATATTATTCAAATATTTAGTACAACGAAAATATTGACAATATAATTACTGATACTATTAAACGTTTTAGTTTTATCTGCATAAATATATTTATTTTCCATAACAAGCATTTTTAATTCAACGTTTTCATGTGGTAATTGACTCGATATTTCATTGATTTCAGTTGTTGTTTAAATTGCAATGGCAAAATGGAGAATTAACAATAAACCAAACCGAAAAAGTTTCAATTATTGCAACTTTAAATTGTGAATCATCGGTTCGACGCGTGGATATTTTATTGTGACATTCAAAATTGCATGGGACATGTCACCTTATTGATTTTCATAAAATATAAACGTGAATAATGAAAACACCCACGTGGAATATCATGTATTTATATCTCTGATGTATGGCGTTTGCAATTACAAATATTCTACACGTGATTTTGCCCAACGGGTTCGCGAACTGAAATTTGTCGGGACGGGATGATACACGGAATTTAAACCAGGAATTTAAACACCATTTATTACATAACCGACTAAAAATACAAGTGCATAATTAATTTACTGCTACAGTGCAATTTGTAATACAGCAAAACATGCGAAAATAGATATTTCGATGTTGCAAGTGAGTTTTATGTAAAGCATGTATAAAGTTAAGAGGCTACACAACTACCAAGCTATAAATATATACAAGCAACTTAAGCAACCCAACATTGCACGATTGGTACCTACTGGTCACGTACTGGTAACGAAAATTCCCTAAATCTTAACGTGTCTACCTTAACAAAATATTCTTACTAAATCGAAAAGTCGGCTTTATTTTTTTTAGTATAACAATAGTCAATCAAGTTATTATTGTTTATTCATCGCATTGCGGTGAAAATATTCAGATTCAAAATATCTATCAAGATACTGCCAAGATAACAACTGATTTGTGGATAAAAATATCAGATCGCGTCATGCAATTTTTTTGTCATCACGCAGACATAAAAAATGCAGTAGGGTGGAGAATGATATATAATCTAGATATAATTATGTTTTTTTTATGTTCCCTAACAAATTGCAACTGATTAAACATACATTCAGGCTTCTGCAGAATACTAACGCGACTTAAACTAGATTAAATAGGCGCCGTTAGTTGATTTCCATCTTTATAGAGCACGATGTTGTCAGTTTAACTGATACTTATTTTTGTGAAAAGAATGATCAGCATTTTAAAACCTCATGTGTAGGTTATAATGAATAAAAAGTATGTAACTGATATACATACTGTATTTTATTTTATTACTATAAAACTTACAGCAAAACTTTTGTCGACTTAAACTTAAATATTAATAAATTTATTTTGCCTTTTGATTTATAATTGGGTGTGGTTTGACATCTAATATCAAACAAGTAACGCTTGTAAACATGAAAAACAAACTTGTCACAAAAGATTGAAATCATTTCGGATAACATTTTTATAATTAAACCAACTACAATGAAGCATGATAATACCCACACGCACGTGTTAAATCGATATTCAAATTGTAATTTTATAAAACATTTCTAACTTTCCTTTTGGTATCTACATGGTGGTCATAAAATGTATAGAACGTGCTTCATTTCAAATAAATACAAAGCTATAACTTTCGTCACAAGCGAGATAGAGAAAAAATGTTTTGACTGTTGTTTAAAGACCACTATCGTCTGTAGTCTCGATCAAGCTATGACGTCAACTGAGCGAAAAAACAAAATGGTCGATAAAAATACAGTAATATCAGCGATGGCCATGGAGTAATATTTTCATAATAAAATTGTGAATATTTATAAGCTTTTATGAGATATGCAATATCAGTAGACTGATCAGTTTATTTTCAAAATGTTTTGATTAAATGTAAGAGTACAGTACTTGAAATATTAAAATATATTTTATGGGAAAATATTTCTCATAAAACATGTTTTAAATCCAAAGTTACTTTTAATTTCATAATTTCACAACTTTCTGTCGATTCATGGTACCAGAAAGTGCACAAAGAAGGTCTTTAAACAACAGTCGAAACATTTTTTCTCTGCCTACCTCTCTTGTGAAGGAAGTTATGGTTCTGTATTAATTTGAAGTTAAACACACTGTAAATACTTTTTTATAACAAGTTTGTTCCAAAAATGGATAAAAGTGATATATATCTTTAAACGGGAGTCTTAATAGTTTGCAGATCAATCTTCTTAGAATAAAGTAAATGAGAATTTGGTTATGAAATAGTGATAATCACACCTATCCTCTTAATCAGTTTATAAAATTTGAATAATACTTCATAAATTAGTGCCCTATTGCTTAAAATGCGAAACAGATATCTCTAAACATTTTTAGATATCAAAAAAGATATCATCTATCATCTCCCTTGAATATGGTGTATGTTGCCCTTTTTACCAGTGTAAAGAAATAAGTTTATACAAAAAGGTACCCTTATTTTTTATGTACTTACCATCCATCCAAATATCAGGAAATAATTTAGAACCAGGAGGTAGATATATAAAAGCTCGGAAAATACGAATCATTAGAAGTATCGACCTGAATGATTGAAGATTACGTTGTGCATTATAAAGGAATATTTAAATCTCTATCTAAATTAACTAATATTATTCGTTCTAGTATACCTACATATAATCTGTATAATTACAATACATCCCCTCCTAGACACCTTTTTTGACCTTCATGCTAGTTCCTATATCTAGAATAGAGAAAGCAGTATCTTTTTAGAATAACCAAAGAGTGGTCAGGTTTTGTAGAATAATTTCTCCAATCATTCCTTTTTTTTTCAAAAATTATTTACTATTAAGTATAAGCAGAAGTCCTAGATTCGTATTTAATGAATGATTTTTGCTCAGTATGGGACCTAATAACTTTGAAATTTTCTCCCTTCAATTTATACGGAAAATTAAAAATACAGAGTAAACTACCCACTGCCAATTTCTCCCCTGCAAGTTAATAAATACATTTATAAAATATTCGTTGCCTTGTCTCGTACCGTTTCTTTAATAAAAAATAAGGTCAGGGTTGACTTTTCGCCGAGTTCCACTTTAGGAGTTAATAAAGTTTTTAAAAACATTTAGCGCCGTTTTCTCTGTGGACTTTTAATAATGGGTAATTGTTACTCTCTACAACTTCAACTACAACATGCAGATGTCTTCTTTTTACTTATACAGGGTGTGTCTATATGAATGAGAACAAATGTTACTGGATAATCTTGAAATAAAAATATGAAATTTGAACCAAATATACTTTAGTCCAAAATTCATTTATTTAATCACAAACACAGACTTTTATAAATTGTTATATCGGTTTTGTTTACTTTATATTTAAAAGTCTCGCAAAGAAATATATATATAAAGAACAAACAAACAAGGACAGAGGAAGAAAAAAAAAATTTTTTATAACAGGAGCTTAGTTAAAATAGTGTATTTTGCTTAAAACAGGATGTAAGACATCCTTACACCAGTATTTTCCAAAATAAAAAAATTAAAAACATTTTCGTCAATTTAATAGAGGAAAAACATATGTGCTTGTTCCATGACAATATTGACTTTAGCCATTTTAGTGAGTTTAATTGTTTTTTAATAGATATTTATTTCAGTCTATACTATTTTTACATAAAGTGTAAAAAAATCTTAACTCTTTAACTATCCTAATTAAACTAAGTATGTTGTAGTTATATTTCCGGATGTATTAATGAGTGTAATACAATAATCGGAAGATTTAAACATTTATATTTTGAAGAAGGGACATAAAAGACTAAAAATTGACACATTCCAATAAATAAAAAAAAAATTAAACTGAGCACGCAATGAAGCATTTAGGACATTTTTTTCTAATTGAGCTGAAAAAATTTAGAAAGTCTGACAACTTCAAAAGGGAAATTTAAATCTGGAGGAGACATAACTAACTGTTCTAAAAAATATATATTTCACTTAACATAATGACGATACATCATCGTTAACTTATTTGGGTAAAGGTGGGTTAGAGGTCGTCTTGTCACTTGTCAGATTTAGAGATAACCTTAACTGTTAATACAGTTTTACTGTGTTGTGAAAGTTATAAAAATTGTTTTTAAAAAGCCCATCAGAGTTGACATTGATGACAACCAAACGACTGGACTAAACGACAGATCAATAATGATAAGAATAGCAAAAGAAGATTAGCAATTCGACATTTTATTGTACAATTTGAATATTTGCGCTTTTTAATTTTTTGTCTCCTTACTATTGTTTCTAGTGCCAGTGATTCTAATTTTCAACTGTCACTTTTCGGTGTTTACCTTCTAATAATTTCCAGGGATAATGCTGTGCAAGCGCTACACGAGTAAATTTTAAATTGTCTCAAACCGAAGGGACCCGGAAAGACAGAGATACTATTCATAATTGGCTCTATTAACTATTCACGATTTAAATATTTTAGTATGCAGCACAAAGTCGGTTTCCTGGAGTGAATGGTGTAACATGTTACGCTTGACATACCAAACAAAATTAAGTGATACAAAGTCGGCTGTAACCGGCAGCGTCTACGTCGTCGCATGCCTCAAGCAGAAACGTTTCCATAAACTTGGATGTTCCATTTAGTTTAATTGAGGATATATAGTTAAGGGCCCACTTACTTTTGCTGGAATCCGCGGATTTCAATCTATTCTATCTACCCTCCGTAAAATTAATATTTTTAGTTACTGAGCGGTTTATGATTTCCGAAATAAACCAGAAATAAATTCATTTTTGCAAAATTCTCTCATTATGTCCACCTTTCACTTGTACATTAAATTCGCTTTCAAATTGGCACGCCATTGATATATTAATTTATTATTATTCAAAAATCACCCATGTTCCGAATTCAACAGCAAACATTGCTCGTTCCAAAATCACTCCCAAAGCGTAGTATCTGAGAACATTGAAGTTTATCGCCACAACCGCTCAGACAGCGTACAGATTCCTAGAATGTACAAGCATTGCAAAAACAGTAAAAAAAACACAAGTACCAAAGCATAAAAGTGTGAAAATCAAAACAGTGAGGAAAGGCTCAAATGAAAGCCAAGTTACATGCAACAAAAGAAACGTATCCTACTCGTGAGAACATCACCAGATTTTAAGCTCCGAGATCAAACTTGAGGTAGCCATAATGGAAGAAGGCTGACCAGTGAGAGACTGCAATCAGCGCCCACTCCAGGAAGAGTATGGTGCACTGTTGAGAATTACACAATAACTCAATTCCTCGGTGTCGATGCTATATTACCAAGAAATACTAAAAATGGGCCAATAGTGAGCACAGGATACGAGATAGGACTTAAAAGCTTAATTTAATATTAATTTAATTAATAATATTGAAAATATTGCCCATTATTGAATTCATAACACAAGGATTAAGAGTTTATTTGTTTAGGGCAACAATATATTTGAATAAAATAAATATGTATACTGGAGATGTTCTACAAAAAAAAGCAAAACGTGCAATTTTACCCTACCAACAATTTGTTTTGCTCCAGATCTAGTTATATTCAATAATAACAACAGATTTGATTTAGTATGCATTTATTTTAAGTCGTTGTAAACCCTATGCCTCATTTTCATTACAAAAAAAAGGAACCTCTCTAGTTTTTGAAACGTATAACAAACTATATATTTGTGAAAAACGCAGGACATCCTCTTTTTAGTTGTGGTTTTATTCCAAAGCAAAATTATTATTTGCTTCAACTACATTTAAAGTTTCTGTATCATCAACTTTTCTTGCTCATTAAATATTTAATAATTAAAATGTTTGTCGCCATTAAATACTTTTAATTAATTCTCTATGAATATCGAAGCAAAGAAAATTGAAGTAGTCGAAATAATATAAAATCTGATGGATTTAATCGACGTTACGAAACTTGATGCTGAAGCAATACGTCTTTAGAGGTAATAATAAGGAAAATGAAATATTCATGTGAGAAAATGAGCAAATGGAGAGAAGGTCAATCTCTTGGTACGTAGCAGTTTATTATCTTTCACTAAAGTTGTTATAATGACACCTAAAGAAAGTTAGTTAAAATACTAAGAAAAATTGTTATAATGACAATGACTACAATTGATTTTATTTTAAATATGACCTATTTTTTATTAAAATGGGTGCTACCCTCGCTATCTTGACTTACACATGAAATATTGAGAAACTTTATATAATAACGATTTTTTGTTATTACCTCACCAAATCACCGGATTAAGGAAAAAAGTAAATTATTTGACAATTGAATTATAAGACTTTCTGCGTAAAAGTTATTTCTCTTTGATAATTTTTTACATGTACTCCCAAGAGCTTTTTAAAAGCTAAGTAAATGAATGGAAGCATTTGAGTCTAAAGGAATACGTTTTCCTTCATTACATTATTTCTCTACATTTCTTTTAATTTAAAGATTTTTTTATAATTAGTAAATGTGTTTATATCCTAATTAAAAATATTCCTTGAGTATTTTTTCTTTAATAATTTAGATTTATCATAATTTATTCCCTAAACATATACATTAATTTATTATCAGAAGGAACTGAATTGTATAACATAAATGTATATGTATATTCAAATGAAATCAAAACAATATTTCATCATATTAGAACGACCACTAAATTTTCTGATGGTTTTCACTAATATGTTTAAAAGGTCTAATAAAAATATAGGGTCCCATTTTTCCACATTGACAGATGTAAAAAACGTTTTTCACAAATATTGTAAAAAGTTAAAACAAGCTTAATCTTTATTGATATCAAAAGTATCAGTTGTCTTTATTATACTATCCAGTGTTAGGAAAACCTAAGACTAACTATGATGCTCCCTGGAATATTTTTGGATATATGTCCTTATTATCAAATAAAATTTAGACATTATGATCCAGACATTTTTGGTACACTGGCTAAGACCCACAGTCAATCGTATATTCCAGGTTTATATTATTTTGTTTTGTATATAATGGATTTCTAACGATCAACGTCTAAGTTTACTTAGTGAACATTTAGAGCAGTTAGTGTCAGTTTTCCATAACTCTAGAAGTAATTAGTGTAGTTCACGGAAGCATTTATTTCTTTCAAACAATATAGAATCATGTGATAAAAACATATCATTTATTGTTCCTCGCGTTAAAAGTATTGATACGAACATTCACATAATTGTTCTTAAAATGAAAACAGGTACCTACAAATTGTGTGAAAATGTAGATTTTTTAACAAATTTTCAAACATTGTACGAGAGGCCGACAGAATTTATATCTGTCTCCATTTAAGATAAATCGGAATACGATGGTGCAATAAAATGGCCAGCCTTGTCACCAGACATAAAGACCATTGATTTTCTTGATGTGGGATTGTATTTTGGACAACGTAGATGAAAATACAACTAGAGCTCAGATAAGGCAAAACTTTAATGGCGAAACAATTTTTTTATGTAGAATCCACCACCATATTCAGTATTCACAAAAATTCTCATTGAAAAAATTCTTTTGTTTCGCTTCAACTCAACATTCCTAACTTTTGTTGTTTAATTTATTTATAGTTTAACTGACTTGATCCTAACACTCCAAATTTCATCTACCGTCATTTAAATTCATTTGTCTACGTATTTTTTCAAATTTACATTGTGAAAAGAAAAATTGTTCTGATTTATGTAAAGCGTACATCTTATATAGATGAATCCGAGTTTGAATCTTTCATACAGACCAGAGGCAAAAATCAATACTCCTGTAAGTTTGATATTGTACCGAGCGATTAGCATTAAATGTTTAATTCGGCAGCCTCTGAATTATGAAAATTTCAATTCATTTGCGGGGTTTATTTATTAGCTAATATTGGCTCCAAAAATTTAAATTAATTTTTGGGATATTATAGATACACGAAATATTTGCCCTTTGTGCTATTTTTAGACATATCGCTAATTGAAAACAGTCTATATGGTAAAAGTTTGTTCATAGCAAATCCAATAAAGTACCTACACGGGGTGTCCGAAAATAAAAGGGTCACTCTTCAAATGTAGCGTCTATATATGAAAACAAATCGATTTAAATCGTCAACTTAATACAATTAATTTTTTTGTAGGATAACTCTTTTCTCTCACTTTTGGGCTAACTAAACATGGTAGTAAGAATATTTCTTTACCTAAAACATATTATGGGGAACGTTTACAAGCGGATTTTTTTCCAGGGTTTTAGAATATCTAAGCAAGTTAGAAACAATATCTCTTCACTGTACCAGGTATATAAGTTTTCTTCAGGGTCTAAGACAACTGGCAATACCTTCTAAATAAGGGAAAAACATACGTTTACCTCGTATGTTTCCTGAATTTTGCACGCCTATTGAACGTAACAAAATCGCTTGCTATAAACATACACATAATCACACCCAGCAGAATGCTTTTGGGAAACTATTAACACACGCATTAATCACAATTATTATCTTCACAAATTTCTTGGGTAAAACAGGAAAGATACATTTTCTGGTGTTTACATGTTCTCCGTGATGCTTGTATTCCAACATTTTTGTAGTTTAGGTGGATTTTCTTGTTCTATCATTGTCTTACTAAATGTTATATTGTCTATAAAATAAGTAATATATATTTACCTGAGACACATGAGATTTTATTTACTTCTATAGAATGGGTTTCTAATAGCTTAATTACAATTAACAAAAAGATTTATTCGTTTGTTTTCTTGAAATATAACTTTATTAAGGTTTTTGATTCAAGTCAAGATTCTTGTTTTGAAAACATTAAACTGAAAAAAAAGGTATAAGCAAAGTTCAATATGGTTAATACTGATACATATTTATTATATAACGTTAAATGAAAATGTACTCATTTACAACACTATTCTGCATTACTACGGCACATGTGGTCTGTTAAACTGCTAGCAGAGCTCTCAATATACACACCGGACGATCACGTAACTAATCTGATTGGGTTGAGTGAAAATAAATCCGTGTAAATTCACATTCTTTTTATTCGTATATTTACAACAAATATAAACCATTGCAAGTATGTTAAAAATCTTTGCAATTTCCACAATTTGTATTAGTGTGTAATATTGAACCAGTTATTTTATTTTAATAGCTGGTGGCTTTGTTTAAATAGCCGTTTATGCACAAATATTAAATTCAGAGCTACTTGATGTGAATATGTAATTAAGTAAATGCCGAACGAACAAGAAAATGAGGCGCTGCTCAAAAGTTATTACTTAATTAAACAAACGTTATCAGTTGAGTGGGAATTGTTTAAAGGGCCAAACATATTTTAATCTGCACTAAAATGTACGTACTATAAAGCTGATGGAACAATGCCTCTTCCGTGTAACTTAATGAAACGTTATGAAGCGAATTCAATTACTAAATTGAAACCCACCGCGCTAAATCTGATTGTTTTGTTTCAGAAATCAAGTATCGTCTATAAACGGGGAATGGTCGCACATCAAGAATACAGTAGCGACACTTTTCCTCGGAGAAAACGACATTACAGAAATTCCGAACGAGACGTCCGATCACATCGCGAAAAATCAACACGGTCTGCGGCAGTTCAAGTCTCTCATTTGGCTCAACCTGGACGGAAACAGAATATATAAAATCCATAAGCATTCTCTTCCGCTTACCCTCCAGACCGCCAGTATCTCGCATAATTTGATTGAAAACTTTCCTCTCGACATCATCACCGCTCTACCTCATTTGCAATGGCTGTATTTACGGGGGAACCACATAAAAACTATACCTGAGCACACATTCGCCAGGAAGTTGTGGCTGGAGAAAATCGATCTGGGAGAGAATTACCTCAAAACTATACCGCGGTTTCCGTTCAACAACTCTGTGTGTATAAGAGATTTGAATTTGGCTTTTAACGACTTCAGGATGCTCTCGGCGGAAACTTTCTCGGGACTTCAAACGGGAAGGATAATTCTTTCCTACAATTTACTCGAAAATATTGACATAAACGCCTTTGCTGGTATCGACGAATCTTTGGAATACTTGGACTTTGATCATAATAACTTCCAGCACATACCGCGAGCAGTCAGTCAGCTCAAGTCCCTTAAATACCTCTACTTATCGTCAAACTCGATTAGCGAGATACCAGACGGAGCTTTTGAAAACTTCTGCCATAGCCTGAAGGCTCTAAGTCTAAGCGGAAATCATTTAACAAGAATCCCGTCGGAAACATTACAGAACTGCTCGAAAATTTCCCATTTTAATATCGCCTTCAACGAAATTTACGACATCAACGAAAACGACTTTTCTAATTGGGGTTATAATATCAAGAGCCTAATTTTGGGCAATAATCGTATCACTAGTTTAAAAAGTCAGATATTCGCCGACCTAAAAGAACTAAAAGAACTTAGCCTAAGTTTCAACCCATTAAGAATAATTGATACAGATGCCTTCGTTGGCCTGGAAGGCTTAGAAAGTTTAGAAATATCCTTCGGGATGGATCGTGAGGATCTCCCCCACGAAATTTTCAAACCCTTAACAAACTTAAAATGGCTCTCCATCGACCACAATAACTTCCACACGGCGCCCGAACTATCCCTCGATTCCCTTCTGGAACTGAAATATCTTAATATGGAGTCTAATAAACTTCGATCGATCCCAGTCAAACTCCTCAAGTCCGGCGTTCACTCTAAATTAAAAGACATACGCCTGTCCAACAACGAAATAACATTCATTGAAACAGGCACCTTTCGTTCGTTAAATAGTTTGGAAACGATTCTTCTGTCAGGTAACAAAATTAAGTATGTCCAGGGCGAAAGTTTCTCTGACCTGCCTAGTCTCAACAAACTGATTCTTTCCAATAACTTTTTAAGTCGCATTAGCCATGGAGCGTTTTGTAATTTACCCTCCCTCTCGAAATTAGATTTACAGAATAATTTAATATCGGAGATATCCTTTGGGTACTTCATCAATATATCGAACCCTCTTTTATTAAATCTAAGCAGAAATCAAATATCGTCGTGTAGTTCAGATTCGAAAATTCTAACAGTGGAAGTTTTGGACTTGAGGTACAACAATCTAGTTCATATTCCCAGATGCCTGGAACAGACAGCTCTACTTAAGAAACTCTACTTAGATTTTAATATTATAAATTCGTTAGAGCATAACAACTTCATGCATCTGACGTCATTAGAGCATTTAAGTTTGCAGCAGAATAACATCATGGCTGTTAGCAGGAAAGCTTTTTTCGGTTTGCAGAATCTGCAGGTCTTGGATCTGTCCAGGAACTTAATAGGCCAATTACACACAAGCCAATTTGCGAACATGCCAAAGCTGCGTATTTTAAATTTAAGTGGGAACAGTTTAAATTACCTCCCCAAGGACATATTTAGCAATACATTACTAGAAATGTTGGATCTCAGTTATAATTTGTTTGTAGTTGTCCCAAGTCTGAGCATCTCAGACGTCGGTATAACTTTGAGACACTTGTCTATGCACTCCAACAACATTGAACATATAGACATAACAACTTTTCCGGACATCCCTTCGTTACAGCATCTAGATTTAAGTAATAACAAGCTAGCTATACTGCCCGACAATGTTTTTACAAGTTTAGGGTTGTTGCAAACTCTTGACCTAAGTTTTAACCCTCTGCGTGCCAACTTCAAGGAACTATTTCACTATGCTCAAAGTTTGAAACATCTTAATCTAGCTAATTCCGGAATTACCTCGACCCCACATTTACCCTTACCTAACTTGATTCATTTAAATCTTTCACATAATCACATCGAGGCTATTAATAAAAATTCGGTGCAGGAATTATCAAAACTGAAGTCGCTCGATTTGAGTCACAACGATTTATATCAGGTTCCCTCCCACTTGTGGATCCATCTGCCAAATTTGAAAATACTGGATTTATCTTACAATCCGATCAAAGAACTTGTGGTGGACAATTTTTACGGTTTAACGAACCTGCAGGAATTAAATATACAAAATTTGAAGTACTTGAATAAGTTCGAGAGCAAGAGTATACTGCAGCTTAAAGTATTATCTACATTAGTGATGCAAACTTGGCCAAAGATAGATCACTTTTCCGATCAGTTTTGTCATATGTTGTCACATCTGGACCAGCTAAGGATACTCAAAATTCATTTCACTGAAACTAGACTGGATGACCAACTGCTGTGTATTAGAAACAGAAAAATTAGACATCTAGAAATCACCGGAAGGAATCTCAAATTCATCGATAAAGATGCTTTCGCTACGTTTACCAGAAATCCGGACCTTATTTTAAAAATTCATGGCACGCAAATAGAAGAGTTGCCCGCAGGACTATTCTCCAACATGTATAAAATATCGTACTTGACGATCGACTTAAGGTACAATATGTTGTCGTACTTAAACCCTGAAATCTTTTATGGGAATTCTACGACGTGGAAGAATGTCGGGACCACACTGATATCAGGTATTTATGTAGTGACACAAAATTTTTATGTTTTTGGAAACACACAATGAAATGAATACATAGTATTCTCTCGTTCTTTCTTTTGCTTTTGCAAGTTACTTATTAGGTTTTTAGTGCTAATAAACACAGACTGTTAATTTTTGGTATTTTTTATTTAATTGGAATTTGAACACCGAGGAGAAAAAAATTAAACAAACCCTTTGCACTAAAAGCATCGAACATTGAGTAGGTAAATACAAAATTAAAAAAATATGTGTTAATTTCTTTATCAAAATTCGTATTAAATCCAGATTTTTTTTTCAAATTGTAAAAATAACAAGACAACTGGGAAGGGATGAAAGACTTTATTTGTATCTTTTAGGTGGCCTGTCCATATCCGACAATCCCTTCCGATGTGGTTGTCATCTGGCTTGGTTAGGCCATTGGTTGAGACGCTGGACCAGAGAAAGTCTGCAGTCTCACAATGCCGCGGTTGAGACAGCCATAAGGATGCACGAAATGGTGAAAGAAGCCACGTGCGTCGATATGACAACAGGGATTCGGATACCCATAGTACAACTACCACCAGAGGACATGAGTTGTCATGCAAGTGCTCTAAGTGAAGCATCAAATTTCAGTGAAACATCTGTGATGTTGGTTCCAATTTTGTTTGTTGTAACTTTTTTAAATTTGTGTTAATTTAGAACTAGGTATAGATGTAAATTGTCCTTGGTCTGCGACTTTGAATTCGTAAATATCTTAATTATATCAGCAAAATCTAATGCCAGTAAAAGCTGAACTGAAATTAAAGAATATCACAAAAAAATATCGGTTAATGCGTCCCTAAAATACACTGAACTCGAAGTCGCAGATTTCTTAGTTCATTCTTCCATGACTGTAAATAAACAATCGCCAGTAGACAAATGTGTAAATAAATCAAATTTTTTCTATCTTATTTCTTTTATAAGAAATATTGTAATATATGTAAATAAAATGAAATTAAAACATATCATGCCCATTAGATTAGGGGTTTGTTTGTGTTTTTTAATATATCATTGCTCAAATGTAAGAGTGTCGATCAAAGTTGCACGACTTGTTTCTTAACTTAATTCTAATAGATAGTGTTTTGTAATGATCAAAAAAATTAATAAATATATACATTGTTAATATTTTTCTCTCGTAGTTTGAGAAGCAGTAGTCATTCAAACATTCAAGAATAATTCACAACTTTGAACGCTTTGCTGATATAACTTAAAAGTATTAATACTTCTAGTTAAATTCCATTCATTTCAATTTATAATTTTTTGACATCATCTTTCTAAAATTACTTCAAATTTTTTATCTGCGGAGAATGGGTGAACACGGTATGATATGGACGATAGAGATGGGCGGAACATGACTGATCCGATTCACTGAGCCGGCTCTTCATACTGATCCGAGTGAGTCGGTTCCTTCTCAAAGATCCGTTTCGGATGTCTGATCTCTGATCTTTATATTGAAGGGTGCAAACGAACGTCGAAGTTGTGAAGCCAAATCAAGAGCAGTGCATCCACACCACATACTTCTATCCCATACTGATCATTAGTGATGGGAGATTTCGAGTGAAAAATCGAGTGGTACTCGATTATTGAGATCACTCGAGATATCTCGAGATGTTTACTCCCACCACTCGAGTGATTATTACCCTACGGTTGCACCCCAAAATGTTAGTGCATACTGCAAATAGTCACTGATTGCGTAAGCTTTTTTTTAGAATAAAACGAAAAAGTGGTTAGGTTTTGAAGTGCGTGAGCTTTTTTTTTTTTTTAGCTACGCTCATAAGTAATATATGACTAATACAAACATATTTGTGCGCCGCTGGGATGAAAACGACCAATATCTCGTATCTCGAGTGATCACTCGATTATTAGAAGTACTCGATTGCCGATAACTCGATTATCAAAATTGGTCGATTATGCCCATCACTACTGATCATTTTGCAATTGACTTGAAGCCGAAAAGTGGGGCGACGTACCAGCGTATTAATACGCATGCGTTTACTTTACGGGTTTTGATTGGTTGAAAAGAACCAAGAACGGTGAGCGCCGAGCGGTAAAAAGCCAAACCGAGCTAACCTAAAAAATATTCTCATTTTGGTTTGTGTTGTGTCAGTGCTTTGGTGAAACTGTTATGGTATAGTGTATATTTTAATAAATAAATAAATGTATCTTTTGAGTTTTATTTCATAATATGTTTAAACCTGCACTAATTCTTTTATTAATTTGTCTTGTGTCGATATTTAGTAAAAATGTTTCAAAATTATACTCGATAAGAGCCTTCCTTAAGGGCCTTAAATAGTGTTTTCCGCAAAGACAAATAATTTCAAACATTTAATAACTGAATAATCTAAAGTTTATCAAATAATAGGGATGTTATGTCATGCCACCTGAGTATTTTCAAAGACGCCGCAGTAAAACGAATAAACAGGTGCAAAAAACGATCAAACCATCAAGGTTTTAGGTACTGAAATCTACGAAAATACTAACTTCTTTATATATAACTCCACATGTAAATATTATAACATTTACTTCCTTAGTCCTACATATAAAATTGTTTACTTTTATTTATAAGTACGTGAAAATAATTCTTAAAATGTGGGGTTAGGATAAACAGAAAACGCATGTTTTACAAACGCTTTTTTTTTAGTTATTATTTTATTTGGGTAAATTTAAATGGTAACAATAAATAAATAAAACATCAAGGATTTTATTTTTGTGCTTACTGTTGTTCTACACGTTTTATTTTTCAAGATTTCAGTACATAAGAATGCCTGAAATTTCACCATTTCTCGGCCAGGGATATGGCCACCTTAATCGTGGACATTATTATCGGATTGGTCTCTTACAGATATTTTATAGCATGTTTTTTTATATTATCAAATAAACTGCAGAAACCATTATAATAAATAATTATATAATGAACTTTTTTTATAAAAAAGAGATTGTCAGTTGTGCCCGGCTAGAGCGAATAGTGGCGATTTTTTGAAATACTAAGTCTTGTTTAATAAATACACCAATGTCATTTAAAAAAATGTCCAAAATTACGAACATGCATATGTATATAGTTTTAAAAGCATATAAATTTGTATTCTGTTTTATTTTATTTGAGCCTGCAAAATATTAAATAGGTTATGCAGATACTTACGTTATTTATTGAAATAACTAAATAGTAAAATAATGTTTAGATAAGGGCCATATCAGTAGAGGACTCATAGAAGAAAATGGTAGAAAAGTAAACATTTAGAAATTGAAGTGAACTCAGTGAAAATAGATTTAATATCTTATATGTATATAATCGGCTATAGTACAGAGCATGCCGTGACAATCTTTTAAATTTGAATGCAACCGCGCCTAATTATGGAACATGCGCAAAACACACGGAGTACGTCTCGCCCCCCCTTTTTGGAAACAAGGTCATCCATTGAAACTATAGGTAATGATCAGTATAGGATAGAAGTATGTGATCCACACTCACGCAATATCATACAGGGCAGGTATTGGGTGTACTTTTACCAATTGCCACTTTCCCAAAAGATAAATGAGTAGTGAAAACACTTTTTTAACTCAAATAAATACAAAGAAATAAATTCAACAAAAATAATCACTAAATAAAAATTAATTCCAAAATTTTCTTTATTTTCCTAACATAATTTTTTAATCGCTAATAAATAATAATCAGCTAAAAATGGATTCTATCATTGTTCAAAAATAATACATAATTCTTTTAAACAATATGTTCCATGTATCTGCTAAACAATTTTATTAAGTGAGCTACACAGTACATTCTGGTACACGCAGTGTACTAAAAAGGGAGGAAATAGTTATAACAAATGCAGCTCAATTAATATGTGATTAAAATAAAGAAAGAAATTTTTGTTGATGTTAAGTTTTGGTTCATTTATTTACAAGCACACCGAGATTGAGGTTAAATTATAATTTGCCCGTCCACTCAAGGGAAATAGGAAAAGTAGAATATGAACAGTAAAATAAAAAATATCAAGGTAAGTGAAAATTGCTTTTACGTGTACTGAAAAAAAGACACGATTCCCCAAACACGATCTCTTTCAGACCGCTCTAGATAATGCCAGCGCGCATTTAAATTTTGATCAGTTTATACATATCATTAGATTAGCTTATAAAACCAGGGTACAAATCGTTCGTTTCCTCATATTAGTAAAAATTTCGTACCCGCAACAATTATGCAGGAATAAGCACATATATTGTAAATTTGTACATTTAAAAGATTATGTTTATGAGCGCGATGAACCGTTAGTTTGCCCACCCCAGAAAAAAAAACGATCCAATAATATTATATTTTTGGTCGACCTAGCTGGCAGACCAAATGTACCCTCAAGGCTCACTCCCAGCAAAATTCCTACCTTCGCCCATGCCCGTAGGGGCACAGTATAGAAAACAGTAAATTTCACTGCCTGTCTAACCTATTTATAAAAAATAGACCCTAGTTTCATTTTTTATGTCGCTTTAAGTGACAACCTCAATAGCTGAAAGCTAAGCTAAGCTTGTTGGTGGACTAGGGGCGGGGCTTGCTATTGCGCATAGATCACGCGTCCCTTTACTGGACTTGACATATAATGGGTTCCATTAAGTGTCAGTTTCTTCATTTAAAATAAGTGGATATTCGCACAAACGTTACAAATAAGTTGTTACATATACTCAGCAGCAGTTTTCTCAGGTGTTAATTTGTAATAAACCGATAAAACCATAATAAACATCAATTTTGAGGAACAAACTCGATGATGAAATAAAAAACAACAATAAAAATTGCCTAATTATTAATAGAGATTTCCTGTATATTAGGGAATTTTGTTTTGTTATGTTTTTTTTAATATTTGTTGTTCAATGGTTTCTTGACAATGTTGACATTCGATTTAAATTTGAATTATTAACGGTTAGGCGCACGGTCCCATCGAAACGAAACGAGAAATGAAAATGACAGTAAATGATATAAACCAAATTAGAAAACATATTACCGAAATATTTAATTCAGCACAGGTTACAGCAGCCGTTCATCAAAAAAATTCAGTTTTGTTGAAGAGACTTTATGAAACTGTAAGTTAACCTCAAATATATATCGACTGTGTTAAATAACAAAATTTGCAGTCTGATGGCGAATTATTTACTACCGAATTTAAGAAAATTTTAGTACCCATCTTAACAACAGACGGTGGTACAACATTTATTGAAAAAACAATGAATTTTGTGGCTAGCTTTTGTTCGGTACTTAAACCCAATCAACCAGACTGTAATGAAACAGATAACTACATAGAACATCCATTTGTATTCGAAATAATTTCATATCTTCTAGAGGTAAGTTCCAGTATTGTTAATTATGCCCATTAATATTTTTTACACATTGTAGACATCTGAACTGGAGAACGATATAGTACGATTCAGATCATGCCAGTTAATCAATAAAATATTGGATCACTTGGTCGGATCTGATGTTAGTAATTTATTGTGCGATAAATTAGAGGAATCTCTATTAAAACGTATCCATGTAAGAATTTTCCACACACAATTTGCTGTTATATTGTAGTTTTAATGTTTATTTGATTTCAAAACGTTATTCATTTCGTTGATATTACAAAACTTTTATAGGATCCTAAAAATATAGTAAGGCAACAGGCAGTCTTAGCATTACATCGCTTACAAGATCCAACAAATGCACAAGATGTAATTATTATGGAGTTAATTGGGTTAATGAACCATGACACCTTAGCAAAGGTAGACTTTTCTCAACGTTTTAGAATAATAATAAAGGTATTAACTAATAATTTTTATTATCTACAGGTAAGGTTGCTATGCATTGAAAATATCGCGTTACGGGCAGATGTTACCAATCATATTATTAAAAGAATTAGAGATGTGGATGTAAATGTTAGGTTAGCTGCTTACAAAAGACTTACAAATTTTGCGAAATATCTCAAGGTAAATATTTACAGCATACAAAATTTCTGTATTTGGTTTTTATTAATTTACTTTTGTAGATATCACAGAAAAGGCACATTCTCCACTGTGGCTTTTTAGATACCTCGGATAAAGTTGTAGATTTTATGACTACACACTTGATCCCAAATTGGTTGGACCACTACCAGGACAACGTTTTACTTTTAATGAAGTCCGTAAGGTTGGATGCTAATGAAAGTGATATTGAAGAAACTTTAATTTTATTCGGACATATTTTAAGAACCATTTTTAAGTAGGTAAATTATTTTTTAATTATGGGACTACTACTCTCAGTTTTATAGAACCAAACCACTAAGGGAACTAACGCAATTATTAAACCTGGACGATACAAAATTAATACCGGCGGAGTGTTTAAATTGGGAAACTGCCTGTTACTGGAGACTTTACGTTCAGTTTTTAAGTAAACGTGAAGAATTCGAGGACGAATTGGATAAAGTTGTACCTGAATTAGTTTTCTTCTGCCGATATGTGAAAGAGTATGTTAAATTTACTTAGTACTGGTTTTGTGGATTTACGACTCAATCGTACTCCATTCGCATGTGAATTATTTATTTAATCCGTGTTTTATAAAGCCGCAATTTTATTTTGTACAGATTCGGAAGTGCACAAAACCAATTGCTTATTCGTATAGGAAAAATGAATATTTTAACTTTTAGGTACTACTCCAAAAAGGAAACGGGTACTGCGACTGTTGATTTTTTGGAAAAACAGTTCATCCTCAAACAGTTATTTCTAATTATCAAAACTTATGATTTTGCAGATATTATTAACAGGCAATGTTTAAATTCGTTGGTGTGCAATATTTTAGAAAAGGTCGATCTTATGTCAGACGTAATCGAAGTCATAATTAAGTCATTGGAAAATTCCATTCCCAATGTTAATAGCAGATCTCAATTCGTTAGTGAGGTAATATCAGAAATCATGTTTCCCATGGATCCCGAGAAGTCTCAAGAAAGGGAACGAGAAAAGGAGTTTCAAGTGAGTTGTATAGACCTAAAAATAAAAATCAATACGGGGTGTTTCAGGGTGTAAGGGAAATATTTTAACAAGGTTGATAGCGGCCTGGAAAACCGGGAATACCGGGAAAAGTCGGAATTCATTGTTCTTCATAAAAAACAGGGAGTAGTCAGGGAATTTTAAAAGTATTCATGAAAGTCAGGGAATATGATGTTTGCAACTGGAAATTTTGTGAAAACCGGCTCTGGGTTCTTAAAGAGAAAACTATTTTAAGTCGGGGAAAGTCTGGAAAAGTCATGGAATTTAATATTACTTTTAAACTATGAACCCTGTTTAAGGCTATTAAAATAGACAGAAACGTTGCATATGTATCCACAAAATTTCCGTTTCAAAAGTGTTGGCAAAGTTTTTCATCAGTTTTTCAAAAACAAACTGAATTTTCTTGATATATGTCAAAATGTTATAAAAAGATGTTCTTTCAAGAGAATCTTTTCCTGTTTCTACCTATATCATGTGTATCAACATAATATTCAATATTTTAATTGAAAAAATTGTAAGTACGCCACTGCTTCTTTTCAAAATATGTTTAATTGAGCAGTAGGCTCAAGAAAAAAGTTTGTTTTTTTTTTGTTAAATGAGTTGTTTTCAGGCGATAATTGAAATATTATTTTAATTAATTCTTGAAAGACTGATTTGTCTTCAAATGAATGACAGTTCAAAAAAGATATATTTATTAGGGTGGCCCAAAAAAACCGAAAAATTGCTCAAAAAAAAATTTTTCACAACTTTTCAACCCCCCAAATCTAACCCTCCGCTACCCCTGCTCAGGCATTTCTTTTTTTTTTCGTTTATTATAAGCCCCTTTACCATTTCGACATTATTTTATCAATATGATGAACTATACTTACAAATTTTTTCAAGTCATTTGTGTTGAAAATGACGAAGTTATGGGCTATCGCAATTTTAACCTAAAAGCAAAACAGTTGTTTTGCCTGCATGTTTTCTAAGAATACGAACCTCATTGCGGGTAAAAATTGTGCAAAAAGGAAGTTTTAACACGTTTGAAAAAATGTATCGATTTTCACCATTTTTTTTCACTTATTTTGAATAAAAAACCCTTAAAATTATGAAATCCCAATTGTCGCTTCATGTTCTTTATAATTTCATAAAGAAACACAATTTTCATAACTTTTTGAGCTCGAGTTCCTGAACAAGCGCTCCACCCTACTGCTTTGCCCCCGAGCGCTGACTTGATCGGCGTTCGGTTTTAGACTCGTAAAATCGAAACGAATAGGAATTTCGTTTTGAAATTTTGCAATGTATTCTTGAATAGTTGTACTAACAATTTATGCAATTAAAAAAAATCGAATTTTGTGGTTTTCACTGCTTAAGCATAGGAAAATCTTCTGCATTATTTATTATTGCATTATTTTGTTTCTTTACATTTTAGTTTGAAAAAGAAATGTAAAAGTTTAATTTGCTTTCTATTTTATTACGGTACGACTATTTCTTATAATTTGTGATATATTCATATTTCTTATTTTTTATTGCTGTTTGCATGTTTGTCAATATGTCAATTTTTATATTTTAAAATTCTCAACAATACTATCAAGAATTTCAATTGTTAAGTCTTCAAAAGCTTACGTTCTTTATCTTTTTGGATTTCGCATATCGTGGATTGTAGTGGAAAGTGAAAAATAAACTTTTCTTACATGTCTCCAATCCAATTTCTGTGGAAAGTACACAAAAAAACATTATTTTTACTGTTTTCGTTTCGAAACGATTCTATTTATGACATTCATTAAAGCTGAATGAGTAACCAAAAAAAGAATAGCAATAACATTAATGATAAATAAATTAAGCTCCAAAACACATGAAACTCTTAAAAATACCTGCTATAATTATTTCTAGCTATCTAAAGTTATGGTAGAAATAAACTGCTTATTAGAGAAACAAAACACGGCTGTAAAGGAAGAAAATTTCATGGAAGCCGAACGTTTTAAAAGAGAACTTATCGAAGTTAACGCAGCATATAAGGAATTGAAAAATTCGCAGGACGTACCACAACAAGTACAGAAAAGGACCGACATACCGACCATAATAAAATATCTAGACGTTGCGGCCAGTCTTCTGTTATCACCGCAAATCACCGAGTTAAACTCAACACTTAGAGCGCTAAAAAATGATGTTATCCAAGAATTGTTAATACACGACAACGATAACGTTCGAGCAAAGGCACTAAGATGTTACGCCTTATGTTGCATCGTTGACAAAGACAGCGCTTCGAACGGCATTCACATTTTTTCAACTCCGGTAAAAATAGAGTCATTCATAACCACAAAAAATTTGAAACAAATTGTGTATTCTTTCAGATATTTGCGTATCAAAGTGGAGAAGAGTGCGACACGCAGACACTCATTGTGTGCATAGGAGCCACCGTCGACTTGCTGAGAATATACGGAGCCCAGTTAATTGCTGCCCCAGATGACAATGTACCATCGGAGAGTATGGAAGAAGCCCACGAGCGGGTGTTCGCTGGTGGGACTTCTCTTACCGATTTAATTCAGGGTCTAGTCGATCTTATGGATGATGAGGTTTGTTATCATATTTCATTTGTAACGCCTAGTTTTACTACTGTATTTTGTAAGATTTGTGCTTTTGTATAATTTTTTTCATAAGACACACTTCTCTGAATTTGTTCCCATCCAGCATTAGCGTTTTAGCGTTAAAAGCTCACATAATCTCTTAAATGTGCAACTTACCACTTTTAACTATGTGGACCTCAGGGTACGGAGTTTGTTTGGAATTTAATAATAATGAAAAACATTCAAATTCACAATTATATGTACTGTCTTCAAATGTGGAACAACAACTAATCGCCTTCCCTTCGTCACCGGTGACCCGCACTATCTCCCTCCACGTGCACTGTAGGTTGCCAACAATATCGTTATGAATACATGAGTATTACAGTGACGACGTACACAAGAATTAAAGTGTATTTTAAAAACCTAATTATGACTCGAATATTTATTTGATTAAAAAACAAAGATTTCAGATTCATTTTCAGGGGAACACATACTATCGCCCCTAAAAAACTGGCCCCTACTTACAGAAATACAAACACACTGACTGAGCCACCAGTTAATAGATCAAACAAAACTCAAAATTGAAAAACTCGCAGACGTAAAACTTCTGAAAGAACTACAAAATCTGCGCCAGTGTACTATACAGGGTATAGTAAAAGTACCGCAACAGCAGCATAACTTGGCGGGAGAGCATTTTAGAGAAAAATGTTAAATACAAAAGTTTCAGAATTTCTCCTTGGCTATCCGATGGTGACCTTGACATTGACCTTGACGTTAAAGATCATTTCAAGGTCAAATGTGGTTTTTCAAATGGGACCCTATACTTTTGACCCCAGAAAAGAAAAGAGCGGAAAATTTGACGTTCAGATATGACCTTGACTGACCCCTCCTTTTCGACCTTGGAGCCCCCACAAGGTCAAACTAACAAAAGTACAGGAACAGCAGGATAACTCGACGGGAGAGCATTTTAGAGAGAAAAATGTTAAATACAAAAGTTTCAGGATTTCTCCCTGGCTGTCCGATGGCGACCTTGACATTGCCCTTGATCTTGAAGATCATTTCAAGGTCAACATTTTTCTCTAAAATGCTCTCCCGCCCAGTGATTCTGCTGTTCCGATACTTTTGCTATACCCTGTATAATTTATTACCAACTGTATATGGTTTTATTGTTTTTCAAAATATTCTCGATAAAGATCAATTCACTTTTGCATGCGCTTGCACCAATTTTCAAAGCTTTCTTTCAATTCCGATCGAGGTACAACCGAATCGTGCATTTTGAACGCATTTACTGCTTCCTCAGTTGTTTAAAAACGTTGACCTCATAATTTATTTTTGATGTGCTGGAATAAAAATAAGTCATTGGGGGTCCAATCAGGGTTGCACGGTGGATGGCTTATCAATTGGACTTTCTCAAAAAGTTTATTGTCCTGGTGCAGAATGATGCGCCTTCGGCGGTTGGTCTCCCTTATTTTTCAAAAAATTTCTGTCAAACAAATGGCATAGATTTATGATTCATCACCTGAACAACAAACGATCTGTCAGTTGGCGAATCACATCCACGATTGAATTCTATATGCCTTCAAAATATAGGTGTTTATGTTGGTGCTTCATCGCCGAACTTTACGATAGGAGCAACGGTTGTTAGTTGGCAACGACTTTCGCATCCCGGATCCTCACAATTACTTTCGATTCCCAGAGCCCTGCAACGACTGACTGTAAAATTTTCTACTCGAGCCGTCTCGAGTTCAATTTTAATTTTAGCAAATTCCACAAAATTTTGGTACCCGAAGTTGCCACCAGGCGATTTACCGTCTCCACCTCTCGGGTTCACTTTTGGTACGCAGTTCCTATTGGAACGATAAAATTTTGCACCGCGATGGACATTTAACCGACGACGCTCGCTTCCCACAAGAACTTGTCGCGAAGTTGCTCTCCGAGAAGCAAATCTTATCGTCCGATAATTTCCAGACTAAACTTCCTCTCACCGAACCACACAGTTATACAGGGTGGCTCAAATTTACCTATCCTATCATACATAAAGTCCTATTTACTACAGTTCATTCTCGTTACACCTCGTTTAGAATTTAATTTATGGAAAACACGTAGCTTTTTTACAAAACAAATAAACTGCATACAAATTTAATCCGTTTTAGCAATACGAGATTCAGGAGAAAGCTGTCTGGGGTCTGTGCCAGTTGATACTGAGCGATACGATACACTCGTCTTCGCTTATTTCCCGTCTTGTATTAAAATGGTGTAGTCCAGCTTCAGGTATATAAATCTTGCAACGTGCTTGTTTATATCATTTATTCAGTGTACTTTTCTAGATGGGGAAAATGATGACGCCCAAAAACTCACTCAAATAATTGGATTTACGTTGCAAAGAGTACCTATGACGGCCACTATCGACCAACTTGAACAGGCTGTACTTATGACTTTAAAGGTATTGGCATACGCTCCTAAAATTAGCCCCCTAGCAGATGTAAACATCGACAATATCGCAAATTTCATGATAGCTCTGTGCAAGACGTCACCAAAGGTGAGTTCCACAGAGAGAATAGAAATTTTTCATCTACATTTAATAATCTTCGTCTAAAAAAAATTATCCGTTTTGAATTTTATTTCAAAATACTTTGAAAGCCATCTTTTTTGGATGATTTTAAAACGAACGTATTTTTTCAGTACACCCAGATTCAGGCGAACCTAGCGCTAAAAATTTGTTTCGAAATAAAAGATAACCCGAAAACTAAATTTAATGTAACTTTATCCAAGATGCTTCTGCTGTTGGATATATCCGATAAACTAATTATTAGGGATTTGTTGAAGATATGCGATGAAATACGAGATGTAAGTATTAATAGACCAGGAAATAAAGCACTAAAAACGGCCTTACCTGCGAAATCTGTGCAGTAAGATGGATCGTGATGCAGTTTTTTGCATTCGATTCGTTAGAGCATCCAGAAGGTTTGTGACCCTATGTGATCAATGAGAAATGAAAATTGCATCGGTGCATAAGAGAAATGCATTTTTAAAATTGCATCTCGAAGAGTTAAAAAATAAAAAATTTATAACTGGGAAAATATTGACGGAAATAAGTCCAATTTTACTACTCGGGGGTTTTTGGAGTCACTGAACACAAATATCACAACGGCAACAGTCTCCGAGGTACCTAGTGCCATTGTAGACGGTTTCCACGTCGTCTCCTGGAGTTTTGTGGAAATTCGTTATAAACTTAGTCGAAACTCGTTACCTTGGGGTTTTTGGGGTTGCTCAACACGAATATCACGACGGCAATGGTCTCTGAGGTACCTAGTGCCCAGGGTGGCTGGTTTCCATGCCGTCTCCTGGAGTTTTTTGGAAATTCGTTATAAACTTAGTCGATACTCGTTACCTCGGGGTTTTTGGGGTCGCTCAACACGAATATTACAACGGTAATGGTCTCCGAGGTACCGATGCCATCATCATAAGCTTTATCGAATATCTAAATAAATTATCCAAAACATTTTTTTTAAAATTTGGCGCTTTTAATACAGTTAGTAGCATTGATGAAATTTTAGGTAAGTGACCTCAAAAACACCGAGGTAATGAGTTTCGGCTAAGTTTATAACGGATTTCCACAAAACTCCAGGAGACGACGTGGAAACCGGCCACCCTGGGCACTAGGTACCTTCGAGACCATTGCTATCGTGGTATTTTTCGTATTTTAACTCTTCGAGATGCAATTTTAAGAATGCAATTTTCTTATGCACCAATGCAATTTTCATTTCTCATTGGGTCACAAACATGCTGGACATTCTAATGAATCAAATACAAAAAACCGCATCACGAACCATCTTCCTGCACAGATTTGGGAGGTTCAGTGTCTCATTTCCTCGACTATAAAATCATATTAGGAAAAAAGTTTATAATTTTCTGGGTTCTAGAATATTAGAGAGCGTCTCGTTTTAACGAATATAGTCAAATTTACAGCCTCGCTGAATAAAAAAAATCTTGACTGTTCCACTGTAGAAGATGGAAGTGATGAAAATCAGAACACGGCTGATATGTCAGAAGCAGTTTAAAAAAAATATGTGTGTGTATATATGATTTAGTAATAACTATGTATACTTATTTATGATTAAGAATATATTTTTTTACATGAGTTGTTGCTGTTTGACTTTTTGGCACAACCAAACAACGTACTTGCTTTGCAATCACTATGGCAGCCAGCAGTAACTTTAATAAAGTCGTTAATACTTTTTTTTTCATATGAAAACCTTCATTTTTCAACATTTTCTGATTATATTTCATGTATCATGATTCTAAAATTAACTGTTTTCGAAATACAGTTTTGTTGGATCTAATTAATATTTTCTAAATAAGGTTCGGCAATATTGGAGCATCGTCTCGTGTATTGCCATGAAGATAGAGGAAGCAGTGTTTGCAGCCATACGATAATTATCGTACATATACGATAATTTTATGCCTACAACATATTATGATAGTACACGCAGATTGTACAATAATTTCCATTATTCTTTCTTTTTGCTAACAATGCTATTTATTGGCACATTCCTTCCTTAGGTCACGTGTGCTGTCTTGCCGACTCATGTGTCAATCGTTTCATCCAGAGACCTGATTTCATCCATTTGTCGCATTCTTGCTGTGAAATTTACTTGTCACCATCAGTAAAGTAAATTGCATCATATACAGGGTGTGGCGTGTATATTCTATAAAAATTAAACTACAGCTTCCTGATGATATTTGTAATAGAAAAGTCCTAAACAAAAAAATTTTATCTTCGCGCTTTTTTTTTGTAAATTAAAGTTCATTTGTTCAATGAAAATGAAGTCCTACCCTGTGTTATTTACTAAAAAATTTGAAAATGTTTTTATGCGACCCGATATGCAACCTTATAATTTAAGTCGGTACAATCTAATACTACTAATACTGAAAATGTTAGGTTACATTGTCAAAAAATTTGTTCGGTCAACCGATTTTGTATTTGTATTGAATTCATTAATCACTTAATTATTAAAAAGCATCGTCCATCGACCCATCAGTGTTAAAAAGTGAAAGATTCCAGACAAAAGCTTTTATTTTGAAGTTCCACGATAGTGACAGTGTAATTTTTATAAAGTACTAAAAAATTAGAATAGCGTGCCGATCACATTAAAAACGAGATTCTTATTTCTTACTTTGCTTAATTTTTTAGTTTGTGCACAAAGTAGTTTTACAATGTACCGAGAAAACAATGCATTTACTATTTCCGAACATGTCGATATGGTGTTAGTGTATGGTGCAACCAGAGAAAATGCGCTCGTGGCGACTAGGTTGTACTGAGAACGATGGCCGCCCCCATATGCAAATACAATCCTACAATGCGTTCAGCGGCTGCGAGATATGGGAAGTGTTATTCCTCGAGGAGACGGACATGGTCAGCAAGTGAACCTTAATGTTGAAGATGCAGTGTTGGAAAATCTTGACGAAGACCCCACAATTAGTACTCGACAACTCGCGCAGCAAGTAGCAACCTTATCTCGTACCGTACATCGCAATTTAAGGTGCTAGCTGTTGCACCCCTATCACCTGCAACCAGTTCAACAGATTTTACCCTCAGATTGTGATCAATGAATGTGATTTTGCAGATGGTTTTTACTGCAATGTGCCAATCAAGTAGACTTTCCTGCTTATGTTTATGTAACAGATGAGGCGACATTTCCCCGTGATGAAGTGAATTTCCATAATATGTACATATGGGCCGATGAAAATCCTCACGCGAATAGGGAAACTCATTGTCAACATCAGTTCTCGGTAAATGTTTGGGCTGGCATAATAGGCGATGTACTTGTGGGTCCCTATTTCTTTGAAGGACGACTAAATGGACCAACATATGCTGACTTTTTGGAGAACCGGTTGCCTGAATTATTTGACGATCTAGCATTACAAGTTCAAGCACGCATGTTTTATCTTCAAGATCGGGCTCCTCCACACAGTACTCGAGAAGTAATGACACTTTTGAATGAAATATTTCCTCGGTAATGGATTGAACGCTTTGGTCCTGTGCCATGGCCACTTCAGTCACCCGATCTAACTCCAACGGACTTTTATCTTTATAGTCAGTTGAAGTCATTAGTTTACAATACTCTACAGTGGAAGAATTGCGAAACCGTATACTTGAAGTTGCTGACACAATTAGGGGAATACCTGGAATTTGGAAAAATATTCGCCCAAATTGGTTGCATCGGTGCCATGCCTGTAACCACGCTATTGGGGATCAATTTCAACATTTTCTCTAGAAATGGTAAGTTTTATTTCATTTTGTTCCATATTTTAATGGAGTTTGTTTAGTTCGCGCAGTTGGCACTACAGATGCTTACGGATGTGGTTTTGTTTGCAAACTCTTGCAGTAACAACAATGCATTTTTTTAAATATCCGTTTTTCTTAGTTTGTACTTTTGCATTGAAAAATTCCCTAAAAATTGAGAAGTATCTTTCTATCTTTCAATAACGATTTGTTTATGCAGCTGGTCTACAGCACATAACTCATCGTACAGCACACGGACAGAACTTTTCTATTACAAACATCGTTTGGAAGGTGTCCACGCCACACCTTATATAAATATCAATATTACATTTAATATGATTTATTTATTCTATAACACCAGAGAATAAAAGTGCTTACTCCACGAAAGGCTGGAGTGGGATACGCAAGAGACCAGAGGGAGTCAGGCATCGTAAAGGGAAGAGACCGGTTTAGTACGTGTAGCGCGAGAAACTAGAAATCATTTTTCTTTACTCTTGGATCTGTAATAAATAAGTGGATTGTATTAATTGGTGATGACAGGAATTGAAATAAATTAGTTTAAAGCGGAATAATCGAATAGTGTACGTAAGTTCAGATAGTAGTCCAAGGAAGGGTAAGACATTAAAAATCCTCTCTAGGGTACCAGAGGTTACAACCTACTCCCGGGACCGAAGAAGTACCGAAATTTTATTTGTTGTATAGGAATCGTTTCTTTTTTTGTTTATTTTGTTTGTTTCTTTTGTGACATAATTTCTTATTAAAAGTATAATTTGAACTAGCGGTGTTTATATTGGAGCTCAATCCCAAACCTTTAGGGTACGACACCCACCCTCCGACCGAAGAGCACGATTTCCCCAGCAGACCAGCAGCTGGGGGGGGACAGCTACCTCCTATCGTTACAATTCATTATGAATGTTATTTTGATAAGTACGATAATTTTGGGCCAATTACGATAATTTTACGCTACGGGTACAATAATTGCCCCGCTTCAGGTTGAGAACACAGAGTGGAAGTCAATTTGAACAAATGTTGAACTAATTTTTTGCACAAAATGTAAATAAATTTACTTGTACTTTTGCGATAAAATGTTAAAAGAAATAAATACAAAAAAAATCTATTTGTTTTTAATTACCTGCATAATTTTTAATATGAAATTTGGGGAATGTGGAAAAATGTTACGTCAGATTTTTCATAATAAGTTGCCGTGACTTCTTGAAAAATGTCTCAGCAACAACTAAATAAGGAGAAACTTGTCTTTTTCCTGAATTTTTATGCACATCTTCATGTTGACCCTCATATGAAGGAAAAAATTTAAAAGTTCCCATGTACCGGTCTCCTCTATCTACCCTCAGCCTTCTATATAATGTGTTTGGACCGTTCAGAGTTTTTAGTCGGGAAAAACATTATCATTTCAGTGAAAGGAAACTATCATGAATTCGGGAATAGATACTCGGCAGCCATAAGGATTTTTTTATCTCGGAATACAAAAACCGTCAAAATGCTAGCTTTAATACATTCAAAAAGAGAAAGATTGTGTAGAAATATGTTATGCAGTTTATTATTTTTTTGTTAGTTATTAATCTATTTGGGGACTATTTTGAACATTAAATCTAGATATTGCATCATTGATTATTGATTTCAATAAACAATATCGAATGCCTAAATGTCTGCTCTCTAAGAATCACACCTCCGCCACTGCCTATCGGAAATAACTGGCAATTGCGGAGAAGACTACAAGATAGCGGGCAATTTCTGAGGTTCCTGCAAAAATGTACAAGTATTGAAGACAATGGTTGTCCCAAATTAAACTGAATAAAAAACATGTAAAACAGTAGGATTTCCTTATTTGCACAATACATTTTCCACTGATATTTCTCGTTCCCGAATATTATATTTAAAATAATCTAGTTGCCTTTATAAAAAAAAAACACTGCATTACATTAATTTGTCACATTAACATTTGGTCGTATCAGAGGTTATAAGTTCATATTTATATAATCGTTTGTATCAAACAGGAAATGCGTAGTATGTTACTTGAGGAGTATAACACCGATCTAAAATTAGTGTTTATATTGGTGACCCTGTAAGCAGCATTCTGTATAATTTATTATTCTGTATTTTAATGATTTGTTTTTTTTTAGGCTTTGTGTACTAATACTTGTATTTATTTTGGTTGCACTTATAATGTTTTATACAAATTCCAAGGAATGGAATTCCAAGGAGGGGCAAAATAACACTACTTTCTAAAATATTTATATAAGTTTATTAATAAATATTTACACCAATATAGCTGTTAATATATACCCAATGGCGGGGGTCCTCCAAATACGAACTGCCATGAAGAGGGACATTTTATCCTTTGAGGAATTTCTGCTGTTCCGAGTACGGCAAATAATCTTTGCAACATCATAACTGCATCTGGCCGATTATCCCCTTCCGATACGTATTTTATCAATAATGTACAAGATAAAGTTTGTTGAAGCGTTTGGAAAAGTTTGACAGCAAATCCACCGCCATTTAAGCAGTATTTCCCGTTCAATGCAGGCTGTAAAGGCTTTATATGATTAATTTCCATGACTTCATTATTTTCACTAGTACTAACAAAGTAAAATTTCTCACTAAGAACGTTATGCAACTCGTAATCAAACGCACTTGACAGTATAAATGTATGCTTAAAATTTAAATGTTGTACTAGGCCTCGCAAGTCATTAAAAAACTTCACAGCTAATTTATTCTCCACAGTTGATCTTATCTGTATTGTAGCCAGTTTTAACTCTTCGTTAATGTACAGTTCACAAGCTGTATATATCTCCGATATGTTTGAGTAATATGGATCACTTCCAATCGACGATAGTATCGCTGGATGCCAAATTGTGGATACTCTTTTAAAGTCAAACGTGGTTATTAATAAATCTACTGTTAATTGAGGAACATTTCCAACTGACACACTTGGTATAATCAATTTAAAGTCTGAAAAATTTATTTGCCCGCCATCTATATTTATTAAATTCATTATATTAGCACAGTATTCACAACTACAATGATGATAATTCAAAATTACAATAATCATTCATCAGTATTACCGATACAGTAAAACATAACCTATAATTATAATCAAAATCGAATAATCATTTAGTAATCTCAAAAATCAAACATAATTTTCTATTTTTTTATATGGCGCCATCTGTGGGTAAATTTCAGAACAGTTGCAGCGCCACCTATACTCATTTAATAATATCAAAAAATAGACATTTAATTTTCTATTTCTTTTATATGGCGCCATCTGTGGGTAAATTCCAGAACAGTAGCAGCGCCATCTATGCATAAGACGCTTAATTTACGCTCTAGTGAATGAGCAATTGTTTCAGTTGGCTACCTCATTTCGATTTATCCAGTAGTTCAATGCAGCTCCTTAGCAATAGATGACAGGCCATGAATGCATAATAAAATATGAATCTATAGTGACTGAACTATTCAGTGACTCTTGCACAAAAATATTTGTTAAGGCGATATTAGAAATGAAATCGTGGAAAACGCTGGAATGGTCGGTTTTGTGTAAGTGCTTGCGTTAAGGTAAAATTTCGAAAATTTCGAAAACTAAAAGAGCTAGAGAAAAACTGACTAGTTTTGATTTAATCAAGGTCGCTACAGTCTACCCGATTTTTTTCAGATTTCTCTGGATCCTAAAACTTTTTGAGAAAATCGATAATCCATGAAAATTGTCAATTGAGAATTTTCTTAAATATTATAGTCAAAAAAATAACATGTGTGTCTAAAGGCGAATTTAAGAATTATTATGCAGCCAAGTATACAAACGCATGTATTGTATGTTGCATATCTAACAAAAGCTTTGGAACTGGAAGGAAATATATAAAAAATCTCGAAAACTGGCGAAGCTAAAGAGGAACTGACAGTAGTTTTGGATTGGTCAGGGTCGTTATTGTCTGTATGAATTTTTTCAGAATTTTCGGAGTCCTAAAAATTTTTGAGAAAATCGATTTTTTCGTCAAATAAATTTTAGGGACCCGGAAAAATCTGAAAAAATTCCTCCAGACTATAACGGTACTGGCAAATCCAAAACTAAAACGAATTTCTCTCTAGCTCGAGGAATTTTCGAGATATTCAATTTTCTCCTTCAGGAAAGCAATTTACAAAAAAAATGGACTACATCGGCGTATTCTGCGGCCCAAACTGGATACGGGATGCCGTCCTTAGACGGCATTCTAATTTTTTGAGAATTTTCATGAAAATTATCGTCAAAAAATTAAAAGTGTGTTTCTAAAGCCGGTTTTAGGAAGTATACACACGTATGTATTGTATGTTGCCTATCTACCTAATAAAAGTTTTGGATTTTTCCGAGACCTAAAACTTTTTGAGAAAAATCGAGAAATCGTCACGAATATGCCAGTAGTATTTTACGAAATCAAACTGTTCACTGAAAAATTAAAGATGGTTAACAAGAATTTGAAATTTTGACAATAAAATTTCAGATAGAATTTCAATTTTCAGAACTTTTTCGAATTTTAATACATATTCAATAAGGATAGTATGTGGCGCCATCTATTCTTAGAGAAATCAATTAAGTAACCGAAGAATGAGCAGCTTTTACTTTTGGCTACCTGTTAATAAGGAATTCTCTTTTAGTTCAGTTCAGTTTCTGAGCGATTGATGGCAGGTCATAAAAATTAAGAACTTTTTAATTAAAGGGAAAGTAATTTTAACAATAAAAACTGATTTAGGATTTCAGCTGTCTCAACTCTTTCTTATAATATAATAATGTAATGTAATCAAGAACGTTATCTAGTATTTATTAACTTATACAGTGGCTTTATAAGTAATCACTGTGAACCTTACATGCCAACGAGAAGAAGAAGTAGATAGGCCGTCTAACCTTTAAGATCCGATAGTGATGGGCATAATCGACCAATTTTGATAATCGAGTTATCGGTAATCGAGTACTTCTAATAATCGAGTGATCACTCGAGATACGAGATATTGGTCGTTTTCATCCCAGCGGCGCACAAATATGTTTGTATTAGTCATATATTACTTATAAGCGTAGCTAAAAAAAAAAAAAAAGCTCACGCACTTCAAAACCTAACCACTTTTTCGTTTTATTCTAAAAAAACGGTTACGCAATCAGTGACTATTTGCAGTATGCACTGACATTTTGAGGTGCAACCGTAGGGTAATAATCACTCGAGTGGTGGGAGTAAACATCTCGAGATATCTCGAGTGATCTCAATAATCGAGTACCACTCGATTTTTCACTCGAAATCTCCCATCACTAATCCGAATATTCCTAACATCATATTTACAAATTAAAAACCAGAGACGATAGAAAACAGACCTGAAAATGAATACAGCTAATACTTTAGACTTTGATATAATATGTAGAATTTGTTTAAAAAATGAACCAGAGATAAAATCATTATTTGCATCTTGCGCTGCTCATATGCTAAATTTTTGTCAATTTCTAGAGGTAGATGCTGCATATAGGTACAATTAATCTTTCTATTGAAATTTTTTATTCCTAGGTAAACGAAAATGATGAATTACCCAGTAACATATGCATAACATGTCATAAGTCTGTGCAAGATAGTTATGATTTAAAGCAAAAGTGTATCATATCTAATAAGACTTTAAAAACAATTTTGGAAAATGCTTCGGAAAATGAACAAAGTTTATACGTTTTTGAGAAGGAAGAAATTTGTACACAAGAAGTCAAATGCACAAAGTGTAATATGCATTTTTCCAGTGAAGAGCTTTTAAATGAACATATTTTAAATGATGACAAAGTTGAGATTACAAACGAGAGCAGTAAGTTGTTAGACGCTGAAGAAACAAATGATAATGACAAAACGCATTTTGATGAAAAGTAAGTTGCTCACATAAAGGATACTATACTTTTCAGTTACCTATTTTAATTATTTATATATTAAGAAAATGCTTTATTGCTCGAGAGTTAAAACGCAAAACAATTTTCTTCTACAAACACTTACTAAAGTATTAGAGCTACGCTTTAAATTAATAACACAGAATATTTATTTACATGTTGCTTTTGGTTTTTTTTTATCCAAGTTGTAAACTGGACATCTACTTTTTAGAATAGAGATACTCATATTTTTGAGAGTAAGGATATCCACAAGGAGACTGTAATTAATCTTTTAGTATAAGTTACTTCCTGATCTATTTTGCTCAACTTTCAAGAAAAAAAACTACACTACTGCACCACTTCTACCATTTATCAGCATCCTCTTGGAGGTAGACTATCCAGGCAGTCGAGACATGTACCAACTTAACCGTCATTGTACCTCTTAAGATAGCCAAGTACCTGGTGTGGTTTGAAAAACAGGCACCCAGTATAACAGATTTAATAATACATCACATTTGTATTCAAATTGTTCAGAATAGTATATTATTTTAGTAAAACATACATTCAAAACTCGGACGATGAATTGACATCATTTTTGGAAGCAAGGACTACTTCATGGCCTTATAAATGCACACAATGTACCCAGTCATTCATCGAAGAAAAGGATCTCAATTTACATAAATCTACACATACTTCTGGAGATCCAGTATGTGTAGTTTGTAATAAAAATTTTCGAAGTAAGTGATGGACATTATAGCAATTAAAACTTCAATTTCACAAATTTTTTTTGGTACTTATAAACCATATTAATTTAATTAATAAAGTAAAAGGTTTATTTTTGTACGTTTAAAGAATTCTTTAAAATTGTTTTGACACTTGGTCATATCTAGCCTTATTTAGGAATCTTTGTTCTCGGGCTAGGCTCTATGAGGGCGGGTTTACTATCAGGAAGCCTAGGCCTGCCCTGTTGTTGTTGGTCCTAAAGCCGCTACAGATGAAACTGTTCCTTAGACAATGGTACTCTTCTAAGACGTTCCTTGATTGCCCCTGTAACTGATCGCATCCAATGCAAACGTATCACTGTTCGTCCGACAGTGAAAGTTCAGCCCCCACAGAGCCTAGCCCGAGATTCCTAGCTAAAACACTATATTATTCTCTTCAGACTAGTTTAGGTGTAACATTATTCTTATAGCCAGACAAATGCTCAAAAGACACATGAAAATTCATATGGTGCACAAACCTCACATTTGTCAACATTGTGGGAAAGGTTACGCAGAATCTCATTCATTAACTAAGCATATGAGGAAGCACCTAGGTATTCCAAGAGAAAAGAAACATTTCTGTGACGAGTGTGGCCAAGGGTACGTATCTACAAGTTATTTACACGCTTGGAGAAGTTTTTAGGAGTATTAAATTTATTTATCCGATTGATGAGCACAACTACAAGTATAAGTTGTTATGCTTATTTATTTTTTTGTATCCTGTGTGCTGAAAACACTATGATTGAATTTTCCTTGCCATTTAAAAAGCTTCTTCTAGTATAACCAGACCAAGGCGGATCTGTCGAAATATTCCACTACTTGGATGTAAGAGGGGGCAAGCTAATTTTTGCTGGAATGCCTTCAGTACGAGTCACATAATAAAAGTGTAGATCCCTGGATCTGGGCGAGGTCCGGAACATTTTCAAAATTGCAAAAATGTTTTAAAAAATTTAATGAAATTTGGCGTGTTGTTTTATTATACTCTAGCAAAATTAGAATGCCCTCGGAGTATTTAAAATATTTTAAAAAAATTATCCAAAAAACGATTATTTTGCCTTTTTTTCATCAATTATTACTATTTTGCAACATCGGTAATAAATTTAAACATTTTTAACCTACAGTATATTGTGCAAAATTATAAGTAAAAAACTCGGATAAAATAGGTATTTTTTAAAATTTTTTAAACATTTTTGCAATTTTGAAAATGTTCCGGACCTCGCCCAGATCTAGGGATCTACACTTTTATTATGCGAGTTGTACTGAAGGTAATCCAGAAAAAATTTGCTTGCCCCCTCTCATATGCACCTTAAAACAGATCCGCCCTGGTCTACATGTGTTATAAACGAATGAAAGACAGTAAATGTAACTTACCTTTGTCTACTTACAATTAGAAGAATTATAACGTCATGGAAATGGTAGGAAATATTAAATGGTATGTTAAATCCTTGTTCAGTTTTATTAGCTGCACTATTTTTTATTTTTTGTTAATTACAGCCGTTTGACATGATTTCTCACCACCTTAAAGAGGTAACTCTTGATAGGAGGCTCAGATCGAAAAATTTTATAAAATACACGCTTATAGGACTGAAAGAAAATATCACCATTTTTTTTCCAACATTTCTAGTTCACCAGTATACCATTGATGAGAAAATGTCAATAAGTCAGCAGCATGGAATATTAGCAGACAAAACTAAGTTACTCTTCCACTTGAAACAAGGTCTATATTTTAAACAAATTTATAGATTTTCTGAACCCTATTATTTAAATGTCCACATAAGGAAGCATACTGGTGAGCGACCACTGAAATGTGAAATGTGTGATAAATCTTTTGCAGACCCTCGTTCGTTAAAAGCTCATAATATGATGCATTCTGGCGAAAAACCGTACAAGTGTCATATTTGTTCGTAAGTTTAACGTCGTTTGCATTTATAAAATATGAATCTCAAATATTTTTTGTTTCTAGGAAATCCTTTAGTCAAAGTGTCAATTTAACAAAACATATAAGGGTTCACACTGGGGAGAAACCTTATATTTGTACGATTTGTGATAAAACTTTTACTCAGTCCTCTAGTCTACAGAAGCATCACAGGACTCACACGGGAGAGAAGCCCTTTGCCTGTGATAGTTGTCCAAAGAGGTAATTATATTTATTAACTTAAAGAGGGCTCCCTAGCAAATAGGCAACCAGCAATACATTTTTATAGATTTTATTACACAGTTTGTCTAAATATGAATCAATGCACTAATAACAGACTTTCCTCCATTCTAACGTAGATTTTCTATAAAATGGAGTTGGTTTGAAACTCAAATTACTTTTTGTTGTAACGAAATTTGTAATTTGCCGTATTTGAACAAGTAAATTACAAATTTCTCTCTACACCAAGATGTTATTTGAGTTTTAAACCAAGTCCATTTTATACAAACCCTGCATTAGAATAGGGGAAAGTCCTTTACTTGCGCATTAATTAATATTTAGACAAACTGTGTAATAAAATCTATAGAAATCTATCGCCGGTTGCCTATTTACTAGAGAGCCCTCTTTAGGTTAATAAATATAATTATTTATAATTTTCCAATTATAGATTCGCCGAGAAAGGAACTCTAATTCACCACATAAGGACGCATACTGGCGAGAAGCCTTATGTATGTGAAATTTGCGGTAAATCGTTTGCTAGTCTGTCAGAACTAAAACTGCACGACAGGAAACATTCTGGAATTAAAAAAAATATTTGCAACGTTTGTGGGAAGGACTTTGCGACACCTAGCAACCTTTTGGTTCATACCAGGTCCCATACGGGCGAAAAACCGTTTGAATGTTCGACGTGCAACAAAAAATTTGCAGATAAAGGAACGTTAAATAAACATAGAAGTTTAATTCACTCGACTGGGAAGAAATAATTATTTTAGTATGAATTAGAACTGTGATTTTAAGTTTAATTTTTTTTAGTAAAAGAAAAACATATTGTCTTTGTTTTCGTTGGGCCTCCCTGTATATTCGAATTGACTTTCTGGTTATTTTTGGGTCGCCACTCGTACATTACTTTTTCGTAAATTCATTGATTCTTAGCTACAAAAATGCTAAGTCGAATAAAATAAGGTCTCAACATTTACGGTTATAAGATATATTAGATAAAAAAAAAAACAAAAAATGCAGTCTTATACGTACATTCACAACATACTAGATTAATCGATACAAATAATATCATCATCGGAAGATTCTTTTCGTGACTGTGGATAGTTTGGATTAGTAGGATTTACACTTGGAGGATCCTTCTTAAAAGACGAACCTTGCTTGACATCTTTCGACTCGTTAGATATTTTTGTAATATTAACGGATGACGGGTGCGATATCGTCGATGCATATTTAACACTTTTTAAAGAAGACGTAGTGATAACGTTTCTGTCTATTGGATTACTCAGATCGATATTTAATGCTTTACTTGCAGAAATAGTCACAGGTTTTTGTCCGAATTCTATGATTTTTTTAGATACTCCCGCAGATTTCGTGGAGGTGCTGTGAGTATCTTTTTGAGATTTTTTTAAAGTGTATTTATCAGATTTAGTTATAATCGGCGCTATGTCTACCGACATTGACGACGGAATTGACTTTAGTATACTTGGGGTTGCATCTTTTCTAGTGGTCGATATAACGGATTTTTTTTCATTTGACCTTACAGACGGATCTGCGGACGTTGTTGCACGATACTGTTTTATTACATTTGAAGAGGTTTTTTTGGAAGGAGATGGTTTTTCAGTAATTTTCGTAGAACTGATAGGAATCTGAAACAAATTGTAAATAAGCAAATTATCTCAAATATTTTTTGCAAGATACTGTTACCTCAAACATGCATTTATAAGTACATATTTCATTAAAAATAAGCCATTCAATATTTGCATGCTAATTTTAATAAGTTTCCACTTTTTTTGCTACTAAATATTCAAATTTGTTTCAAAAAATAATAAATTACCTATCTAATTTAAAAAAAAATAATCTATTCCGACTTTGAATTATATATTCGGCTATTTTAATCAACTCTCAAATAATCATGGCAGCTTTAATGCTTTTTGTTCCATGGATGGTGTCATTTAACTCGACAAACTGAAATATTTCAGAAATAGATCATTGCAGGAAAAAAATTTTTTCGGCAGAAGGGAAAAGAAAACTTAAATCCGCCTCTGATTCGATGAACATTTTCAAGAACATTCCTTCAATTTTTTAAACCACTTTTCCAACAGAATCATGTTTTGCAAAAAAGAAACGAGAAAGGAGAAACAAACAACTTTTTGAACATAAATAACGTCTTCGTTCAGCCAAAAAAAAATATATGTATACACTTATAAACACATTAATGTTGACCTTGGAAAACCCTTTGAAAATGTCAATCCAATCGAAAATAGAGTTGATTGTCTTCTTTTCCCCTTCAAATAAAAAACTTTCCCGAAATAATTCGTTTCCAAAATATTTATCAGGTTTTTTCAAATGTCTTAGGCCTATATGATACGACACTAATTTGTATAATAAAAAAAAAGGAATGAAAGCTTTGGCCGTCTGATACTAAGCCCTATCTGCAATAGAACCACATGTATTGTAGTTGACATAAAAAATATAAAATTTTCAAATATCAAATCCAGTAACGGAAGAGGTTCCAGTATAATGATAAACTTCGTTGCATTCAATCTAAGGACGTTCAGAACTCGACTTTAGTCTTAGTACAAAGTCCCTTCGTTTTTCAGTTATTTCGGTTTTCTTTTCGAAATTGCCGCCATAGGTTACTACGGCCACAAGAGAACGTATTATCTTTACGTAAGTTATTTTGCGTAATATTCTTGAATAGTGTTATTATCAGATGCTTATCAGAATTTTTAACTAGCAATAATTCTTGTTTCAAAAAATCTTAAACTTAAATTTTATGTTAGTCAGCGAAGATACAAATGAAAGCAACGAAGGGCATTCATAAGAAGGTGCAGAGCCTGCATCAGGGAAGGCGCAGACAATTTGATAATTTACTGTAATTTTCAAATAAAATTAAATAACTTGTAGTATCCCGTTTCAAATATTTAAAAAATCCCGCGCGATTTACTTATTCGAATAAGAAGAAGACATCTGGTTCTGGAGTGGCGTTCAATGTTCTTAGACTACTATTTGGCAAAAATAGTAGTTATTAATAGCTAATAGCAACTTAGAGTTACTGTGAACCGATATTAGTTGCTAATAGTTACTATTTTTGCCAAAATGAAAGCCCCCATGGCATGGTTAGTTAGGTTAGGAAAAGAAAGAGGTTATGTGCGAAAAAGAAGCGTTGTTTAAGATTAAGGCCGGTGTCCCATGTATCCGAATTCCGATGTACGATATCCGAAAATATTTTAATTCATACGAATGATAATATTATAATTCACATGCATCCGAAATTAATCTAATGGAAATCGAGTATAGAACCATGGAATTTATTACAAGATGAAGGTAAAATATTTTCAAATGACAATCATAGGTATTTATTATAGAAAATATACGTAGTATTATATTTTCTACATTCGACATTATAATATAACATTTATTTGACTGTAAATAAATCAAACAACATAGTATGTTAAAAACTTAAAAAGTGAGGTTAAAAAACACGATTTCGGATAAAAGTTAAAATTATTTTTACTTTTTCCGACGTCGTATGAATTTTAAAAATTTCGGATGAAAGTGAATGGTAAAAATTTGAATGTATATTAACCAATAGGAACACTTTCGGACCTTCGTATCGTCGGAATTCGGATGCATGGGACACCGGCCTTATGCCTTTATGGAAAAATAAAGTTTTAGAGAAAAATATAGTGTGCCTTCCTGAAACAGCCACCCAGATAGAGCTCCCTACAAACTGAAAATACGTTCTCTTGTGGCCGTAGCGACCAATAAAGTAACCTATGCCGGAAATTTCGAAAAAAAAAACAAAATAACTGAAAAACGAAGGGACTTTGTACTAAGACAAAAGTCGATTTCCTGAACGACCCTTAGGGTCCACCATCCATGGTTAAAAGGTTATCCATTATTTACCGGACACCCGATATAACAATTTGCAACAAGATTGGACGAAAATATATTTTTTTCATTTAAAATTACTATCTGCCACTTGTATTGCAAGGGTATAGATATCTATCTAGGATCAATTTTACGGAACAAATTTTAATAATTACTTAAGTCGTATCATACAGTGAATCCCAGAAGTAACGCAAAAAAATTCGTATTTAATTTTGTGTTGCGTTTTCACAAAAAACGCTAAAACACGTCAATCAGTAAATAAGAGTTGTCATTTTCTCACCTTGCTTGAACCTTTTATAGTACTACCTAACTTTTTAAGCATGAATGGATAGTCCTTTTAAATGGAAATGCGTCGATATAGTTTACTTTCCTTTGACAGGTGCGAAAAAAAGCCAATGATTGGAATGGACATGGTTTGAAATAACAACAAAAGTAGGTATCACAGACTGATGCGAGAACAGTACCAAAATTAGTTACTGCTATTTAAAAAATAAAAATGTCGTTGGCGTCATAGGTTTATGAAACATAGCGCAAAAAATGTTCAAGTAACGTGACAAAACGACAATTTCTATTTACTAATTGACGTGTTTCAGCGTTTTTGTGAAAACGCAACACAAAATAAAATACGAATTTTCTGCGTTACTTCTGGGACGCACTGTATTTCTGTTACATATTGCCCCAATAAAACACTGATTTTATTTTAAATATAGCTTCGAAAGCTACAAATCAACCTATAACTTGAAGTAACAGCAATAAATGCAGACAGTTCAGAATGTAATGATGCAACAGGTATATACGATGTGTAGGGATACGTAATTTTTGTATTTACAAAATAAGTGTGAATGTGAAATTATGAAAAAAATGTGAATAAATGAGAAATATGTAAATAAAAGCAAAACGATGCGCTTCTGGTAAAATCTTGAATAAATTAGTCTTTCACACGAAATCTAATGAAACGAACGAGGCCCGCCAATACATCGGTACACAATTTTGTCACTCTATAGCTATTGTCACGCAGTCGCTCGGGAAAGATTTTTTAGTACATTTCTCAAAACTCCGTTTTTTTAAATATCCCGCAAGATATGGTTATCAACGGATATAGTCACTTTCATTGACAACTCTTAACCGCAGCAGATAAAACAGACATTCCCGATGTTCTTCAGGTTTTATGGGCAACTAAATACATTCATCCAAATTTTGCAAAAGCGGCAATTCAAAGTTTATCGAGTTGATGCAGAATAATTTTTCAGCCCTACAACATTGTCACCATGGTCAGAAGGACCAGGCTGTTGGAAGAAAATGTAAAAAGACAGCAATGTTGGCATTCAACTAACAGTAATACTATCTGATTTACATAATATACTTTAAAATTTAAATTTACAAATATTGCACCAATATTTTTTATAAGGTTGTGGGTACACATGTCTGCAAGTGACCCATTTTTAAGTACCACGTCAATAGCGCCAGCCTGACCCCACCTGGGACGCAATAGGGTTCCAAGACGGCAGATTGGCGCCAAGGACGAGGTACTTCTGAGACCGACTCCACACACGAGGACTCTTCAGCGAACGCTCCAACAACACGTCTTTTTCACAAACTTTGTTTTCAATAAAAATACTTTTATTTTTACTTTTATTTTGCTGCATACTGAAAACAACCCTCAAGGTGAGAATTTCTTTTATTTTACAAATTTATTATTCTGTTGCTGATTTGTTTTTGGTTTTAGCGAATAAATGCAAAATTTTGGATTCTGAATTTTTGATTTTTCGACTCTTGATTTTTTTGCGAAAATTACGTGTCCCTAACAACGTGATATGAAAACATGCAGCTGTGCACTAGTCGATTTGAAAATAGATAGGATTTTTGGCAATTATCTTTTACCACATTAATATATTTTTAGTTGCTCCTAACAACAAATAATTAAGTCAAATAGTTTTGGTATTAACTTCTTTGATATTACCTTGGTATAAACCACGATTTTGTAAAAACAATTTAAGTAACCTTCGACTTGCATCTCGTAAGCTTCACAGGTAAAAACTGATTTTATTTCTACGATTCTATGATCTACTCTATTATTATTACAATACACCATTACCTCAAAGCCCCCTACTTAGTATCACATCCATTAATTTATAATGGCAAATATTTACTTGTTAAAAACGTGGTACAGTACACACATATATTTTTTATTACAATATTTTACTTATAACACTCAGTATTTTTTAACTGAACAACCAATAACTGAAGCAAATAATAAATATACTACAAATAAACATGTCTATTAATTTGTTAATGCCAAATACTATCTCAACAGAATATTATACAGCATAAGAATAGACTGAAGTTTTTTTAGAAAGAAATTTGTGCATCTACAGAGCATTCCTTTAAAAATAACTTTAGAACTACTAAATGGACAACCATTACAAAATTCAGACTAACAGTCTACCGCATTCGTCAGAGACTTACATTAGAACCGAGAATTAGATTCTAGAATGATGGATTCCAAATGTAAGGTTTTCTCAATGGTTGTGTTGATTTCGATGACTACATTGATGACAAAGGTTATTAATTTTATACAGATATGTACAAGATAATTATTATATTTTCCAGTGTACTTGGGAAAATTATGTCACGTTAAGTTTCTCGCAACAATTTATGTTTAAATTTTGAAAAAAACGTTTTTTTTTGGAGTTGTGTGATTATTTAAACTTTGTTTATGCTGAAACTACTAAAGGTGCCTACTTTGACAAGCCTTAATTTAACTTATGAGGATTCTATAGCAAATAGGCACTCAGCAATACATTTTTATAAATTTTAGTACACAGTTCGTCTAAATGTGAATCAATGCACAAATAACAGACTTTCCCCCATCTTAACGCAGATTTTCTATAAAATAGACTTAGTTTGAAGCTTAAATTACGTTTTGTTGTAAAGAAATTTGTAATTTGCTGTATTTGAACAAGTAAATTACAAATTTCTTTACACCAAAAAGTTATTTTAGTTTCAAACCAAGTCCATTTTATAGAAAACCTGCCTTGAAATGGGGGAAAGTCTGTTATTTGTGCATTAATTAATATTTAGACAAACTGTGCAATAAAATCTTTAAAAATATATTGCTGGTTGGCTATTTGCTATAGAGCCCTCTTAAGAGATTATGGCACACATGTAACATTTATGAAACTGCAAAAATAACTAGCACATCGCAGGTCTGCGTATGTACAGCGTGATCCACGATTTCGCAACTATTCCCTTAAAAATTAATATCGTGGTGACACATTTTTATTATTTTATCTGAGTAGTTAAGGATCGTTACTTTGTTGTCTTTCAGGATATCGGAAAAGTAAAAAATCTTGATCATCGTATTTCAGTGACAGGCACAAACTGGTTTTTCTTAAGGATCTCCCTGTATATACAGGGAATACAAAAAAATCGCCACATAGGCAAAGAAGAAAACTTTGAATCACTCTGTACAATACCGACTCAAAATGATCGTTAAGCGCAATCGTGTATTTTGTTACGCTAGTTACAAAAAAAATTATAACACTTCAGAAACTTCTAAAGAACTGGCAAAAATCAATTTGCATAGTAAATTCAATAAACTCGCGAAAGCTACGAAAAGAGCACTGGAAAATAAGGCTACCCGGCCCAGAATTGCAAGAAAAAAAAGAAAACTCACCTGACTGATAGATATTCCGGATTCTAAAGGAAATTTGGGAGTTTGTAAGGGTACTGTTGATTTCGACACTGTTAGGCTAGGCGGAAGACTGGGCTCTAAAGTGAATTTTGGCTGTGGTGCGACTGGTTTGGAAGTCAGCCCGGCTGCCGGGCGACCCAAATCCACAGGAAATGGGGGTAAGGGACTAGGAGACATGTTAGGTAAATTCGAAATCGATTTTGGAATCGAAGGAATAGACTTGGGAGTGTTCGAGATTGACTTGTGAAGATTGGGACTTGTTCTAGGCTGTGACATTCCTGAAAAACCGGGTGGGGACACCGATAAGGACGCTTTTGAAACGGTTAACGAGGAAGGTATGTTTGGAAGGTTTAAACTTTTCAATATGGCGTCTGAAGTGTAAATTTCCGTTTCGGCGTTCTTCTGTTGTTGTTGCTGTTTGTTGAATTGTTCCTTTTTCTTCTCCGCCAATTTTTCTTGGAGGGTTTTTCCACCTGAGAATAACGAAATTCAAGAAACAAGAAATTAATTATACAAACCAGCACGAGTGCTGAAAACAAATTAGATTTCAAATAAATAAGTTGTAAATTATAAAAAAAGAACTCCATTAAAAAAGGAAATGCTAATTTTGTAACGTGCAGTCAGTTTAACTCGACTTGCAAAATTCATTTGAAAATTACTGAATACGCGGTTTCGCCCATAAATCTGTAAAGTGTTTACAGCGGTGGTCATGGTTGCAAACTAACTCCAAACTAAATCTTGGGAAAAATGGATTAATTTTAACTTCAGAACTTTTTTTAACAATAACAGTCGAACGCAGCTTGCAATATGAGTCTAACAAAATCTTTAAAGGTTGAAATTTGAACATCAGGGACCGGAGAAAGTGCAGCTCAATGCATGAAAGCGCATCGAACAAAAAATGCTGTTAGTTCTTTAAACGGTCAATAGTAACATTCGCAAATGAATTAATTATCTTACTTGAAGGGCTCGTGGTGACGGTAGGCCGAACGAAACTGGTAGTAACCGTCGTTGTTACAATCGATCTAGCAAAACTGGTGGTGCTCGTTATTGGCGGCGGTAATGCCCCCGACACCGGTGTAATCGATATGTTGGGTCTTTCCTTCATTAAGACTTTAGCGGCTTTTTCGTCGGGTGATGTAATTTTAGTTAACGTTGGCTCCTAAAAATATCATTAATACATTGATTACAGAAAGTTTTCTCAGTTCACCTTGAATATTTGACTACTTGGCCCTGGTTTGGTTACAATGCTGTCTGGTTTGCTTCTGTTCGGTTCGGCTATTATAGATTTTGGAACGCTAGATGGAATCGGTTTTACGTTTGACGACGTGGTGGATTTCGGTTTGCTCGTAACGATGCCAGATGACGTTATAACGGGATGGGGAAAACTGCTTTTGGTCGCAGGCGGGGTTTTTGATGTGGACGGCAGCATGCTTCCAAGATATTTCAATTGTTCTAAAATGTTACGTCGTATCAGCCAAGCTACTGTCTAAAAGTCTTAGCCCAGTCGGCGGAGGCCACAGAAACAAGTAACTAGCAATAAGTACTTCAAAGTACAGTGCAGATTAATATAAGAAAAAGTTCATTGGTCTATCGATTTCCCAAAGTCCAAAAAAATTTTGAAAACATTTTGATTTTTGAAATTCTTTAATATTTTGGACTGAGATGAAGGTGGAAAAAAATAAAAAATACCACCTTGTAGGGAAAGTTTTTTCTAACAAAAAGACACTCGGTACTTTTTTTCGCCCGAGCTATGGTTTGTCCGGAAAAAATTGTTGGTAATTTTTTGAAATTTTAAATTTATAAATTTTTTATTTTTTGCATTGAATTAAGATCAAATATTCATTTCTACGTATTCAATATTTGAGTGAAATTTGACAATTCTTAAGTTTCAAGAGTGAATTTATTCGCTTGTTTTTCATAGTAAAAAAAAATTAATTAAATAGATTAGCCTTATAAAATCCATTAAAAAGGAAACGCTAATTTTGTAATGCGCAGTCAGTTTAACTCGACTTGCAAAATTTATTTGAAAATCACTGAATACGTGATTTCGGCCCTAAATCTGTAGTGTTTACAGCGGTGGTCATGGTTACCGTCACGCATGGAAGTAGCACATATTTACTACACACATTGGACTCTGTTTAGTTGGCCTGTAACCAAATAACAGGAATTCACCGTTTTTTTTTCTTATTAAACATAATTTTTTGTCAATTTTTTTTTCAAAAATTTAGAAAACTGAAATTTAAATTTTTTATTTTTTATTTTTTGCATTGAATTAAGATCAAATTTTCATTTCTACATATTAGTGTATTCAATATTTGAGTGAAATTTGACAATGTTTACGTTTGAAGAGTGAATTTATTCACTTGGTTGTCCGCAGAAGATGACTTCATGGCTTTAATAATTTTTTCCAGACAAACCTAGCTCTGACGAAAAAAAGTGCAATGTATCTTTTTCGTTGGAAAAAACTTCTACAAGGTAGATTTTTCTCTACCTTGATCCCAGTCCAAAATATTAAAGAATTTCGAAAATCAAAATGTTTTTCAAAATTTTTTTGGACTTTGGGAAATTGATAGACCAGTCAACTTTTTCTTATATTAATCTGCATACTTTGAATTTATATAAAAAAAAAATCAGCCATATTGTGTATTACTTGTGCTTTTGGTGCAAAATTACTTCCACCGACTGGGCTATATTGATTTCTAGGATTTTTAAAGTACCTTTTTCTTTTTTTTTTAGTATTTTGCCAGAATGTAAATAAAAATTTTCAAAATTAGTAAATATTTTATTGCTTATCCATTGCTCTGGAAATTTTGTTTTTTCTGAAAAATGTTTAAAAATACTAAAAACTAGGAATTATCTAAGATAAGGAAAAAAAATTATATGTATGTGAAAAATTGGTAATATGTTTAATTAATATACCGACTGTTTCTCAACGAAATACCACATTAAACTCTACCAAAAATAGCAATCATAAAAAATGTAAATGCCTTGTGGAAATATTAAAAACATTTATCCACTTTTCATTGTAAGATTTCAACGTAGACAAAAAAAGTTTGTTAAAAACAACTATACTCAAGAAAGAAGAAAATCATAAATTTAACATTTGAATATACGACATCGGAATCCAAATAAAGCAATTACTGTAATCGTTACCTGGTGTCAACGATGACAGAGCCTGATCCAACCCAGTTTTTTTCTTAGACGTCGGATTTAAGTGGTTTAAAATGTCCATCGACGGTGTCGTCATCGGTGGATTTGCACCGCCGGTAGCGGAACCCATCTGCTTCATTAAGTTATTAGACGTCAGCAATCCAGTTTGGGCGAGAAACTGATTGGTTATGGCGGAAGCCGTCACCGGGTTATTAAGTTGGCCCTGAGCTAATATCTGGCTGAGTTGCGTCAGTTGATTTAAACTTAAGTTCTGGCTGTACTGTTTGATCAGTTCGTCTTGATAATGTTTTAGGTACTCGTACGCATAACTCTGGTCGAACAAGGACTTCTGCCAGGCGTACGACTTTGACATTCCGGCGACGCTGGGGCTCTTTCCTCTAGGTTGGCGTACCTGGCCGGGTATTTTGGGCAGGGGAGGGCGTCCTCTCGGTCTACCCGCGCCGGGCCTTTTAAGGGGCAGAGACGGCGGCGGGGTCACCTTGGAAGGAGGCGGGAGTACTGGAGGCTGTACGAATACGACAAAAAAAAATATATTAACTCGTAAGTGTTGCTTCTGTTAATGTTGAAATACAGCATATTTCTTAAAAATGTGTTGGTATTTTCAGTTTTTACAGCAAAAATCATCAGGTTGAACAAAAATTTTGCGATTCCTTCTCGTTTATATTAATTGGTTCCCATTTAAAACGATATCCATCGACCCTAAGTTGCTATACACACAAGCCATTTTTGACACCAACTACTAAAAAAACTATTGTAAACACTATTGCAACGACGATTGTAAAATCGGATTTCAGTATTCGGAGTCGCTGAAGCCACGGGGCTCTCCACGCGTATTGCAAATGACGCTAGAAACTACAGTTCTCCAGCTATGTAATGGTTGAAAGTACTACCACTTCAATAATTTTTTTCTCGAAAACTATAAGGATTTTATAAATTTTTGACTGCATTTCTCATGCGGCATCTATTCCCATATTGTTTTGAAATAAGTTGTGAATCTACATAATATACTCACACTAGCAATTCCAGGTCCTCTAGGCATGGGGGGAAGTTGGTTTTGAACTTGAGCTTTATGTTTTTCTACGTTCCTATTCTGCTGGCAGAATTTGATGGCTAACTCTAATACATTCACATTATCCGGAATCTAGAAAAGTATTGATAATGGTGTTTTACATATAATTTGCCATTATAAATTTCACTTAAGAATTAAAGTACAGCTAATCTGATTTTCATGCAAGTGAGAATAATTTTTTCCTTAAAATGTGAATTACAATAGCCAATGTCTACGTCAGTCTAATCCCATCTTTATTGAATATCGAGTCTTTTAATTCACGTCATTATCTCCGTAATTAATTGAAAATTAAAAAAAAAACAGTTACAAGAAGTTCAATATTGAGAATGAAAACAAAAAGGAAAATCAGCATCACATATTTGCGCCTCTACCCCCCGTACCGGCTTCAAGTCGACTCTATGGTGTTAAGATCTAGACTATGTGCAGGCCAGCCTAGAGATTCAAGGTTTTGGGAGAAATAATACTAATACTATATAATCGTAGGAAATCACTTTCCAAAGTTCCCATCGTCGATCCAAGCAATCAAAAACACCCCATCGCAATAGCCCACATCCCATAAAGATGCGAGATAAGGGTGTCGAAGTCGTTACAGGTCAAAAATTCTCCGATTTCAAAGAAATGCAAACCTATGTTGTTATTGACCACATTATTGTTATTTAGGCCCAAAATGATCAATAAAAAAAAAACATATTTCTTTAAACTTTGTCAAGCAAGGTCCGTCCTACCTATGCGAAGACCTTCAGGAGTACCCAGCTCTAAAGCTGCCATACAGTAACTGTAGCCCAATGCAGCCAAACAAAATCAGCCTAAGTCCCATCGAATTCCACGACATGGCGCCCAACGTGGGGCCCTGCCATCCTATAATCCTACTAAACTATTGAACTATTTAAGGACCTCTCGACATTAGGTTTTGTACATTCCAGATTGTATTCTATAAAGTTGCGTTACTGTAAAAACCTTCTTTTACATATTTCCAACTTTTAAAAAATGCTACGTTTCCGAATAAATGGAAAATTTTGTTTTTAGTTCCGGTTTATTTTGATAAACTAAACAAAATCCACACTAGTAAATATTTTTGTTTGGCAAAATTATTAAATTTTCATGTTTCTGAAAATTTTATATTTAGTGTCTTTTGCAAAGAACAGAAATAATTATGTGAAATGTGATGTTACTGAAAATAAAAAAGTGTTTCGAAAAGATATAGTTTGACTAAAGTAAACACTCGAACAGTCGAAAGAACTTGTCCTCTCTTGTACATGCTGAAAATAAACCTCAAAAAAAAAAAAATGTCACCAAAAGCAGCTTAGCCGTTTATGAAAAGACCAACTTTGAAATTGTCGCTCGTTTCTACTAGCGAGTTCATTTAGTGAAGTGTTGTTACTCACCTTTTCTTTAATAAACTGCTTGTACACATCGACGAGCATAGACGAGAATACATTCTCCTGCGCACCAAATTGCTTGTGTAACCGCTGCTGCACTTTGAATATTTCCTGCAACAGTTTTACGATTTGAGGGTTCGTCATATTTGGTACGTTTTTAATTTGACCTCTTAAGGTTTGAGTGCACATCGTCAGAGCTTGCTCGGAAAATGCCATCCTTTCGGAATCTTTAATATAAATTCTGAAAATGTTCAAAATTCAAATTAAAGTTATATGTACAGTTATTTGTCACGTACTTATCCACGTCGGGGGTTCTTCGCAACTGCATACATAACTCGATAAGTATTTTATTGTCATTCGTGTTTCTCAAAACTTGTAAAAGGAGGGACACGCATCGGCTCATGTGCGCAGACAGAGACCCGGGCCTGTCTATTTCAGTTGACGGAATTCTCCAAATACCCTAAATATAAGAAAATTAGAAGAAGGAAGAAAAAAGTAATAAAGGCTCACATTAAAGAAGTTGTTCATTTTTCTATCGTTGAACAATCCCGTGACGACAGTGTCATCTTTACATTTGTACTCTCCTAACAATAACTGTTTGCATTTAGTAAGATCCTTTTTCGCTTTGTAATAAAAGAACAAATGGGCCAAGCGATACAGTGCCTTGTAATTTTGTGCCAACCTTATGATGCATATTTCGAGACCTAAAAAATCATTTCTGGCCCACACTGCATACTTTGCATTTTATAAAAACCCTTACCTGCGACACAACGATCAACCAACTGTAATATCTCGCTGTTCGACATATTTTCACCGCCTGTTCCTGAAGAAGAAGAAGAGCTCGAGGAACTACTATCATCATCACTGTCCGAGTCGGAACTACTACTAGAACTACTCGATGAACTAGAAGAGCTGCTCGAATCATCATCTACTGAAGTCTGAAATAAAAAAAGAGTTAAAAACTTAAAAAAGTAAGTTGTTACATTACCCTTATATTGTCGGTGTCAGTCTCGCTGTCACTTGGTTTAACTTTTGGTGGCTTCTCTTTATTGTTGTCGCCCTCGGGTTTTTCATCGGTAGCTTTTACCTCCGTTTTAGGGTCTTTCTCCTCTTTACATATCACTTCTTCGATTTTTTCGGTTCCACTTAAATCTGAATCTGCTTCGTTAGGTTGGTCCTCGACTTCTTTCATGGTTTTCACCATCATCTCATCCAACAGTTGCTGAACATCTTTAACTTGTTTTTGTTCAGTCTCTTCAATTTTGGGCTCTGTAACAATTGCTATAAAAACATTACAATGTGAACGGTAAATACACCTAGTGTTTACCTTCATTTTTAACCTCCACTTTTGTGTTGTCGCATTTTTCATCTTCAGAATCAGATATCATTATAACATCGTCTTCAACAATAACTTTTGTTACGGGTTCACTGGTCTCTTTCGCACTATTTTCTTGATCAGCAACCACAGCCTCGGCCTTAGGTGGACTCTTTTCAGGCACAGTAATCTCCTGAACAACCTTTTTTTCACTTTCAATTTTCTCTTCCTCTGTTATTTTTGGTGGTTCGTCGTTGTTCATTTTGTTAAGGGAATTCAAAAATTGTTCTTGGAAACTCAATCCACTGCTTTCTGAAACTTTTACTGGTACCTCTGGGACCGCCTTAGGTGCAGCCTTTTTAAAGAATTTGGAAGAGCCTAAACACTTCTTGAAAAATGTTCCTAAACTGGTCGGTATTTCTTTGCCTTCGTGTAATTCCAAGTACTTTAAAACAGACGCGTGTATTCTATAATGGAGTTCCAAAGCTTCTACTGCTAGGTGCTGAGGGCTGTTATAGAAAATTTTTTCGGGATATGTAGCGTGATTCTCATCCAATAGTGTACTAGCCTAAAAGGATGCATCAAGTATTATTGCAATATATTTTTGGTCTTCTCTGATCAAAAATAAGAAAGAATACAAACTTTTTTTTTTATTAACCTTTTTCAAAACGGTTTTACATCGTAGATTATTTTGAATGGTACTCAAATAGGAGAAATACCCCCACGTCTAATATGCTCCTAGTCCAGTAGACAGGGGTTTAGAGGTTGTAATTTTACACAAATGCCAACATTTTTTTAAAAATCGTCTACAAATGCACAACATATTAAAATGTACAAGGGCCACATAGTGAGTAAAAATTATTATTAACAAATTATGTCACAAAAAAGCCTTTTTATTTGTTTTTCATTTTCTTCAATATTTCGGTTCAATTGCAATCTGAGAAGAAAATGCAAAACATCATTTTTGTTCTAAGTTCAATTTCTTAGCGTCACTCCAAATTTTTCTAATGCAAAAATTAATTTTTTTCTTAAAACAGTTATCAATACTCCTCAATTCAAGTATAATAAGCTCCCGAAATCCACTACTGCATAGATGAGTTGCTGAGTTATACTCGATACTTACCGGAAACTTTGCAATGGTTGTAAAATTTTTCTAGATCTTATATTTTTACAAAATTTGGTGAGTATACAATATATACAATGGTTGTTGCGATAGAATTCTAAGAATAGAATAAGCCAATAAAGTTCTGTAATCGGAACAATTGGAACAATTTACCGCAGCACGGGCGAGCCTTGACATTTTCTGTGTTATTTTCAGAATATTAAAATACATATGAGGTAAATACAGGGTGTCGTGCTTAAATATGATACAAGCCCGTAGCTTTGTTTTTTGATCGATTTCAAATTTTTTTTTTAGAATGTAGGATAAAAAATCTTTATCTAACTGTAATGCTGCTCTTTTTATTAATTAACGGCCGACTAGGACGCGTTTTTTTGACGTCAAAAGACAGAATACGTATTCTTATTCAGCATCTCTTAAAATGTCTTATCACCAAGTTTCATCAAATTCGATACATCTTCAGACGAGCACTAGTTGGCCGTGTATCGCATTAATAAAAAACAGCAGTACCACAGTCAGATAGTTTTTTTTACCCTACATTTCATAAAAAAATTTTTATTTTTAATCGGCCAAAAAATATAGTTGCAGGCTTGTATTACATTTCGATTTTGATGAAACTTGGTAGTAAGACATTTTAAGTGATGCTGAATGAGAATACATAATCTGTTAGATAGTTTTTATTGCCCTACATCCCCAAATAAAAATTTTTTAAATCGGCCAAAAAATAAAGAAATTACAGGCTTGTATCATATTTAAGCACGACACCCTGTATATAAAGTATATTTTTGGATTAAAATGTGTTCATCTGCATTGATTTATTTTAATAAGAAATTACACTGAAAATGCACAGGACGATACACTTACGAAGAAACACGCCTTCGTAACTGTAAAACACAGTATGCCGCCAATATCTTTCTCCTCCTTGAATGCAGTTAATTCCAAGAGTGGTGCAGGGGTCTTCTTGGAATTCTATTTCAACAAATATAACACCGACTGTATAAGACTTCAAGAATCAAGAGAATTTGAAAATTTCGATTTTATTCAGTTTTGCGTGGTTGATAAGGTTTTCATAGTTTTTTACGCAAACGAAAAACTTAGTTTCCAGCATATAAATTAATTTTCTTTTTAATTCTATAGACAGATTTCGAAAGAGCGTAAAAAAAGTCATTTTTATTCGGCCCATACAGCTCTTCCCCCCACCACTAGCTCCAGCCGCTAACCGTGCATTTTTGGCGCGTTTTTGGCCTTTGCCAAGCGGACTATCATATTTATTTTGTAGGTGAATTTACATCAGTTTTTATTTTCTGACTTATGAAATTTTCTTTTTCATATTTTTTATTGATATCAAAAATGTGGTTCATTTTATAATAAAACCAAAATAATATTTTTGGAAATTCAAAAACTTGTAATCGAATAGTATATCATCAAAATTATTGTGAAAAATTACTATTTTCAGTAACAAAACAATCAATTATTTGTTGATCTTTATAATGTTCACAAAATATTTCAGTCAAGGAGAACCTGTTTAAAAAAACAGAAATAAAAACTGTACTATAGTAGGATTGTATTCGATGCAAAGTAGAGCAATTAGGACGTGTAAGATGAACCATTTCAAATGTAAAATGAAATTGAATGTAAAATCTGAAATACCGCATCATATGCATTATGTTCTGGTAATAGCTGTAGTCGCGCAGGTGCATCGAGTGTACGAAGTGGTCAGTTATACATCAAATACTAACCTGGCGAGCTTGGTTGTAAATCAGAGACCGCCTCCAAAAAAACAAGTAAACAACAGTGCGTACAGAGGTAAAATGTAGTACTTCTGTCGAATTTAAAAACAAATCGTGTTTATAATAAATTACATCCCTTTATCCCTTCATAATGCATAAATTATTCAATTTCTAAACCCCTTAAAACCGTACTGCACTGGATCCCTCGGATCGAATATGATCCTACTATAGACACTACTTTCTCAAGTTTGTCACCTTAATTTCACATATTAAAAATTGTATTTAAATAAATCACTTACCGTCATATAATACTGCAAATATTCCGTAGGCTCCTTTTGCTTCTTTTCCGCAATTTTCCCGAGTATGTAATACTGCAACCACCTTTCATCAGGTTCATTGGTATTTTCCATTTCATACAAAGCTATAGCTTTTTCGAAACTATTACCGGAGCTGTCCAAATAACTATTTTTCTGATTTTCCAGAAACTCAAACCTAAAAAACACAATATTTATTTCAATGCGATAACGAAACGTTTCTTACTAACTTTTCCATGCTCAAATTTTCTGATTCATACTTCAATATCCGGGAACAATAAGAGTGGACGGTATACTGAAAAGTCCCGTATTCGATCCACAAGATAAGGTGGTCCGGCGAGATAGTCAGAGCTTTTCTAAAGCAAACCGAAGCGTACTTCGCTTTATCCAGAAACTCCATCTCGCTCTTAAATTTCTGGCAGTAGTTAAGTTTACTGTCAAGCTGCGCCGCGTAACTCAAACCCAGACATGCCCAAGAGTCCAGCCGTAACGGGTTAATGCACAGATCCATTTGAAAGTACTTGATGCTCCGCGTAAACTCCCTCTGCTTAAAGTAAAAGTCCCCGATCAAATAGTAAATAGACCTGACTTTATTAGGAAATTCAATCGGATCGGGACAGACGTCGTTATTCCCATGAATGAAATCCATTATTTTCGGCAGATGGTGCTGCGGAGCGCACTCCGACGGCACAAGGGCAATAATGCGTTTTAATAGTTGTTCGAGGTCCGCAGAAATGGATACGTTCTTGTACGAGTTAAATTCGGGCAGGCAATCGGGTCCGTAGAATTCGTACAATTGAAAAGCTCTTTCCCACGACAAAGGCAGTGGGTCTACATTGTGGTCCGCTAGATGCCTGGAAACCTTATTCTTTTTACTCGGGTGCTGATACAAACAGAACAAGGCTTGTTCGATGTGAATGTCGATTTTGTCTCGCAGCCGTTCGAATATAGGAGTGTCCAGCCTATCGAGAACTGTATCTAAAATAAAGTGGAGCAGTTCGCCTTGCCCCGTGAGACACCAACTTTTAGGACCTAGAAACTCGTGCGCAGAGAAGAGGATAGCTATTGAAGCGGGCAGTTCGTCTTCGGATATGGGCTGGTTGTTGTTCACGATGTCGCTTTTATCTCTTTTACCTTGGTTAATCCTCTTGTTAGCGTATTGCCTGTGTTCTTCTCTTACCAACACGTAATGTAATAGAATCCACGGCGTTACGCAATCGAGAGGAATTTTGACTTTATTTTCAGAGTTTAATTGCTTGGAAGCTATCTTGCATAGAGATTCCACCAGCCTAGCTCTTTTCTCTTCAGTTAAGGAGTCAATGACGCTGACCATTTCCTTTTTTATTATTTCGTGACAAATCGCCAAACACTTCTCCACTATTTTCTCCCATTTGTCCGCATCTTTCCTAGGCTTGAAGTAATGATCCAGGGACTCAAACAGGCATTCTTCGCTCCAGATAAAACACTGAGTTAAGTCGGTGAACCACAACGAATGAAGAAGCAGGCCCAATTGAGCCGGCCTACCCATGCGTCCCACTTGCGGATGGTTTCCCGAATTACTGAACGTCTGCTTCAATATTTCAGCTACTTCCAAGTATTTCTCGGCGTTATAGAGGGCTTCTACCGTTCCGAGAGAGTTGATCATATCTAAATGCCTCAGTATCTTTTCAGTTAACTGGTTTGTAATCAAGCCGTACCTAAAGCAGTTCGGTAAGCTCAACAGGTATTTTTCGTGCAATTTATTTTCTTCCTCGCCGATAACTTCCTGGATCAATAGAAGAGACCTAATGGCCAAGTCGATGGAGTTCTCTTTTCTGAATAAGTGAGATCTCAGCCACAACACGCGATTAAAAAAACTGGGGTATTCTTCTTGCCATTCGTCTTGCCAACCACTCACGGTTTGTAAGTAACCTAACGACATAGCGTGTATCGTCTCCTTACTGTCAGAACTAAAACTTAATAATTCGCCGTATAATAAAGTCGCCAAAGCGTCGTTCCTTATATCTGGAAAAGTTAAATCGCTACAAAACACTTGCGGTTGATCGCAATGTTCTCTGAACATATTATAAGCCTCGATGTATAAGGGAACCAGTTCCTTGGGCCACTTGTAGTGCCATAATTTGGACAAAGTAAATACTAGATCTTTAATCAGCACTACTGCATCGCAGTACTCCCTCTTTTTGAACCAAAACCCTGAAACGTGATCCCTTTCTCTATCCGTTCCAAAGTATGCCTCGTAATTTACAGACTTGGGAGAATGGATCGGCGATAAATAATTTACGTTATGATCTTCCATGTACAAATTGTAAATGTCCATCGTGTTCATGGAATCTTCCTGCTGATTGAATTTTTCAGCGTCTATTTTGACTTGTAATAACGTTTTCGGGATGATCCTATTCAAAGCATCCTCAACCGTGAAATCCCTATCTTTAACTTTTTTCGATTGCTTCCGTTTACTGTGCCAACCCCATATCTGCAAGTCGGAAAGAACGTCGCGCTTACGTTTCGGACCCCTTGGCCTCCCTCGATCCGCTTTCGTTTCCGAGGTCTCGTCTGGATCCTCATTATCCTGTTCCATGTTTTGTTCCTTGTAAAATCATAAAAAATGTTATATAAAATTAAACCGCCATACCTTGTAAATATGAGGTTTGATAAAAACTAACGGGAATTTTCAAATTGTGCGTAATACGTAAAAACTATTATAAATTTTACCTCATCGTTATCAGTCTGAATGGGAGTATTTTCTTGTCCATCATTATTAGTTTCACTATTTTGTGAAAATCTTCTTTCGGGTATAGATTCGCAATCCATTTTTTCCTCGTTCTCAGTTGCTACATCCGCATTATTATTATCTAAACAACTCTCTTCTGGTATTTTTTCACATTTATCCTCCTTCAACTGATTCTCAATTTCAACTGAGGGTGATTTTATTACCGTTTCTGACGTTTGACTCATACATTTAGTGATATCAATCATGGTAAAATGGCTCTGTCAAAATATAACACTATCATACAAACATATATAAAAATAATATAATTAAATAAACAAACATCCTAAGCGCCCTTTTTTTGGAGATACAGGATGTTGAAATTTTTGAAATGTCAACCGAAGGCGGAGCTGCTAAAATAAACAGAAAATATGTGGCGTCGAAATATTGAGGATCTTAGTGACAGTGGCTCCTCCGCCACTGATTCATATAAGTGTAGAAACTATCAACAGTTATATTAATTACTATCGAAAAATATTTACCACATTCAAGAACAAGGACTATAAGTTACATTCTGAACAAAAAATGTTTAGATGAGAATGTAAGATAAAATAACTGTGAAATATGGTTATGGAACAAATTAATTAAGTTTCAGTATTCTTTATCATTAGATTAAATGCCAAAAACACCAACAAGACATATTTCAGTTGCTAAGATTTGCATATTTAATCATCAAACTTACCATTTCATTGTCTGTGATGTATTGGTGGAGATACGTTACAGTTTTTGCAAGAGATATCCATGAATACTCTTCTAATGGTTTCGGCAATGCTATGGTTTGCAATGGTTTCGGACCGTATGACTTTTCAATCTCAATAACACGATTACATAAAACCTGAGCCTCTTCTAAAATTTGTTTTTCATCTTCTTCATCAACGGTAACATCTAAGGGTGGTTCCCAAATGCTAAAATACGTTTCATTATTACAATAAAATTTACAATAAATATGGAACTTACTAATCAGGATTATACAACTGATAATATTCTTTTGTGGCTGGATTATCACGATAAATTTGCTTCCGCAAGACTAAACCTTTTAAGTAATCAGTATCCAGCATTAGCGCCTTACCAATATATACAAGACATGCTACGGTATCTTTTATTGCAAACAATACTGAAATCAAATTATCTAAACAAGGCCAATGAGACTCGCTACACTCCAAGCCCTATAATAATATATATTTAGATGTCTTAGAAAATAAATGGTATAATTATTACCTTAGAAAAGGCATATGCACTTTGTTTGAATTTTTCTTCCTTCAATGACAATTTGCCTATTTTAAACCATAATGTTACATCTGTTGCATCCAATTCTGATGCCTAGAAAAGAATATTACTAATGGCACCATTCACGAATAGAAAAATATATGTTTACCGTTAAATAACTATCCAGTGCTTTATTAACTTTATTTTCTTTTAGATAAATATTGCCCAAGTTCACAAAACATGAAAATTTCAAAGTAGACATTGATTTAGGCAGTCCCCCATTATTTTCAAGCAAAGGTATATTTTCCTCTATTAGCTTTAAGAGTATAGATTCTGAATCTGAAAAATCATTTTTGCCTTGTAACCGCAATGCTTTATTATACAATTCTAAAGCAATTTCTTCCTAAAAATTAAGACGAAGATTGAAATAAATTATTATATATAAATTGTCATTATTATACTTGTGCCTCTCTTCTAATAACAGGAACATCTTCATCTGATGAGGAATCCCTGTTCAGAGCTCGAATTTTTAACATCTTATAGTTTATAATTTATAAAACGAAATTAGTTTTGTTTTGATCATTTATCATTTAATATTTCCAAGGCTCACACACAAAAACAATATAATCTTTACAACATTTAAAAAATGCACATTATGCACAAATTTTGACATAAATATTCTGATTTTTGACATCTGACATAATGATCACTTTCTGTTCAAAGAAAGGGAGTAGAGTAAGTAGAGTATATTACACGTTACCTTTGAGCGGCTTTCCGATTACTCATCACGTCACACTTCTTATAGCGTTTTCGATTTATTTACAATCAGTCTTAAAATACTTAGAATTAAGCACTACATACAGTGCACCCTACAGCAGTACAACTTTATAGAAACAAATTATTTGTCAATAACAATAACCAATATAAACCTTGAAAGTATTGCGTTGTATGTATTCGAATTTGGAAGCCTTGAATTAATAATTAACGGTTCATTTTACTCCTTACATATATTTCACCTGTCGTCATTTTCTTCTATTTCTTCCTATGCCTTAGCAACGATCACAGAACTACATTTAAACGCATATTTCTGAGCGTTCCTACTGGAGGTAGCCTGCCAATGGCGTTGTGTTAAAAGTTGAAGAGAGAGTTAGCTGTTTCTAAGGTACTGTTATCTCTTTTTCGCCGAACGTGATTGGCTTATGACTGATCGCCTGTGAGAGGAACAGCCAATCACATTCGGCGAGAGAGACATAGCACATACGTTCATAGAAGCTATCTTTTTTTATGTGCCCAGCTTTTGCGAGGCTACTTCCAGGGGCTTTCGTTTTGGTAAAAATAGTACCTGTTAGCAGTTCAGAGCAACCCTTAGTACTATTAGCTGCTGAGTTATTTTTGCCAAATCGAAAGGACCTCGGTATGCTTAAAAGTATCACTCCTGACCCATGGAATCATAGAACAATGGAAATCGTCTGACGTTTGGCGAGCAATCATTTTAAATTTTGAAGAAAAATGAGAATTTAATGATTATTATGCGGCCAACCATCAGTTTTAGGTTGCCTTATACATTTCGTCGTGAAACAACCCATACACGTAATATACGGCCCTACAAAATGTACAAGTAGTAAAATAGGTATGTACTTTTAAATAAGGAAAGTTTAATAAATAATCCTGGTATCGAAAATATGAAACAAACGTAAAATATAATCATTTAATAATCACAAGATGAATTACGCTATTTTACATAAAGTATTTTACAATACCACTTATAAATTAAAACATTGCACAAACTTTTTGATTTATAAAAAGTTTATTACAAAATCCTCCTTTGAACTAGCCCTAAGTGATGTTCCACGTTACAAATTTAATTATAACAGCTTATCGGATAATCAACAGTTTGAAAATAAAAAAAAAATATATGAAACATCACGCCTAACAATTAACAATAATTATATATGTTAAAAAATGTAAATGTAATACTTAAAGCGTTATTATGAGTAATCATTTCAAATAAAAATACTATTTATTGTTTATATACAATCCCTCACAATTCTTCATATATAGAATCACAAGTTTTAACATTTCTTTTATAATGTCTAAAAATCAACAGTTTGGCACCTATTTTTTAAAAATAGTAAACAAAACTTTTCAATCTCCGCCAACCAAACCTTATTTTTTTATATTTTGGCCCCAACAGAGAACTAAAATGCAGAATTTGGATAATCGTTATCAATGTACCAATAAATAATTAAAACGATTATAAATTAATCATTCACGGATCACAAGAATGCATAATACTGATAGCTAAAATTCGAATCTACACCTCTAAAGGGCTCATTTTCAAGTTCGGCAGCAATTTTCCTTAAACGCATTAAAACATGGTTCCAGCATAATAATCCTGAAATTAAATTATTTGTATCGGACTTCCCGTTTGACTAAGTCAAAACAAACGGCAATGACCTCGGCACAGATTTTTCTTCAGCGGTATTATTCGCAACTAAAATCTGGCCATGTGAAAATAAAACATTTTTCTGCTAAAAAGAAATTACTTATTAACGTTTTTACGATACCCAAATCCGGTATCACAGGATCAACATTTTTAATCCCAGATGTGAGTTGGGATTTCGAAAACTGGACTCGTTTGTAATTGAACAAAACAATAATCTGCTTACATTAAACCTTTGGAATAAAAAAGTAGTACGGCTTAATTTGGAAACTTTTCTATTCAGTTTAGGCGAAGTAGCATTCGAAGTACGTTTATTCTAAAAATTTCAAGTTTATCCAACAAATGCTTTTTAAAATATATAAATTTGAATTATGTTTCAATTTGTAATTAACCAAGATGAGGTGCAAAGTCGTAAAACCTAACACGCTGCACACTGCTGGACTGTTGGTGGTTCTTCGGCATTCCACGGCACAAGGACCAACATACTGCGACAGTGATGGCTAATAATTTTTTGAAGTGAAAAATTTTTTTGACGAATACAAAAAATAGGTAAAACAGCCGACAATTGAAACATTTCCTTTAGAAGTAACGAGTAAGAATGTGAAAATGCCCGCTTTTCCCATTTACCCATAAATATACTCCTTTATAGTGAAATTTTATTATGCCCTTTAAAAATAGGGAAGTTGAATAAGTTCTCGCCGTTTTCCAAAAGATAGCGCTACCAGAAGTGCGTCTGCGTAGTTTAAGATGGTAACGCACCTAAAACAGACACTCTAAGCCAGCTTGAAATTCAGTGTTATTTCGCCGTTAAAAATATCGAACTTTGTGCCGAACAAAGACTATTTGCAGAGAAAAAATTTGCTGCTGAAGCACACAGAATTCTTATCGAGACTTACGGCAACTATCTTCTATCACAAACGACGTGCAGATTGGTTGAGACACTTCGAAAATAATGCTTTTGACTTTGAAGATAAAGAACGTTCTGGCGCACCGAATTACTTCATAAAGACTCGTGTCAGGGGCTAACTGAACTCGTCGAATCATTAGGAGTTGATCACACAATGGTTTCCAAATATTTAAAAACATTAAGAATGATTTCAAATTAAGAATATTGAGCGCCATACTAGTTGAAGCCAAGAAAAGTTGAACGCCATTCTTGCATGTGTGAACAGCTGCTTCAACGGGAGAAAAGGAAAGGTATTTTAAGGTATAAACCTATGCGTAGAAAATTATGGGATAAGCCTGGCCGTGCATCAACAGCTTCTGCTCTGCATTTGGTGGGATCAGCTGGGTGTAGTTTATTATGCTCAACCCAAATGAAGTCTCACGGGAGATCACCAATGTTTCCTCTAATTTTTTCGCTGACTACGCGGTACAAAAGTATATGGGAGCAAAAATGTTCAGAAGTGGAAGGCAGACCTGTGCCTGTGGTTGAAGTCACAATTTTTTTTTTTAAATAAATCTTAAAAACTGCATTTTAAAGCAATTGTAAAATTTGAATTTTTGCCATTTTCAGAGGCAATTCTTTTAAAAAATTAAACTTAAAAAATGGTGAACAAGCCCATTGTACGCAGAATACAAAAACGGCTGCGCAACTTTCGGAAAATTAGCGCGTTCCCACGCACCCGCGTGGCTTAAAGGGAACTTTGGGGATCACTATCGAATACAATTGATGCATTTGAGACGAACATTGAAGGAAAAACTACCACTACACGAGCAAAGATACGACAAAGTGATTTTGTAGCATGACAACGCTGGGCCACATGTTGCAAAACCGGTGAAAAACTACTTGGAAATGCCATTTTACCAGACATTGTCCCTTCTGATTATCATTTGTTCCGATCGATGGCACATAGCCTGGCTCTGGAGCACTTACATTCTTATGAAAGTGCCAAAAACTGGGGCGACTCTTAGATAGCCTCAAGAGACGTGTCATTTTCCCGATGTAGAATTAAAATTGGGGATACACATGTCTGCAAGTGACCCACTTTTAGTATTACGTCAAGAGCGCCAGCTTGATGCCGCCCGGACGCACCAGGGTTCCAGGAAGGGACCACGGCGGATTGGCGCCAGCGACCAGATGCTTACTCAATACCTACCGACTCCACACCAAGAGGACTCTCTAGCTCACCCCGACAACACGTATTCTTCACTAATTTGTTTTCAATAAAAATACTTTTATTTTTACCGTTGAGAGCGTTTTATTTTGCTGCACACCGAAAGCAACCATCAAAATGCTGCCAGAAAGATGGGAAAAAATAATGCCTGGACAGTACTTTCAGTGACATGTTTTTTACCAATTTTTTTAAATAAAGCATCAATTTCCACAAAAAAAACAGCGAGAACTGATTCAACATCCCATTACTTATATTTATTAATATAACTAATTCTGCAAAACATTTTATTTCGTAACATTAACGCAGCAAAAGGATATTTGTGAATTTTCTTAAATGTGTCAAAATAATAAGAATTTCTATTTAAAGAAACAGCACAGTAACGAATTTCTTGAATTTATGCAGCTCTATAAAATTTACCATAATTTGATGAAATTTCTTCCATTTTTCCACCACGCGGATTATAAAATTATTCATTTTTTATTAAATAACAAATTTATTTCGCACTTTTGGCTAATCTCTTGTAATGAATTCCTTAAATCAGAGAAAATAAACAAATTTATGATAAATTTTCGTCCACGTATAAATTTTACGGTGTCTGCATTTCACTCCATATAATTTTTTTTTTATTCAAAAAGCCTGGCAAGAACGAAATATACAAACTTCAACTCAAACGTGATATTAGACAATTAGTACTTAATACAAAACTGATATGTTAATTTTATATTTATACGATTCATAAAAAAGAAATGTGTATTTGCGACGGCAAATAGAAACGACAATAAATAGTCTTACGAATTAGAGGCGACTAACTTACTTCCTCCGTTAAGTATAGAAACTTCCAAAATTTAGTCAGGCCGATCAATCAGGTCGGCATATTTCTAAGCTCCAACCACTGGACGTCGTCGTCGAACCGTTCCACCCTAACCTTTTGCCTGTAATGGTACTCTTTTAAGTAGGTCTTGAGGGTTTTGGGTAATTGCAGTTGGTTTATGTTGTCGTACGTCAACCTACTAACAATCGCCGCTCTAGCCAAATGCTGCAAGGAAAACGTGAAATTTCTATGTAGAGGCCAAGTCAGCACCGGTTCGAAAAACATACAGCTACTCGGGTCTTTGTAGTGTTCGATAAGGCCACATACTGTATCGGAGGTAAAAACACCAGGGTCGTGAGAATCAAAGCTGAACTTGTGGTTCCACTGTTCTATACGGGCGTGTAAGGAACGGCTGTACTTGCGGAACGAGACGCTGAACAGAAACTCCTCTTGGGCGGAATCCCTCAACAGGAAAGTCCCTTCTGGTTTCCCGTCCAGTAACCTTTCGGCCTCGTATCGATCCATCTTTCCTGAAATGTCTTACGCTTTAGTATTTCCTGAGATCAAAAGCAGCCTCTGTATAAATATGACCCACGTTCATTGTTACACCATGTATAAGTAAATATTATTGAATTGAAAATAATATTAAGAGGGCTTTATAGTAAATAGGCAACTGGCAATACATTTTTATAGATTTTATTACACAGATCGTCTAAATATGAATTAATGCACAAATAACAGACTTTCCTCCATTCTAGTGCAGATTTTCTATAAAATGGAGTTAGTTTGAAACTCAAATTACTCTTTGTTGTAAAGAAATTTGTAATTTGCATTGTAAATTACAAATTTCTTTCCACCAAAAAGTTATTTGAGTTGCAAACCAAGTCCATTTTATAGAAAATCTGCGTTAAAATGGGGGAAAGTCTGTTATTTGTGCATTGATTCACATTTAGACGAACTGTGTACTAAAATTTATAAAAATGTATTGCTGAGTGCCTATTTGCTATAGAATCCTCATAAGTTAAATTAAGGCTTGTCAAAGTAGGCACCTTTAGTAGTTTCAGCATAAACAAAGTTTAAATAATCACACAACTCCAATAAAAAACGTTTTTTTTCAAAATTTAAACATAAATTGTTGCGAGAAACTTAACGTGACATAATTTTCCCCTCATATTTAGACAAACTGTGCAATAAAATCTATAAAAATGTATTGCTGGTTGGCTATTTGCTATAGAGCCCTCTTAATACAAATCAAGACTAAAATATCTTCCTGAAATTAAGACCAAATTAAGTACAATGCAAAAATTATTTCACACTTTTTTTTTATTCAAAACACTCGGAAATAAAAAGATTAACGAAATTCCTCTTGAATATTTCACAAATATATGTCAAAAAAATAAATAAATATGAAAGATAAGGAAAATAACCCTTATTTATCACGTAATAAATAGTACAGGTATAAATTTGTAAAAGACTGCTAATTTTTCATAATTATTATCGTTCGCTTACCCCAGTAAAAACTGCAGTTAGTAATATTCAACAAATCAGGCACAAGGCAATGTATAAAGTCCACCTGAGTGTGACAACCAGGTATGGTGTCCAGCGGGCACGACGTCAAGGTGACGTTATTTTGAAAGAGGGCCCTGAGCGACTCGACACTAAGATCCGGAGGGCACACCAACTGTAACCGTCTCGGTATCTGCGATTGGCCACAGTCCGCCTCGACGTCCGAGCAGAGCAACTGTACCCTCCTTAGCGATCTGAAATTGGCAGGCGCCGCTACGCCTTGTTCTATCTCCCGGGCTCGAGCCAGTCGGGCCGCCTCTTCACAGTCTTCGTGTGAGCTTCGCATCCTAAAAAAATGATACGCAAAATTTGGTCTGTTGTTCCTTTATCTATCTGCTTGCTATTTGTTGAAAAAGAAAAGAAATAAAATGAACTATTATAAACCGGCAAATTCTCCAGACCAGGCTCTAGGTGAGATTATTTATTTAAGTACTTAATACATGTGATAGTATTTCTTTAGTCATTTCCGTTGAATGTTTTGATAGTGAAATGATAAAGTTTTCCAAACAGAAAACAAGCAATGTGTATTAGCGTTTCCTGTAGTTAAGAACGTTTATCTACTTTTTGAGTTATAAATATGATATTCTTTTCAGTTTTTCAGATTGCTGTTTACAAATAGCACTCCCTTCTGTTTGGCTTAAAAATAAAAAAAGAAGAGGTTTTGAGACAAATGACCTTCACAGTACTAAAGACAATAGTTTGGCTTATCATCAGTAAAAATTTGGAATTTTTTTATCAATCAACAAAAAAATTACGAGTGAAAGTGAGATGTATCAATTTTGTAGGCAGAAAACCGTGATTTTTTCAACATTTTCATTAATAACTAAAAAATGGCACAACGAAACTAACTGAAATTTTAGCACACAATAGAGTAATAGTGAGGCTATATTTGGTCCAAATTTCAAATTTTTTTGCTTCTACGTTTTCTTAATATAGGTTTTCCAAACTCAGGGGTCTATTTCATTTATTTCGATAGTAGTTGCTGGCAACTTTTTAAATTACCCGAGCTGGGTTTGGAGACTTAAAATTATATTAACTCGCACCATCTGTAACCAGCATTTGAATAGAATTCAATATATTCATATCACACTCCCCTACATCGTTGCGATTTTCTGTATCACACATATTAAAACTATAAACAAACACAAAATACACGTAAACCAAATTTGGAATACAATGTTACAATTTGTATAAAATAATTAGAAAGCTTTTTTAAAATACCTGCATATTAGTCTGTTCAGAGACTCCATTACTGTTTCATATTTATCTCAGAGAAAACACAACATAGTTATCAAACAATGTTATCAAGTCATGTGTTCAAACTTGTAAATAACATCATTATAAATGTGAATCACTGGTAAAGAAAAACATTTTGCGGTTGACCTTTAATTTGAACAAATTTAATTTTAGTAAACAAAATTGTTCTCAGTAAAATCTTATTAATACTTTTTTTATACTTATTTACATTAGGTATTAATTTTCATGTTGAAAATAGGAATGTATAATTTTGACTGAATTAATAAATGGCTGGCTCAAACTTCTAATGGGTTATTTTTAGTTCATCCCACACCACAAGTCAATTGGATATCACCAATAAACATGTTTTAAGTTTATAAAAGATTACAGTTCAGAAGTTTAACAATACCACTCAAACATCAATTTACAGCAATTAAATACACAATGATTCTGTCATTATGTTTTATAAGCAAGTGTATTATATACCAATGCACCAAACAAACGAGCTAGATAAAATATTTTCATGTCCTTATTTCTTCACCGTAATTCTAAATAAATTTATTTAAATATACAGTGTGCCTCATTTTATAGATGTAAGGCCATTAATTAGTACAAAATATTCAAATATTGATTAAATAGCAGATATGTGTATCTGAAAATATAAAAAACCTGGAATGGGTACTTTTTAGCTAACTATAGTTTTCAATGTGCTTTCTTAGTCTATTTAATACGAAATATGAAATACATTAGTTCAAAAAAGTATCTAGAATTTGTCATTTAAAAATTCCACGTAGTGGATTTAAATTTCTTTTTTGATGGAAAACTGGTAACACTAGTCTACTTTGATACGAAGTTTGAGCAGGATCCATCAAGTAGTTTGTTTACAGCTGTTAATTTTGTTAATTAGTGTGCTCCGTGATTTTTGCTATGGATAATGGTATTGAACAAAGAGTTTGCCTAAAATTTTGTGCTACCAACGGAACTACTTATGCTGTATCGTTGAAAACGTTGGGAAAAACGTACCATGAATCAGTTGTATCGAAAACTCAAGCACAGGAATGGTATAAAGCAATCAAACATGGTCGAGCAATAGTTATGGTTGTCCTTCAAAATCTTCAACCGAAGAAAATATTGATAAAGTGAAGGAAATGGTGCTTGTATAGTTTGAGAGTGCTGGCATATGTACTAAACATATCCCACGAATCAATTCGCACTATTTTAATTTAGGTTTTGGAAATGAAATGCGTCACAGCACGGTTGGTTTCAAAAGAGCTGAATTTTCTTCAAAAAGAGCATTGAAAAGGTGTTGCTGAAGACATGCTTGAACGAGCTAATTCGGTATCTACATTCATGCAATGCATTATAACGGGTGACGAGACATGGGTTTACGAGTTTTACATGCAAACGAGCCAACAAGCTTCAGAATGATTTTCTGAGCGGAAACCAAAAAAACCACGTCAAAGTCTCAACTTTGACTATTGTGGTGTTGTTCTCACAGAATTCCTTGCGGATGGAAAAATAGTGAACAACGAATATTTTCTGAACATTTTAAGGCATTTGAGAGAGTATCCACAGCAAAAAACAAGATTTATGGAAGGACAATTCTTGGATTTTTAGCCACCATAATGCACTATAATTTGAATGAATTTTTGACCAAAAACGCAACAAATGTCATCGAGCAGCCAACGTAATCACCAGATATGGCCCCTGCTGACTTTTTCTCTTCTTCTGACTAAAATTATCACTTCGTGGAAGAAAAAACAAAAACCAATGAAGGAACAGCCTATAGCGGGGAAAATTTATTGCTTCAAATGGAGCCCATTTTAACCCTTTCGCTGCGCAATACGTCTGAACGTAGCTACCGCGCCGTGCGCGAAAATTTACCGCATGCGAATATATTCGTCTGGAGCAGTTAGACTACTTATATTTTTACATTATGTTGTGTTAAATTAAATTAAAATATGTTTAAACGTTTCAAAATAATTGTAATAGATTAATTTATTAATATTTCATTATAAAGCAGAAACTGAAAGAGAGATGAACAATCTTGGCATTATTACCAGTACCTCCTTCCACAAAAATAATTGCCACAATCGCTATAAGCTCCGCCCGCAAAAATTACCTATACCAGTTGCAACAACCGAGTCACTAATGCGCATGGTTGCGAATATATACGGTTTGAGCAGCCTGATCCAATTTAACTATTCAAGCGAATTAATTCGTCTGGAGTAGTTTGAGCCCTATAAATTTTTAGCGAATAAATACGTCTGGAGCAGTGAAAGGGTTAAGGGAGACTAAATAAATTTTGATAATTAATTGAACATATTGTACATTATTGACAAATTCTGGATACTTTTTTGACAGAATATATATACCTGGCTGGCGTTCCAAACCATTTTGTTACTGTTGCGCAATTAATTTTAAAAAATTGGCAATAGTGCACACTTAAGCAGAGAACGCTTTAGGCGCATCGCGGTCCGTTCTGGGCTGACCTGATCCCGGTCTTTTACAAAATCCTGTACGCTCTTCTTTAAATTGTCGATTACATTGCGAGATTCTTTGGAAAAGATCGAGCGAGACGAGCTTGGGAACGTTTAGTATACATTATAAAACATGGGATCACCTAATGCGTTCTCTCCTTTAATGTTGCGTAGCTAAGGCGCTGAGATAAATAATTTAAAATTGTTTTAACTTTTAATAAAATATTTTCTATCCAAGACATTCTGAGGTTTATGTTTACAGACAATTTATTTCAAAGTTATATATGATAAAACATATGTTAACTCACCATTGCATATCCAGAAAAGGTGCGCTAATGATAATATTCGGGATTGAACTAGTAGCAGGTGCAGTACTATAAATACCCCTAATTCCATCAGTTTGTTCAATCTCAATGTTGGGTATTTGATCTGATACCTCCGCCTGCGCTGCTCGACTTTCGCTGTAATCCCTTACATCTACATTTGAACTACTGCTGCTAACGGAAGCCTCTGTTGGCGTTTTCTCACTAGTTTCGCTAGCGGCAACCGCATTAGTCCCTGAGAAATGATCATTGGTACGTCTGTAACAAGTACATCTGCAACAATTTTGATTTTCTTGATTGAAGGCAACTTTGGGCTCTTTTTTGGTACAGTTAAATTTAATGCTCCACTTTGGAGATTTTTTTATCGAATTGGTACTTGTACTGGGTGATGTAGCGAGTGGAGGTGACTTTTTATTTCTCTTTGATGTAAAATGCAAAGGCCTTGCACGTCTGAGGTTGAATAAACTGATCTTGCTCTTTTTATCTTTCGACGACATTGGAGCTTCAGAATTACTACTGTCGCTTTCTACGAGCTCCGATTTGTCGCAGGAGCACCTGTCTCCATTTGGTGTACTGTTACCGTTCATTTTTCCGAAAAGTCGTGAAGAAATACTTTGTAACAACATAAATATGTTACATTTCTTGTCTTCTTTGGCACAGCCTGAAATTAAAAAATTTATATAACACCACAAAGAATTAGGTAAAACCATTGCAAGTTTAACAAAATGATCCTTCACCAAGTGAGTATAAAACAAAGTGTAAAACCGTTGACTTAGCTTTCACCTCAGTAATAGTTAAATATATTTTAACTACATCTGCTACAGATGATATTCAGAGATTCTTTTCATCTATTATCGAGTGAACTGTATGATACGATCTCTTTTTCTATTAAAAAAAGCTTACCACAAATGAAAGACATAATTAATAATGCTGTGGATGACCACAAATCACACCTGGTCACAAACTACTAACACCTGTACTCAAAAATGTATGAATGAAATTGAATGAGATGTTATCAATAACGATATCATAATACCAATCTTACCTGTTGTCAACTCAAATCATAGTAAACAAATTTTATTCACTTTCAAGAAATATTGTGAATCCTCAACTACACATAAAATTTTACATTTTTTTTAACGAAGCAATCTCAGTTTGCTGACTTGGCACAAAGTTTTGTTTCAAAGGGATGAATAGAAACTTGTCAAAACTAAACATATCTGATATGTTGCTTATAAAAGGAATCTGATGTTTTGTATTTGTCTGCATTTTTCAATATAAGATTATTTCATTAATTTGTTAAATATTTCATAGGTGGCAAAATATCCAAAAAATAAAGAGAAAATTGAAACTTTTCTTAAAACAATTCAATAAAACAGCGATAGGAGTATTTTTCCATACTTAAGTCACACTTTGTATACAATATGTTTGGAAAGTTAAAATTGGAAAGAAATAAAAATAATCTATAACAGCCTACTGAAGCTTTAAAACGAGCAGATGAGGATGATTGGGAAAAATATGTAGCAATATTTGCAAAAAAAAGTTAAAAGCACAAACAGAACAGAAGTATTAATCGGAAATGATCAATCAATTTACTATCTTATCTAAAATATTTGTTAACTAACTACACACTAATAAAAAACAATATAGGTATATGCATTTATCAGGTAAATCCATACACTCTGCTATTTGATAGTAAAGATCAAGTTACTACGTTAATTTTTCAATCTTGCATCTGGCCTTTATATGTGAGCAATATTGTAATAACAATTACTGTAAAATGTGTGCATATATATAATTGATTTTAAATTGACTATATTCAGTTTTATTATAGAATTATATTCAGATTTATTATAGAACATCACATAGAAAACATTAAATTACTACTCACTAAACTAATAAGAAATTTGGACACAGCACGACAATGAATCTGAATACCTACCAAACTTCTATTAAAGTAAATCAAATTTGGAGAGGTCACATAAGTTTATACGTTAACAACATAATGATGTCTTTATAAAATGCAAACTTGTCCTAACTTGTTGGGAAGCTGAAATTGATAACTGATAAAGTTGGGCTGCAAACTATAAATATAAAACTGTGTGTATTTACAGGGTGACTCATTTTTTATTCAGAAATAAAATAGGGCATTCAATTTTATTATTTATTTTATTTCATTACTTCTGTCTTCAAGGACACATCAATCAGCAAATAGGTGAGTTTAGAATACTGAAAAATCATGTCAAGCAGGTGGTGATTGGTGAAATTAGTCATTATATTTTGAGTTATTTAGGGAATGATTTTTAGGTCCATGATGAAAAAATTGAAAATGAAATTTCAGAAATAGAAAATTAAAATAAGAGTAGCCTTCCCCCAGATCTCAAAAATATATATATAAGCAGAATATTTCGTAACCAACTGATATATACAAGTTGTTTTCATATTTTTCTTAAAACGTTAACGTGGTTTTAAAACATGAAATGTTAGTATCAAATTGTAAGATGGAATGGTAGTATCATATTCAGCCCTATGCTGTATGAACATTGACTTCATATCAAGGTTGAAATTATATGAAAAAATCAGCCCTATGCTGTATGAACATTGACTTCATATCAAGGTTGAAATTATAAGAAAAAATGACATTTAGACAGACATTTCAATAAAAATGGAGGTTTACTATGCTGTAAAAAACAAATTGATTGAAATTTGTCAAGGGTTTGAAATGATGTCAAGTAACCTTGAAAACTTCAAAAGTTGGTATGCACTAAAGCAGAAATTGATAAAACTGCAGATCAAGGTTGACAAATGTCAAGAATTGTAACGGAAGTCGAAAACCTTCACGTTACGAAACTTGAAACCAATTTAATCAACAATTCTTGTTGCTCCAGCTAGGGTAGCACAAATAATTTATTCCCGTGCAATATTACATAACCTGTATATCCTTTGATATGAAAATTTGGATGATTATAATGGTAAGTGTAGCATTACTTCGATTTAACAAAGGTATAATGTTAATTTTATTTTAGAAATGTTGAATGATGATGAAAATGACGAATTAGAAGAAGATAATTATACATATAGATTATAAGAAGAAATAATTTTCAGAAAGGCCGTATATTATAGGAAATAGGCTAATTCAAAATTAATAAAAATATCCATATGAAATAAAATATTTTTAATTTAATATTTAAGTGTTTTTAATTACTTATAGATTTTAACAAGTTTTCTAATGCCACATTCAAAATAAATATACTATTTTTTAAATAATTGTTATAAGTTTTTTTCTAACATTTCGATGTGACTCCTTAACATATCATGCCACTCAAATGATTTAGCTGAAAATGCAAAATAATTAATAATAAATAATAAAAAATTAATGTAAAAAGTTTCATACTGAAAGATTTTCCTAGATCTCTATAACTTGGGGGTGCCCATATATTAAATTTTTAATAAAACCTCCAAAAGTTTTTTTTCTAGATTTGTTAAAATTTCAATTACAGCAATGCCACCTCCACTTAATTATTCTTATTATTAAGTGAATTTTCCTAGCTTTAGCTTTTACTTTGGTTCTTTTTCCAAAACCCAACTCTGGAATATTTACACCTGAACACGAGGCAAACAATCCAGTAATGTTTGCATATTTTTCTTCTATGTCGGTAAGGGGCTTTTCACCTCTTATTTTTCCTGGTATATGGGGTATACATTCTATAAATGCCTGTAATTTAAAATATACTTAGTAATTTAATTTAAAAGTTGCAATTTGGTATCTATTACATATTATAAATACATGCTGTCATTTTGTCTTTTTTAAGTGTAGGTAAATACTTATAATACGATTTATACAAAGAGCAATAACTGATAAGTATGTTCACAAGCAAAATATTTTGTTGACTGGTAAATTCACATAAGCTTAGTGCTTACTTATTTTTAAGTTCCCTTACCTTTTTCGATCCTTCTGCATTTTTACTGCTCCTCTCATTGCATTCACCTCTTGAGAAATACGTTCCCAGGCTTTCTCTTCTTATCATTTTATTATATCCGTCTGATCAATAATTATTTCCAAAAATTTTGTATATTGCGAACGGGTGGCTTTTTTTGATGGGATATATTTAAAAGTAACAAATAAGTCTAGAAATTGTTTTGTTAATTTTATGTTGTGATATTTACCGTTTATATGCAATTTATAAATTCAGAATAACAAAACTGATGATTAAGAATATTATAATACAATTTTTGACTGATGTCACCGTTTCTGTTCATATAGATTGTTTCCATAATCACCGGTATCTCCATATAGCAAATAGCGACGTTGCCACAAATAAACTTGAAATAAATTTCAATCAATTTTAATGTCAACGTATTGTAAGCAAGTGTTCTTAGTGCATACCAATTTTCTCCAAAATTGAAGAACAAATCAATTTTCATTGAAATCACTTCAAGGTTGATATTAATTTCAATGTTTTTACAGCATAGGGCTGATTGTATCATCAGTTGATTAAAATAATATATTTTGCAGATACATGATCAACTCTTTGGTTTGAGGGAGGGTACTCTACTTTAATTTTATATTTTCCAAATTTTGTTAGATACAAAAAGTGTACACCAATGACATTTTTTCAAAACAATCAAAACTGACTTCTTTTAGGGATTCAATAACTTACAAAGAGCCATTCTTAATGTTTTTAACAGTTGCAGTTAATCCTAAATACAAGTATTTGTGATATATAAAGAAATGAAATAACGTGTTATGTCCTAGACATAGCTGATTCTTGCACAGTATGTTGACGATGTGGTCTTTAATAAATCAAGACATATTCTAGGAGAAAAGTGAGAAAACCAAAACACAATAAACTTGATCACGTTGTGGCCTTGTACCAGGTGCGATCAGTGGTTTTACTTGGACAATAAAAATTATACAGGACCTATGCAGAAATTGAACACGAATTACATCTTTTAAAATACATTTTAGAACGAATTGATATATTCCTAATTTATGATAAAATAATGTTTATTATATTCATATTCTTATTACCATACGTATAACATCAATAAAAAATGTTCTTTTATAAAAGAAAATTAAGTATAAATAAAAAAAATAGGTAGTACCTTAACTATGCATGCCTTAGGTATATTATGATTTCGGATAATTACTTTCATAAAAACAGCTATAAGACTCTAGATAGGGCATAAATACGTACTTATTATAACTTTTTTTCATTAAATTTAAATAAGATTTTCGTATACGAACTGAATAGAAATGAGTAAACGTAGTGGCTCCGCCATTTTGATTGACTAAAGATTGCCAGCGCCAACATTTCATTCCATATGAATCGACTTTCACATTGCTCCTGATTAAACTGATTACTCTCATTTGATAGATTACCCTTACCAATTAAAAATGTAATTAATGAAGTACATACGTAAAATAAAAAAAACAAATTACGTCATACATACTTTTCAAGTGGGCTGGGCTTCGATAACAGATACTCATATAATCCTCTTGATGGACTTATTGTAGAAATATAAAATATTCCTAAAAGAACCAAAATTTCCCCTTATATTTTTTTAACACGTACGTAGAAGATGCAAAAAATAAAAACCTGTCCACATGTATAAACACTACGGTTACTTTTCACTGACACTCAAATTTTATTTGACATTTAGTTATTTTTCTTTATTTGTTTGCTCTAGTGCAAACAGAAAGTTCCTAAGAAACAAAAACGGTACATACAGGGTGGAACTAATTAACTTGTCGCATTTACGTACATCCAAACAAAAATGGAACATACAGGGTAGAACTAATTAACTTCTCACATTTACGTACATCAAAATGAACTTAGAAATATAGGGTGTCAAATCTAAAGCTTTGCTTGCCACATTTCTGAATGTAACTAACTATACCCTGGCTTCATGTGCTCGTTAAGTATACATTTTTTTGCAAGGGTTCTATCAAATAGGTAGGGTTTTAAATAGTCATACTAAATAAAAACATTTGTTTATTAATAAAAACTTATAAATATTCCCACTAATTTACTTTTTATAACACCATATGTACACCTAAATCATATTGAACAAATATTCCTACAATAAACTCTCATATATGTTTGCACTTAAAATTTGTAATTTTTCGCTTGCAATTAACTGTTGAATTAAAAGTTGGGGAAAAGACTGTTTTGAAAGTAATCCGTTAATAATAGGCAATAGTTTAGCCAAAGGTTTCTTTATTTCAAACGGATTTTGGAAACGGTCGACTTCTGTGTGTGGAAGCGTTATTGTACCATTTTGTGTATAGAACTCTGCTATCTGATCTCCTAACAATATAAATCCTCGATTAATGCAGTGAGTTGTCAGAGATTTGACTTCATCGCTGTCAAGAAAGTCAGCTGTGTCACGCAACTGAAAAGTGTATTTAATATAAAATTTATTTGATTATAGGAACAATAACTTCAAAGAACTTATTAGTATCTTTCACTTTTAAAATTTAGAAAACAGACAATCAAAAACATACTTGAAAATTTAAAATTAATTTGTACATGCCTAATAAGATCTCACATTTCCTGTTACACGTTAAATGCTCATAAGAAGGTATAATATAATAAACAGAAAAAATTTCTACAATTTCTAGCAATTCCAATAAAAATTATATTTAATTTTTAGTACAACCCATTAACGTCTGTTAAGCCGTTAAGCTCTATTTTGACCTAAGAATATCCTATAACTGTGTCACACTCTTTAGAAAACTCCCTATATTTATTGAATATCGATATCCCTAAAGTTAACAAATTAAATGTAAACGAAATTGTATGCAAGTAAAGAATAGTATTGGGTGTCTTTATACTTTTTAAATATAAACTAATTGAAGTTATATGACAAATAACATACTTACGATATTATTGAACATTTCGTTTGAATTATTTAAGTTTTCATGTAATATGTAGCTCTTAAACTTATCAATAGGGTTTTCATTATTCGTAGCAACAGCTGTTTGTAATGACCAATAAATGGCTTCCAAATCACTTAGTTTTAACTGTTTTTTTAAATTTACACCATCCATTATTTTCTTCACCTAAAAAATATGATTTTTAACGTTATGTTAATATTAAAATATTTCACAGCAAACAGCGTCTTATTTGTACTATTGCACTCTGGCTACATTAAGAACAGAATATTGAACAATAAAAAAAAGGACAATATATGATTTCGTCTGGAATATAACAATGTACTTACCTCAATTTCCATAACTTTCGACAATTTAGAAACACCTAAATCAAGAAATGTTTGACAAACCGATAAATATTTTTCTTGCATTTCAGTAGAAATTGAATTTGGATCTTTATATAAATAGCCTCCAATAATACTCATTTGTATCCTCAAAGTAACAACCAACATTACCGTGGAATAAATTATAACACCTGATTTTGCAAACACTAATATCTGCAATCAAAAATCACATCACAAATTTATCAAAACAATTGTTTATACGTACTTTTAAATCGTTCCATAATGACAATTTGTTTTCTGGATTAGTTTTCAACATTTCAATTATTTCATCAGTATTGATTGCTTTAAAAATCACTTCATATAGTGCCCCTGATAAATTAGATATTGTCTGATCACAAGTGCGACTAATACTTTCAAAATGGTTTTGTTTACGATTTCTTTCAAGGAATTCTATCGTTTCCTTTTCTTGCCACTCTCTTAATCTTTGCTGTGCATATTTGGTTAAAAGTATAGATCCTGTAATTATAATACCGCCAACAATAAATTTATTTCTGTGCCTAGAGAAAAATCCACGAATTCTAGAAAATACACTCATACTGTGCAGAGTAATTTCCTCAATTAATAATATAAATATATTTAAATTTTCGAATAACAAATTAATTTACAATAAAATTTGCAGTCACATAATATTTAATATAGAATAAATCTATATTGAAATTAGAATAATAAACTTTAAACTTTGATTTGTTGGTTTATAACCTTTATAACTTGAAACTTGAACCACCACAGAACATCCAGGAAAAGAACAGAAACTAATGGTGATGCCAGATGACTTGTGTTAAAAGTCAGTATAATAATCCCCAGAATCCATCTAACAGCTATTAAATAAGTTTTTGGAATAATATTTAATTTTCCACCTGACTTAATTAAATTAGAAAAAATTCAAGTCCAAGTCTAAACGTCAATTCTGACACAGTTAAATGGCAGTACCATAGAAAAAGGAAGAGTATAGATAGAGGCACCCGACTGTTCTTCTTCTTTAATTTATATTTATGGCCTTCCCTTTTGGGAACTTGGCCAGAGCAGGACAACCGCCTATACCTATTTTAATTCACCTGTAGCATATACACACTGGAACTGATGCATATTCTTAGGGCCTATCGATTTGGCAAAAATAGTAACTATTAAGAAACTTAGAGTTACTCTGAAATGATATTAGTTGCTAATAGGTACTAATTTTGCCGAAACGAAAGCCCCTCTTATCTTTATAACGCCAATGTTTAAGATATGCAACCCGAATGCACGGCTTTACGTCTCTCTCGCACTCATTGATATTGACAACAATGGAAGTTGGATGGCATATAAATAGAACTAATAAAAATTTAACAATGTTTTGAATTCCACCGAGTAAGAGTTACTTTTCAATTAATGAAATACTCATCGCGGGCAAATATTGGAGAACCAATTTAATTTAAAAGAGCAAAATAAATTAAAATATTTTTTAATTGCAACAGCAGATATAAAGGGTAATAAATTCAATCATTTTTCTCTAAAAGGATGTTGAAAATTAGATTATATTCTACGTTTTACATAGTACGGACACGTTAAAAATTACCAAAATTAAAAAAAATGTCAATTATAAATTATATGAAGTTGGAAGGTATGGAGGGAACAGGGACTGCAATTAATCTGCACAAATCCTGCCATTTTCCAGGACTGGGTGTTTTATCAGGTGGTAGAACTTTATTTTATTATTTTCTATATTCTATGTTGCATTTATTAGAGCGGTGTTTTAATAAATAAAACAAATTTTAAGTAATACTTTTTATAAAATATTTACTCAATAAACGGTTCGTACATAAAAATATATGACACACTTAAATCATTAGACTTTGAGTACAACGGTGGTAGCATTTTGTTAAATTTGTGAAGATGTTTTATTGTATTAAGCATCATAGGCTTGGATATGTTTAAAAGATTAATCATCGAGTCACTTTGCCACTGTTTAAATGCCTCGTCTTCACTTTTCGCATATTTAAATAAAACTTTTGCAACGTCAAACTTTTTGAGGCCGCCGGAAGTTTCAATGAAAATTTGCAGCTTTTTTTCTAACACCCAAATTAAAACAGAATCACTCTGACTCGACGATGTTTGGCAAACTATCATTAACTTTAAGGAATTATACAAGGAATGCCTAAAAATGTCTTTGAACGAATGAAAAATATCACTAAGGCTGTCCGTTGATATAGCAGAATTATTGTCTAAAAACTTCACGGTATTGAGCCATATCCTCAGCGTGTTTTGATTGTAAATAATTCCCAGCCAATTCAAACAGAACTTACAAACGATTACTTTATCGTTTCCTTTAATGTTCAACAAATTGGATTTGTTTATGTGGAGATAACAATGTGTGTAAAAAATATCGGTTTCCTTAGGATCTAAAGACACGTTATCCTTGCTACTCTGTGCATGGCAAAACCATTCGTTCGGATCAGAACTGTCTGAAGGTAAGGGCAATATTCTTTGAAATTTGATGGGAACGTTTAAAGCTTTGCTGCAATTAATACACTGGACTGTGTAGTTGACACCTTTGGTAAGCACGGGTTTGTTACTGAGGGACTCGATACTAGCCACGGTATTTTGTAACAGCTCAGTTTTAAAACTTCCCAAATTCTCTAAACTATTATTTGTCACAAATCTGAATACGATATAATTGTCGGTTTGTTTAAAAGACGATAAACTGTTCGGTACCGCATTAATGCCTTTACAAAGAATCGTCGAAACTCGATCATCGTCTATTATTTTAATTTGTTCCTCGTCCAAAATAATTTTAACAGTTGTATTACAATTTAACAAAGAAACAAATGCATTCACACTCTGTAGTCTTGGTCTTACTTCTAAAATAACGGTTTTATAGTTTTTCTCGAGACTCAGTGACATTTCAAAGTTTTTTTGAAATGCCTTTCTGTTCTAACGCCAAAAATAATTTGTCGTTTTCTCTGACAACGAACGGAAGTGTCACTTTTTGGTAGTAATCTGGCAGTAATTCTATATTACTTATCACATTTGAAAGCAAATGAGCTCTTTCAGCTAATATTCCAGGAGCTTCGTGCTTTAAGTAGCAAAAGTGAACATGTAAATGGTAGAATGAAGGCTGATAATGTAAATATATTCTCAGTTGTGTACCTTCTAATCCATATTTATTTTTTATAACTTCCTGAAATTTAAAAATATATATTCAGAGATAAATATGCCACCGAATAAGATATATCAGTTACTATTTTTTGTTCACATTGTTAAGCCAAATGCAAGGATTTAGATCTACATTTTATCAAAAACGTTAATAACTTTAATAAAAAAATCTACTAATAAAAGAGAGAAGTATGTTTAACTTTTTTTTAAAAATTAACTGCTATTACTACGACTCTGAGTTAATTTTGGAGGCGCAACTATTGCTCCATCAAATTACTACTTGTTCCGATCCATGAAACACGGCCTGGCTAAGAAGCACCTCTAATCTTATGAATATACGAAAAATTAGATCGATTGGGGGATAGCATCAAAAGAAGTAGTGGCTAACAATGGACAATACATTGAAACATAATAATAAATGAAACGCATGCACGTTTTTGTACAACCTAAATTAGATACTTACAATTCCCTTCTCCCTAATATTTTTCAAGAGAGGTAAGTGTTCTTGAGTCAAATCTCGTAACGATTTAATATTTCTTCTATTAGAAATAGCTAGTAAGTACAATGTGTCTATTTCACCACTCCATTTTAAATCAGGTACCATAATAAATCCATTAACTGGATCTACATCTTCGAAAACTATTCTTTCCGATTCAGATTTATGTTCCAATATATTGTACACCCACTAAAATAAGATAAGTCATATTTTGATTCTTGAACTTTAAACTATGCTACAGTGCTATTTTATTGTGCACATTATCATGTAGGAATTAAATTCATCATATGACTACAAACTTTCTCTTATCCTCTTTCCATTTTTATGTAATATTCATGAACGTACCTGTAAACTAAATTGCTCATCAGTTAGGTATGGTAAGACTATATCATTATAAATTTGTGGTGTTTCATCTACGATGTGACACTTTTGAATAGAATATTTAAAAATGTGTTTTTCTGTTGCAGGATGAATTATTGTCGTTTTAATAGCTAAAAATTAAACTATTTAAAAAGAGTAATAGATTTTGTAAGTATACATACTATTTAATTTGCTCCGTGTAAAATATTTGTAATCTCCATATATATCATTTTGAAAAATCTTTTCTAAATGGCTTTTGTCTGTGAAATAGTCACTATCATTATTCAAATTTTCTTCGGCAAACGCTGTTTTTTCCAAAATTACTATAGCATCTCCTTCCTTCGAATCAAATGTTCCACTGAGATACACGGATTTTCTGTTACTATTGTTTTGCAATATGTTTTTTAATTTAAAATCAGATAAATCTTTAATAGTATTGTGTATACTATTTGAAGAATTTGATGTATTTTCTGAGTAATTAGAGTCGGAGGCAATGCTTTCGCTTGGTACATCCAAAGTGGCCATGTTGTCTTTTAGTTGTGTTTTCGTTTTGTATTTTTCCGTTTTTCTTTTTTTTCTTCTATTGGTATTGGTAACATAAAGTAAAATGTTGCCAATGTAAGTTATCATCCAAAGAGCAAAGCTAGGCAATTTTTTGTGACACAGTTGCTAATACCAACGTATTTGGTAAGGTAAATTATGAGTAAATCAAAGATTCTTGGAAAAATTTAAAAAATTTCGGATAGGTTCCTGTCAGACTATTAAATTTCCATCAAATTTATTTAATCAAAATTTTGATTTGGTCAAATTAGTAAAATAATTAATAAAAAGCACTTAAGATAGCCCCGAAAGATATCAGCATTGCACATTTTTTAATAATATTCCGTTTAACTGAAAAGCAAACAAATAATGTTAAATAAGAAAACGACCTTATTTTGCGCAGGAAATTAAGGTTGTATACAATATACATATTAAAAAATATATGTGTAAGCTCCCGTCAAATTAAAAATTAAATCAAGATCTGTGAAAAATGAAAAAGTCAAGGCGCGTACAGATAAAATGCCCTACACAGTCTGCGTCTGTTTTTAGTGCGTGCATTAGAAAGAGTACATAGATCCTTGATCCGTTGGTTGGGCAACATTCGAAATTCATCCGAACGTACCCCTGCTTCACTTCAATGTCATAGAATTTTTAGGTTAGGATTTTGTATCCCTGTCCCTGTCTCACTAATCGCTATGCAATTTATTTTATTTGTTTATTAAAGTTTACAGATTAGAAAATGGTTCGCAGAAGCTTTGATATCAGTGTTAGCTCACTTATCACTTGGTGATTCAGTATTTAAAAATTTCGTGCTATTATAGGTTAAAAACTTGAGTAAAACTTTAAAAACATCTTTGTGCCCTAATATCCCATCAAGATTTGTTAATAACAGCCATAATGTTTACATATATAAGGAATTTTATTAATTACTGGTACTTTAGGTATTTACTAGTAACCGAATTGTATATGGTGGAAAAATGGGAAAGGGCCATGTTTCGTATCCTTTTAATTTTTTAATATATTTGTAGGTAGTTATTTATGTATTACTTAGTATGAATATTGTACATTATATGGGTTCCTTAATTTATATTAGATATTGTAATATTTATATTACTAGCAATTGCTTATGCGTTTAATACTACTGTAATGATGGGGTTGGTAAGATGGACAACAAATTCTGTTTTTGCATCAGAAGTTCCAAGAGAAGCCGATATGACTGGTACCATTTATACTAAAAGTGATTTGTAATGTTATATAGTCAAATAGATGTTATCAATAGTACCTTATATGTATTACGAATATAATTTATGATTTAAATAGTTTTGTTACTTTGCAAATATTTTCTTAATTTAAAATAAGTAGGCCAATAACCGTACGAAAGTTCGATGGGTCTTAATGTGACTATAACTTGAATTATTTAGAAACGAGTGATGGAACATTTTTATCAGCATGAAAAAAAAATGCTAAACTTGTGGAATCTTCTGTTGAATTATGTGCGTTTGAGATTATTACATCATATGTTCATTGATTTAGTAGTAAAAGACTAAATATTATGGAAATATATTCATATAATACACTCGTAGGGAAAGTATTCATGAAAAAAAAAAAATTGTTTTATTTTTCTTTTTACTAAAATTTAAAAAAATTCAAGAAATATTTTAAGTCGTTTAGCATAATTATATTCCGTATATCTATTCTTCAAATATTTACTTGTGTAAACAAATTCCAATGTACGGAAATTGTTTGGTGTATCACTAATGTAGTTATTTACTAACTTGCTAAACTTGTAAACAGTGTGTTTAACAGCAATCGTTAAATTTACATACCCGAAAGCATAACGTGAAAATATGCACAAGAAATGCTGTAATTTGCTAAGTAATTATTTTAGAGGTCAGAATTACTTACTCATATCATATCCTTCTGATAGAGTGCACTAATTTTTACTATTGTTAGATAAAAATCAATATTTGGTAATTTTGAATAGACAGACAATTATTATTATTTAATTTTGGTTACTTATAAATAATTAGAAATTGTATTTTTGTTTTTTTTTTTTCTGAAAAAGTAAAAAATAATCTGTTTTTATACACTGTGTTCCACTTTGAGAAGTGCCATATGTAAAATCTGTTTCTAACCTAATTTTGTGGTCTACTGTTTTAAAAAAATATGCCAAAAGCTGAAAGTATTCTTTGTTAAAAAAATAACTGAAATGAACTGAAACATTGGATGCAAACGATTGCAGAGGCCACTACGCAACGTCTTAGATGTTAACAACCTAGGGGTTCTAATAGCAGGTCGGCCCCCACAGAGCTTAGCCCGAGAACAAAAACTGGCGATGACCAGATATAAAGGCAGTATAACAACCCGAAAAACTATCATACATTAAATATTTTTCTTAGTGTTTATATAAAATTTTTTAATTTTTGGACATAGCAGGCCATGAACTTGAGATAAAAATGGAAATTACGAATGGTAAATGAGATTTCATCGAATACTGAAAAAAAAAAAAAAAAATTAAATCGATCTGCGTTCTAAAATATGAAGGTACTGTATTTATAAAAACATAAAACACACCACAAAAATGAGGCAACCCCCAAATCCAAAGCCAAATGCTGTGTGGAAGAGGGCTACACTTGAAAAAATGCGGACAAACACCAATTATCCATCGAAATTACCAATGACGACCCCAGGGATCTAGCCCGGACCAGAATAGTAAACCTGGCCAAGAAATGCTTGCCACCACACACTCGACCGACTACGCTACCATGGCGATAATGCAACATTCATGTAGCAAAAAAGGTTGTAAGGTAAATAAAGCTGCATTATTAATATAACAATATATTTCAGTCAAAGTACAAATTCAGGTATCTTTTTCAATTGATCTAATTTTCTCTTTGTTATGAACCTTTTTATGAGACGACAAAGAACTAGGATAAGAGAATCTTTTATTGCATGCCGAACAGGCATAAGGTTTGACATCACTATGTGTTCGCGAATGAATCGTTAACAATTTTTTATCCGAAAACGCTTTGCCACAAGTTCCACAAAAATGATCTTTTTCTCCTAAAAAGTACCGAGACTTTACTTACAAGCAACGTTTCACTAAACCCGCAAAAGTACTCTTACCTGTATGTGACTTCATGTGACTATGAAGATGTGACGACATTTTGTATCGTTTAGGGCAAATGGTACAGGCATACGGTCTTTCACCCGTATGTGTTCTCATGTGGATAGTAAGGTCTCCAGATCTAGAAACCCTTTTACCACAAGTACTGCATATAAATCTAAAACAATTAAAAAGGTTTGCGACATACTGTGGCATTCGTTACGGTAAATTTTACCAGCAACATGCAATTTGCAACAATGAAGCTGACGAATTAGAATATATTTTATTTCGTATAACAAATTGTGAGATTTTAGATTTTTTTAGAATTCATTAATACCAACACGCAAGATGTCCAGAAATGAATGGGACAAACTCCAGTGGTAGTTTTCTTGCATAAAAATAAACGGACTTAGGTTTTAGTAAAATTTTGCTTTAAAAAATTAGAGGCTTACAAAACACTTTTATTCAATTTTTGATTACTGTGTTAGGTTTTTAAATATTTTAATACACAATATAGATCAGTCGAAGATTAACACACGCTATTACGGACATTTTTTAATAAATGTGATGGATTATATTAAAATAATAATAAAAACAAAATATCCTAATAAACAGAGAAAACACAATATAATAACTACAAATTATAGTACCTTTTTTCACCAGTATGAGTTAACATATGAGCTTTGAGTGTTGAACTGGAACGGAAAGCTTTTGGACAATCGGTACATTTATAAGGTCTTTCTCCCGTATGCTGTCGGGTGTGAATAATCAGATTATGTACATAAACAAAACTTTTTCCACAATGTGTGCACACGTAAGGTCTTTCAGCAGTGTGTATCCTCATGTGGATATTGCGAGTGAAGGAATGGGCAAACCCTTTGTTACAAATCTTGCACTGATATGGTTTTTTACCTAAAATTACGCGACAGTCAAAATTAACAAAAATGAATTAACATTGACTCTATATACATTTTTAATTTGTCTACAATAGCAAGGAAAAATTTTAAAAAATGTTTTTAAAAATATAATGTACTTATTAATATATAAGTTATTACCTGTATGCGTTTTCATGTGGCTGTATAATCCTCCCGGATCTACAAATGCTTTCGAACACACTGAGCAAGTTATGGGTTTTTCTCCAGTGTGACGTCTTAAGTGGATTTTTAAATCGCTGGCCTTGTAAAATACTTTTTTACACATTGTACACTCAAATTTTTTGTTGGTCCTAAAATTAAATTTTATTACATACAAACCTTTTTTTAGCAATATAAACAAGAACTGAAAAATGGTTGACAAATGCTTGTGTTGGCGGGTGAATATATTACATAAAACATTTTTTTAATCTATTAAATAGTGTCAGTTTACCAAAAAATCAGTCGCCATAAAATTCCTTAAATCGCCATATATAAACAAGTGTTATAAATTGACATTTTATGCAATTTGAAGGAATATTCAAATATGATGATAACAGTGTGGCCAAAAATAAGAATGGTATTATAGTTTTAAAGATAAATTGAATTTAACATCCTCTAGTGTCCGGGAACCAATAAAGGCCAAAAAGAAGCGAAATCAACTGTAGTTTACAGTTTATCAAAATTTAAGTTGCATTAGGTACAAATCATTTGCTAAATAAATATTGATTATACCTGTGTAGTCTCAAATGCCTTTTTAAAAGCTTCAATTCGCTGAATTGCTTATTACATTCACAACAATAGTGACAATTTTCAGAAGGGTGAAACGACGTTAAATGATAATTTAATGAAGTATTAATTAATTCCATATCACAAAGCTCGCATTTCGATTCATTATTTTGAACTGGTATTGCCTGTCCTAAAAATTTTAAACCAAAATGCTTTACAAAATCATTTTTAAATATCATTCATACCTTTTTCATTATCCGTATTCACTATACATGGCGCTTCAATTTTTACATTTACCAAATTTTCATTTTTTAGGTCATTATTATACACATCATAATCTCCCTGATCAATAAAATGATTATCCGAGTCATGAAATAAGGGATCAAAACTATCATGTAATGATTTTTCAAACGATTCATCCTCTTTGAGTTTTTCAAATATTTTCCTCAAAAACCTATCATTAATTTCACATAACTGTCTGAAAGAATATGCTTCGTGTAATCTTTTCTCGCAATTTGCACATATTAGATTAGGGAGGCCATCTCCAGTTTGAACCTAAAAATAATTTTACATCCTGCAATGACTGAATGAATCGTATGCAATATTTTACTGTACATTTTTTGATCAAAATAAAGTACCTAACAAATAAATTTAGATTCCTGGAAATTAGAAAATTTATTTCAATATTAGAGGAAGGATAACCGTTGAAAGTACGAAAAATCTTGTGATTATTTTAAGCATCTAATAGTAATAATGCGTCTTAATGTTATGAACCAATTTACCTGCACCGAAGTACACTGTATTAATATTGTGTCTATCGATGAATTAAAAATATCTTGCATGTCACTCTCAGCTTTTAAGCAAACTCGACATACTTTTTCAAAAGATTCTAGATCCATTAATAAATTCTCCATTGCATCTATAATTTATAAACAAATATATACATTTATAATAAATATTGCATTTAATACATGTTTCCATTTTTATATCAACTCTTTTTGGTAATGTTGTCTTTCCGTTACTTAATTTTGGTTATGTTTTTTCTGGAATCTTAAGATTCTGGTAATTTCTACCAGGTAGGCCATTTTTTGCGAATAACAGCTAATCCTCCAGTTGGTTACGTATTCACGGTTAATTATTCTATGTGATTTTATATTGATAATGAAAATTGGAAAGTACGGATTAATATTTTTATCACAAAATTATGGTGATAACCTTCGTTAATAAATTGTTCAAAAATTCTCTACAAACTCGCTATTTAGATTAGAAATTGAACACCGCTTCTAATCCTAGCAATAATAATTATCCTTATTATATTTATATTGTGACTTACCTACCCAACTAGTTAGTTTACGACAACATTTGAAAACAATGGATTTTAGCATTATCATTATCAAAAACTAAAGAGATATAATATTGTACTTACCCGCGGTTATGATATGACGTCACATGGAGAGTAAATAACGATTTATGGAGATTATCCGTGCCCGACTAACAGGCATATATAAGACTTTTCAAATTACTCGCTCTTAGCTTATGTACACTGTTACAGTATCCGTTGTTTTCTATAAAAGCAATACTAAAAATTTTATACACATTTGTGTATAGTGTTCTAACAATTTTTTTTCTGATATGTGACCGCGCGCCATTATTCTATGGCTAGAAATTGGCCTCAATGATTTGGGATCGAGGGGGATTATCCCTCTTTATCCTGCCTCATCTCGTGTAGGCCTGGACAGCCTTCGTAGGTGGGCCCCATCCGTCGTCTACCCCGACCGCAAATGCGGCCGGTGTAGGCGCTTTGTGGGACCTCCTTTTGTCCTGGCTGGGCCCCGCCGGCTAGGGCCCTTTCTTCTGGCGCTCTTCTTGCTTCGCCGGCTCGTCTGTGTAAACCCCGGGGGTAGTGTCATGTTTATGTGTGGTATGGTTGGGTAGGGTAGTGCGGCTATGCAGCCTGGGATGCGCTTTGCTAAGG